>NC_038246.2:40554324-41154324 GCF_000004515.6 Glycine max
CTTATTGTCTTCCACTTTCCCTTTCCCTTTTTATTCTTGCCACCATCATAGTTGTTCCCTTTGGTTGTTTGGGCTTGCATAGCTTGCTAAGCTGATCTTTGTGAGTTTCTTTCATTGAGCCTCATCTCTTGAGCTTCAAGTATTCCTTGCAGTTCTTCAATCTTCAAAGATTCTGGCCTTGCTCAATTGCCACCACTGTATGATCGAATCTTGGTGTCAAGGTTCTTAATACCTTGTCAATGATCCCCAAGTCTGATTGCTTGTCACCATAAGCATTCATTTGATTTTTAATTGCCAAGATTCGAGAAAAGAACTCACCAATGCTTTCTTTATCACTCATTTGTAGAAGTTCATACTGCCTTCTCAAGGTCTGCAACTTCACCTTCTTGAGTTTGCTATCCCTTGCATAGGATTTCTCTAGAGTATCCCATGCCTTCTTTGCAGTATCAACAGATCTAATTTTCTAGAAATTATCTGCATCTACACACTGATGAATAATGAACAATGTCTTTGCATCTCTTTTCATCAAATCATAGCGAGCCACCTTTTGTGCATCAGTTGGGTTCTTTTTAGGTTCTTGAACCCCTTCTTGCACCACTTCTGTCACATCTTGAAATCAAAAAATTACCTTCATATGAGCACACCAATCATCATACTTCTTGCCTATGAGAACAAGCATAGATGTTGGAAAATTTCCATTCGAGGAAGCCATCTCAATTTTGGTATCCAGGGATCTTGAACCTCAACTCTGAATACTAGTTTGTTGGAACAATAAAGTTCTCACACGCACTTACTGTTTTTCTATGTTAAAGAATAAAAGAAGATGATGAACGAATTGATTGAGAGAAAATAGAGGGGACTTAGAATTCTGAAAAAATTTCTACACTCTCATGCTTCTCATTGATGATCACTATTATTTTTATACACACTGCACTTGTAGTTATAACAAACTTCATAGTTATCAAACTAACTTCAAAATGAATCACTAACTAATTGAATTACAACATACATCAACAATTCTTCCTTTCTCTTTCGGTTGTGTCTCTGAGGTCAGTGTTGTTGTAGGTAGTCCTCATCCAAGAAGATCAATATCAGACACCAATTCACCAGTTGCAGCAACAAGTCAGTCTCTTAATTTGGTATCATCTTTTTTTTTTCCAACAAAGAGTCAAGGCTTAATTACTTCATTTAAATGTTCCTTCATTTCAATCAGATATGTTATTAATTATTGTGTAATACATTCAGAAGGACCAAAAGATGACAAAAATATTTCAGAAAGTTTGTCTGATGAAAGCATGAGGAACTTGCTGAGGTTTCACGCGGATGTCCTGAAATCTAACATATCCCTTGGCTTCAATAGGCTGTTGAAGGGTTTCAAGAACATTCCTCAGTTGTTTGGTGAGTATAAGCTTAATTTGATTAAACCATTCATTCGTTGTGTGACTAAATAATAATGTATGCTTAATTATTTTATGGTCATTTGCTATATTTTTGTACTTTAATTTGTAATTTGATATAGATGAAAATAACTTAAAAAAAGAAAGAAAGAGAGAGAGTTTTTGGAAGGAATTATTTACAAAAAGTTGACATGTGTTCAAGGAGTACATTGTTTTATTATAGTGTATAGATATAAATAGTATATAGATATTGAATTCATAAATATATTATTTTATTATAGATAAATAAGAAGGAAAAATAAAAGAGAAAGCATTAAAAGAAAGAAAAAATAACACACACAAAAGAAATAAAAATGATAGAAAAATGTAAAATATAAAAAAGAAAGGAAAGAAGAACAAATGTTAAAAGAAAAAAGATTGAAAAAGAAGAAATAAAGAAAATTTGAGTAGGATAAATAATAATAATAATAATAATAATAATAATAATAATAATAATAATAATAATAAAATTCTATATAGAATTGATAGATGATATAAAAAAAACAAAAAAGTTACAAAAGAAAAGAGAAAAGAAAATATAAAAAAAAAGAGAAAAAGAAAATTTTTGAGGGAAACTTTTTTCACCAAAAGATGACATGCCTATGCTGAAGGCATTATTTTATTATAGTATATAGACTTGGATATAATTTAACCTCAACTCTTATTTCATGAGCTAGATTTTGGATTCTACTAGACTGAGTCCAAATTCTTAAGAATTATACATATCCTATGCTTATTTCTTTTTGTCAATCTCTACCGGGGTGTATTTCTTGCATTCTTGTTATTGCTTCATGTGCTTCCCATTATTTTTTTTAGAAAGTCCATTTTGATTTTCAAAATGTAAAATGAAAAATAATGAGGAGCGCATGAAGCATTAGTAAAAGTGCATGAAACTAACAACCATCTTTATCCTATAGGATTATGGGGCACTTGCTCAATATGAAGTAGTGGGCTCACTTTGTACAAGTTGGAAAGGTACCATGCAATCTTTGAGTTAGAGCCTCCATGTCAACCAGTCAAGGTAACTATCGTTGTTCCTTACCCTTTTTGTTATTGGTCCCTAAAAATATGAGAACAGACCCATTTTCCCCTTCCTTGTGCCCCCAACCCCTTCCTTTACCTCCCCTTTCCCAACAATTCATCACCATCGCCCTAGCGACCCACATGACGATTGTGTGTAGCACAACCATATTTTCAACAGCATTGCATGCCGCTAGGGGTGAAAATGAGTTGGGCTGGGCTAAGCCCTACCTAAGTCTAGTCTAACTTATTTTCTATTTTATAGCCCAAGCCTAGGGTTGTTACTTGTTACGAGCCTACTTTTAGGCTTGGATCCAACCTTTGTAAATGTTTCTTAGGCTCGTTAGTCCATTTAAAGATATGTTTCATACAAAGAAATGTAAAAAATATAATTTTTTAAACAAAACCAAATATTTTCATTAAAAATAATAAGACAATTTTAAACCACAAGATATGGAAAAAATTTGTCTATAAACATTACATGTGACACGCTACTAATGTCTTTTAAGTCTCGCCAAAAGAAAAGAGTACACATTTTTGCTACCCATCTATGCTTATATGAATTAACTTATTTTAAACATTAATTAAAATGATTCAAATTGTCAAACCACTAAAATAATTTTGTAATTTAAATAAAATAATTATAATATTATATATCATATTAATAATATTTTATATTATAAAATATTATTATTAAACATATCAGTTCGTCAAGCTTAATAGACTCATCTTAAGGCTTGTGACCTAACCTATTTAACTAATTTTTTTTAAAAGTTTGAGATTGACTTTTTTTCTAAATAAACTGGATTAAGTTAAGCCTTAAACAGGCTGAGCCATAGGCTCCCAACCAGTGGCCTAACCTACTTCCACCCCTATGCATTGCTCTCAACACCAAATTTGCATGTGACCCCTTCTACCACGGTCCAGCCACCACCGTGCCACCTGTGCAACTCCCTCCGCAAGCCATGCATCCTTTGTGAGTCTCTTGCACCACCACTACCCTGATGCACACTTCCAGCCACCCACCCTACATGCACTATTCCACCAAGTTACACACCATCATCATTGAAATAATAACAAAAATATGATTCTGTTGAAACAATACAACGAAATCATATTTTTGTTATTATTTTTTTAACACCCCTAATGAACAACGAAAATATAATTTTGTTGTAGTGTTTCAACAAAATTGTATTTTTGTTTTTAACTTTATTTTCCACCCCTTTAATATAACAAAAATATGATTTCATTAATAAATATATAACAAAATCGTATTTTTGTTGTATATTTTTTATTTGCACCTCCATCACATGATAAAAACATGATTCCATTACACACAATAAAATTATATTTTCATAAAAAAGACATTTTTTAAAACAAAAACTATCAACCCTTGATATGGCCATTAGCAATGACAATGGGGACAATATCAACTCTATCAGTCAATGAGTTTTCAACTTTCAAGATTCCAATGAGTGGATCAACTTTTTTTTATTGGTTAAATCATTTCTAGGTTGACTGAGAAAGAGCTCATTCCATTAAATATTGAATTCTTTTTTTTAACCTTTTTTCTTTTAAAAATTATTTTTCTTTAAAAAATCACTTTTAAAAAAATTCCATTGTGTACTTAATTTAAGTTTTTGAAAAAAAAAAGAATAAAAAACTAATTTCTAATTATTTTGAGAAGCTGCTTTGGATCGATACCTTATGATTTTTTTTCATTAACTTTCAAAATAAAAGCATCTTAGAGTATGTTTGGTTTGCATTTTCATTTTCTGTTTTTATTTTTTGTTTTCATTTTTTAAAAATTGTTTTCATTTTCAAAATATTAAAATTCTGAAAATATGTTTGGTTTGACTTCTTGTTTTTTGTTCTCAGGACATAAAAACACTAAAAATTATGTTAATTTCTTGTCTTTTTTGTATTTTTAAATTTGCTTAAAATTACTTTCCTTATCATCGCATTTTCATTTTATCCCAAATGAAGTTTCTGTTTTGAACTGAAAAATGAAATTTTATTGTTTTCATTTTCTGATTGTTTCCTATTTTCATTTTCATTGAAAATGTTTTCAAAAATCCAACCAAATATATTATTATCATCATTTTCTGTTTTCACTAAAAATGAAAAACAGTCAAACCAAACACCCCCTTATAATCCTAACTAAATAAAAGAATAGCATGTATTTTTTAAAAATTATTAAAAACTAAATTCATTTCTTATACATCTTTAAAGTCGTTTTTTAAAGTCGAAATCGTTTTTTAAAGTCGTCTAGACTTGATCCATTTACTCGGCAACGGAGCGTTTTTCAGTTTTGACCTTTTGAATTTAGAACAGTTTGAACGTTTAATTTGTTTTATTTTACGCACATGATTTTGACCATGCAATGGAACTCTTTTGACTACATAATATTAAATATTCATAATTGAAAAGAGAAAGACTATATAACTCTTGGCCTTACTGTTGCCCAGAATCTTCTTCATTTAACGACACTTTTTTTTTTGTTCTTTAGCAAATTTGTATACATTATAAATTGACATTATCAATTAATGAAAAATCTTATGGTAGTATGATTTTTAAGGTAATAATGCATATTAATTTGTAACAAGCTTATCATAAATATTAATTTATAATTGAATAACACTGTAAAATTCTTTATACTATCAATGTATAGATTGACTATTTATTTAATTTTAGATAAAAATAAATTGTACGATCCCATCTAAAACCAAATAAGCATGTATTACATCTGCCACATGTGCAGCGAAAAAACTTGTAAATAATTTAAATTTAGACTTAGGAAATCAATATTTGAGTCCAATAATTAATCAATAGCTTATATAAAAGAAGAATATATATATATATACTAACTAAAATATCATTATAAGAACCAAGTTGTAAGGAAAAGGTATAGGAAGATGAGGCTCGAGTTGTCCACAAGTCCAAATCCAAATCTATTTTTTTAATCAAATATTGATGGAGGCTACTTTAATGAACCCACTTGAATCTTACTCTTGTTTTTGAATCTCGGGCTCTTTTTTTTTTATTTCTTAAATCTCAAACTCTTTCAAGATTACAATTGTTATTTTTTATTAATAGAAAAATACTACGTAAGCAAAGAGGTAAACATTAAAAAAACAATTTCCACGAATCCTCGTAATATTTAATATTTTTTTAATGACAAAAAAATCGGGTAACTTTTTAGTAAGCCGCCATCTATCTATATCATTTTCAAACTTTCCAAGTTGATTTGGTCCACTATGACAACATAACGTGATAAGTATCCATCTAGTATATTTTTAAAATATTTTTCGACCAGGATAATTAATTATTTAATTACAGATAAAAAAAGATAACCGCGAAACTTGAACTCGTAAAGATACATTATATATGATATATCACGCGACAATTTATTCATTTAATGATATCTAATATATAAGTAGAAGCCACACACACGTGTGTGTGTATATATATATATATATATACCCTTTTGAACCTTGCAGTTGTTAGCGAAGGCTGAAAGAATAACGATGGTGGGAGTGGTGATAGAAGATGAAGTTGTTGTTGCTCCAACTAACTTTTCAATGGTTGAAGAGGGAATTTATCGCTCTAGTTTCCCTCGTTCTTCAAATTTCTCCTTTCTTGAATCTCTCAATCTTCGATCCATCATGTAATTGTGTAACGTTTCTTTAATTTACGCTTCTCTCGTTCGCTTTCCTTTATATGAAAACTCACGGGGGTACCGTTTTGGTGACTAATGCAGATACTTGTGCCCCGAACCCTATCCGCAAGAAAATTTAGAGTTTCTTCAATCGCAAAATATTCGGCTCTTTCACTTTGGTATTGAAGGCAAGACGGTACGTAATTAACATCCTTTTCTTTTTCTTTTATCAGTCAAGAAATCATATTATATGACATGGGTACAAAGGATATCCAACCCTTTTAAACAAAGTTCTTACTCAACTATAGGCATTTCATACATAACATAGGATTAATTGATCATTCATACAGGAAAAAATAAAAATTAAACCCTTTACTCCTGCATTTAACCGTGATCACAAGATCTAAACTTTATTAGATCCAACCTCACCTTTAAAGATTATATTGTATATTTCTATCATTCTATGCAGTCATATTGTTCAACTTAGGCCAACCACACCATCCACCAAGTCTTCTTTAACCTTTTTCTTTGAAGCCGTACGTATGTTGTATAAAACTATTCCTACTGGCATTAGCCATCACAACTTGAACTCCAAACAAAGTACAACACCTTTTCGTATATTAATGACGAAAAGGGGCATGAGAAATTGAGAATATAAGATGACATTATTACTCAACCCAATTAATTATATAGGTTACCTTGGATCTGTATCCTATCAAGATATGAAATATATGAATATATGATTGCATTATAAACTTAAAAAAGACGTTCAATTTCATGCTAATTTTGAGTCTTTTTTTATGTTTTTGTAGGATCTCTCTGTGTCTGCCGTTAGAGATAACATACTGGAGGCCGTTAAAGTTTTAATTGGTACTCAATTTTTCTTTAAAACAAGAGTGTTTTTAAGAGTTATCTTTGGATAAAAATATTTCTAATTACCATAACACTCTTTATTCAACTATTATCTCTTGTTGTCATATATATATATATATATATATAGATATTATTTCTATATAACTTCATTTTTTGCGGTTTCAGATGTGAGAAATCATCCAGTTTTAATCCACTGCAACCAAGGAAAGGTATATATCAATATTCACCTATAGAAATTTATTTCTCATCGTTACTTGGTTTTATTTTCTTAATTAATTATAAAGATTAATTCCAAGATTCTGAATTTCTGATGCTGTATTGTTTTATGCAGCACCGAACTGGTTGCGTTGTTGGTTGCTTGAGAAAATTGCAGAGTTGGTGTCTATCTTCTGTGTTTGAGGAGTACAAGCGATTTGCTGGTGCTAAATATAGGACAACAGATTTAAGGTTCATAGAAACAGTTGACTTATTAAGCCTGAGACAGTGTCTTAACAGCATCATATACCAGTACCTAGGATATGCTTCAAAGAAGCTGAGGTTGCGGTATAGAGATGAGAATTCAATCAAGCCCCAGTTAACATCAGTTTAATTAGCTTTTTAGTGGAGCTGTTCATTAGTTATTTGAACACAAAATTTGATCACATACTATGTGACGTTACATTCAATTGTTTTATTTTTTCATTTATCCTTTTGATCACTTTTATACATTTCCAGAAATGGTTTTTTTGTTCACATATATATATATATATTCTGAAATCAACTTAAGAGATGGTTTTTTTGTGGTATAATTTTTATGTTCGATACCATAGCTGCTTAGTTGTTTGGAGATAGTCTGTCCTTGCTCTCTCTCTTATGTTTGAATTGTTTTAGTTAGAATTATAATTTGGAATTTTAACTTTCATTCTAGTGAGTTTAGAATTATAAATTCTACCTTTAAGTTATTCAAAGAATTAGTGTGTAAAATTAGTTATAAAATCTAAAAGCTGAAAGTAATATTAATTAGAAAATCTAATATATTTGGTAAAAAAAAACTAATATATTGGTTACCTCTTGTTCATCAACTTAAATCATTAGTCAATGCATGATTAATCTATTTATTTGGCCAATCATCCTCCTGATCTTCTGATATTAATGACTTTTGTCGACCTACCACCATCGACATATATAGTTGGATACTATGATATATATCCATCATTTTTCCCCCTCAAGGAGTGTCATTAAAGAAACATGAACGAAAAATCGTTTTTCAGTTGAACGTGATTTTGATTATTAGTTGATCCATTGTAGATTGAGTCCCAATTTATTAATGGACTAATTAATAAGTTCAAGTATGTACGTAAATAGATTGTTGATATAACCAGGGACGGATTTGTGGGGACACGCGGGGACTTTAGTCCCCTCAAACTCCTTTTAGATGTTATATAATAATAAATAAAAGTAATATATTAATTAATAATATATTTTTAGATAAAATAATATATATTAGTTCGAGTAAAAAAAATACTAATTAATAAATCTGATAATATATGTTATAACTAATATATAATTTAATCCCCCATATATATATATATATATATATATATATATATATATATATATATATATATATATATATATATATATATGCAAAGGAAGCTTGAATTTTCATTAACATGGATCAAATTTTTAACTTTTCAATGATTTGATTTATTGTATGGAAAGAAAACTTGATGTTTTTAAACCGTTGGATTAAAATTTTAATTTGTCAACAATTATTAATTTAATATATTATATGTAAACGAAGTTTAAAAGTTTGTTATCAGGTGAATTAGAATTCTTTGATTTGATATACTATATATATATATATATATAATAATTTTTTATTTAATTTCTATACTAAAATATTAAGTTAAAAAATTATATAATAAATAAAATTTTACTAATTATTATGATTAAAATTAATAATTAATTTAGTATTCAAGATTTTCTATGTATTATATTTAAAAGAAACTTAAATTTTTGTGAGCCGTTAAATTGAAATTTTAATTTCCCAATCGTTGATTTGAGTAAACACAAATTTTATATACAAATTTATATTTTTTAAAATAAAATTAAAACTCATTTAAAATATTCATGGACAAGTTAATGACTTTTCAAAAACCATATGACATGACTATCTTTTGTTTTAAATACTTATAACTACCATTTCAATTTTCTTTTGATAGAAAAGAAACTGTCATTTCGTATTAATAATCGCAATTAAAATTTAATGTGACATTTTTGTTTTGCTTTAATAACATAGTATTAATTATGCAGTTGCTATCTGCTCTCTTTTTCCTATCATCTCACGTAATTTTTTTTCTTTAGCATTAATCTGGTCCTAAGAACAAAACTAATTAGTATTTTATTTTTCCTAACCAATATTTGTTGATTGGTTTTAAGAATTTTAATCACAATTAGTGTTGCAATTATCAAGTTATGATTACGAAAAGAATATGAAACAAAGATGATGAACACAATTGGCTTTATAAATTGCAATTTCCTTACTGCTTTTCAATACTATTCCTTCTATTTTCTGCACATGTTTTTATCAAATATGGCTACTTCTAACCATGATGAGGAAAAAAAAAAGCTACATGCAACAATGATTAGAAAACAAAAGCTACATGCACTACTAAAAAAGCTGGAATTTACAACGTAAGATTAACAACGGTTATTTAAAAAACGTAGTTATTAAACTTGCGATGACATTTCGATAAATATGAGTACATTTTAAAGTTGGTTTTTGTTAAAATCGTTTTTGAATAATGTAAAACAAAAACGGTTTTTATGAAACCGTCTTTGTTTGAGGGAAAATTTAAAATTTTTTAAATAATTGAAAGCATGGGCCGTCTTCTTATTTCGCCTGCTCACCCCTTCAATTCCCAGTATGCCGCTCTCTCTCTCTCTTCAGCACGCTCACTATGAATGAACAATTCGTCAGTCTTCGTGCTCTTGACCGTTTGATCTTCCTCTTTCGCCAGCTGCCGCAACTGCTCCTCCTCCATCTCTGCCTTCCTCCCCCGCCACTCCACCTCCTTCTCCCCCTATACGACTCGCCGTGTCAACTCGTCCCCCACCCCCCGAGTCACAAAAATCGTCTTTGTCACAACCGCACCAAACTCCACACCTTATGCCTCGAATTGACGGCCACGGTAACGGCGTCGTTGTCGTGGATTCTGGCACCACGCTCAGTTTCTCGCGGAGCCGGCTTACGGAAAGATCCTCGCGGCGTTCCGGCTACGCGTCAGGCTTCCAGCAATGGAGAGCGCAGCCACGCTCAGGTTCGACCTTTGTGTGAATGTCTCCGACTTGGCGAGGCCGAGGCTGCCGATTCAACCGGTTCGACCTTTGTGTGAATGTCTCACACTCAGAGGTACTGAAGTGTCTCGTGGTTCAACTGGTTTGACCTTCAACCCCAACAAGCATCTCAAAGAAGAGTTACTTTCTTCATTTCCTTTTTTCCCGATTAATAATAATAATATTTTTTCCCCAATTAACAATTGCAATATTTCATTCTAATTCTGATTTTTTTTTCTCCTTATCGTTATTGTTTGATTACATTCGATCTATGATTCGTTCTAATTGTTTGAATTTCCTTTTTATTTTTGTTTTTATTAATTATAGGTGCCTCACTGAAGAAGAAAAAAATGATGATGCGCCTTCGGGGAATAGGAATTTAAAATCATACCTATCCACATTGTCACAGACTTTCTTGTCATTGTTGTTCCTATGCTCTTATTTTTCACCGTGTGCTCAATAGCATCAAATGTTTTGCCAACAAATAGAAAATTTGGGACTTGAAAGTAGATTAAAATAGCTTGTTTAACTGAAGATATGTTTATAACAGGGCTTTTGACTTATGCTCCCCTAGTTTTTATTTTGTAATTACTACAATAACCTTGGTGACAAGTACTTGCAAACTAGACCTATTTCTTGGCAAGTTTGTACACTTAACTGCATGTTTGGTGGTTCTTCTCTTTCTTTTGAAGGAGAGTCCAACTCTCTTCGGGCATATGTTACTTCATATAGGGTTATTGTGGTATGAAGTGCTACTATAGAGTTTTTTTATTCCATTGTTCTTATTGCATTCTGTTTTTATGTTGATGAAGTTATTTTTGTAGATGATTTCTCCCATTCTTATGCATCTTGTTTGTTGACTTCAGAATATTTCCTAGAAGATATGCAAAGACTGAAACTTACGGAACTAATTTGGTATGAGTGTTATGCAATTCTAATATGAGAATGAAAGACATGGTTAGAATAAGAATATGGGAAAAAAAATTCATTTAATATGATTCATATGGTTACTAACCCAACACTTTTTTCCTCTTATTATAGGAAAAAAGATTTCATTTGTGTGAGTCAAATTTCTATTTCACATATTTATTAAATAATGATAGTAGATAATTTCTCCCAGAGTATATCCCTGCTTATCAATAAAGAAAAAAAATACTTTCAAAGATTGTCAATGTTTTGTCAAAAGTCAGGGGTAGAGGTTTCTCAAATATCTTGTCTAATCCAAGACTCACGACATTCTCAAAGAAGCAAGTGATCATTTTTCCTTCGTATAGGTACATGTGGGTTAATATGGTGTACCATGTAGAGTCCTTTCTTTCCTGATGAATATGAGAATTTTTTTACATTTTATGTTACTTACTCTCTTTGTCTTTCAAATAAAATCCTTTTGATGTTTGATCTGCTTGCTTTCCAGTACCTCTCCAATTTCATGTGCTTTTTATTTCTACTTTTGCTTTCATTTTCTGTATATTCCAATGTCTGCACACCCCAGCTGGTGAGCCACTTCCAACCAACAAGAGGTATGATGCTACCAAAATTTTCAGTCACCCTGATATTGTTGCTGAGAAAACATGGTATGTATTTCCTAATATCATCATACTTTGGATTCTTTTAACATTTTCCCTCCATATGCTTACAATTTCTAGAAACCCTTTCTGGAAATCACTTTTTTATGTGATGCTCTTTACATGTAATTGTTATTGCAACATAATTAAATTTACTCTTTCATGGATCTGCTAACAGGTATGGTATTGAGCAAGAGTATACCTTATTGCAGAAAGATGTAAATTGGCCACTTGGGTGGCCACTTGGTGGGTTTCCTGGACCACAGGTATGAAATGTTCCCCCTTTTTTAATATATAATATACCATCTAAGCACAAATTCTTTTTTGGTGAAAAATAATCACACATTTTAATGTATTATAAATTTATTAATATTTATAATAATTACCTTAAAATATTAGGGATCATTTTTAATTGATATGTATACTAAATGTTAGTATTTTTTTTTTCTTTTTCTTACTCTACTAAATGTTAACCAAATCATATGAACTTGATTTAATTTTTGCAATATTTTCTTTACTTGCTTTGTCGCGTGTCCTGTATTTTCTTGACATTAGTATATTTACTGTGTATCAACTATTAATTGTTGTAATTGTGAGAAAGAGTAAAGAAAAGAAGAAATTTAAAAAAAATGTTGATAATTTCCAAAATATTTTTAATATAATTCAGAAACTAAAATTTTAAAATTTTTATAAATATTAAAATATGTTTAAAAAGTCAGTTAATGAAAAGTGGTACGAAAAGGAAAAGAAAAAGGGATTGCAAAAATTCTCCCTATTGACTATCAAAGTATGATGAATAAAATAAAATTGGTCCAGTAGTCCGTGTAGGTCCAACTAGTTAGTAGTATTTAGGCCTAGCATGGACTTAATCATATTTTTTACAATTAGAAAAAAGAATCAGTGAGTACCCATATGCTTCTTAATCCCCTCCCTACCCATGTTCACGTTAAAATGTACTTAGATTTTAGTTTAAAAATATTTTTTTTACATATATTTAGATCCAGAAAAAATAATTCTAGTCATCATTGGATTCTCAAATCAAAAATCAATTCTCAACTTCAGTTAAGAGACTCAAATTCGAAATTAATTACTTGTTTAAAAAATTTTAGTTTATATGATTTTTTATATACTAGTATACTATAGTAGTTTTCAGTTTGTTGTTTTAAAAACGCTAGCTAATTAGAGAGGCAAAACACTGGCAAATTCAAAGGCTATGGCTTTGTAAGTAATTAAGTTAATTATATTTAATGTTTACAAGCAAGCACTGCAAAATTTCCAATAATTGAATAAATAAATATGTAGCAATAATAGCTCACCATGAAAATGAGAAACTTGTTGTTATGACACAACTTGGACCCGTATGGGTAGATTTTTAAGGCCACAGCTACTTTGATTGGCAATTTGGCATACATAGGATGATTTCATGTGGTCTATCATGTTACTTGTGAATGTCACTATACATTATTTTTATTCTTTGGTTTTTGTTCATAATAGTTCTGTATGTTTTTCTATTCATTATTTAATTAACGTTTTAGAAAAATTAAAATTTAAATAATGAAACTATTTACTTGAGCAGTTAGTTTTTTTTTTTTTTTTTTTGAGAGGATAATTTGTGAGATTAATGTTATGTATTGTAAAGTAAAAAAAAAATATGTTATTACATTTAGTTTTATTTATATGACACTAAACTCTAAATTTATTTAAAAACTTCACTCCACCCCATATTTATAATTTTAATGATTTATATATATCTCTTCTATATAGTTTTATAATGTTTATGATTTCATTGTTTTTTCTTTCTTTCATTTCTTCACTTATTTTATGTTCTAGTTTTGCTACCGTGATTTGTTTTTCTACTCTTGTTCATAAAAAGCTTGGAGTTTAATTGAATGATAAATTCAGTTCATATGAATTTTTAAGATAATTATGATTATTAAATATATATAATAGTTGAAATTGGTTGACAATGATTTAGCATATATTGTTATTTGTGATAAACTATTTATTGTACTGCTCTATCTAAAATTTGGCACAACATTCAAAGACGGTTATTAACAATTAATCGTCTTTGAAAGACACAACATTTAAAGACGGTTATTAGCAAATAACCGTCTTTAAATGTCTATTTTGACACAGCATTTAAAAGCGGTTATTTACTACTAACCATCTTTGAATGTAAAGTTTGACTCACCTTTTAAAGATGGTTATTAATTAATAACTGTCTTTAAATGTTTATTCTGACACACAGTTCAAAGACAGTCATTAGCAAATAACTGTCTTTGAATGTAAACTCTGACGCAGCATACAAAGACGGTTATTAGTTAATAACCGTCTTTGAAAATTTTTTATATTCAAAGACGGTTATTATAATAACCGTCGTAAAAACTAATTTTATTTTAACGACGTTTTAAACAACAACGATTGATAACCGTCATTAAATGCACTTATTAACCGTCGTAAAAAACTCTTTTTTTAGTAGTGATGCAACAACACTATAAAGAAGTAAGACTTTTTTACTATTAATTTTTTTATAAATTAATACAAGAATTTTGTTTATTTGAGTGGGCTTATTATAGTGGGTCAAGAATTTGTCTACAATATAAACAAATTACAGTAAATTTAGTCATTGATAAATTACAAACGGTTTGTCCGTCATAATAACAAGAAAGTATAATAAATTTAGTTGTCAATAAAATTACAAAAGACTTTATCATCTCTATTTACCCATTACAAATTATTAATTTATTTTTTCTTGATTAAAGTCATTATAGACGACTTTTTTAGTGGATATAGTCGATTGTAATTGAAATAAAAGTTATATTAAGCCCATAGTAATTAAGATATAGATTACAGGGAGTTTAACCCCATGTAATTTACATAAAGGGTTATAGCTTAGTGTACTTAACTCACTGTAATTTGATTTTTAATATATTAATTAAAATTAACAAAACAAACTAAAAGCTCCCTCACTCAGCACACCCACCATATCACTCTCTCTCTCTCAGACACAACACCTAATGCGTATCACTCCTCAGAGACATTGAACCTCCTCACTTCCTTAAGCTTGATCCCCATGCCTACAAGTGAACTTCCAACGAATGTAGCAGAGCTTGCATGGTCGAGAACTAAAACCCCAAGGACGTACAACAATCAATTCATCGGATGAACGAATTCATCACCACCATATGCCATCATCAAGGATGAAGCTTCTTGCTTAAAATAGAAAGTGTAGAACAACCACCCTGATTTCCGACCAAGGTGAACAATTCGAGTAACAAGAAGATGGACAGCTTGATCCTCTTTCCCGGGATCCCAAATGAGGAAACCTAGGAGAGCCACCGACTCTAACTACCATCCAAAAAAGGTCTAGGGCATTCATTAAAAGAAGACAGACTTTCAGGGGTTTTCATGGATGTCTTTAAGGGTAAGCCACTCTCTGTATGCGATCCTATCTGTGCAGATTTCCCAACAGCACCAATAAGAAGTAAACTACAAATAAGAGTTATGGCATTCAATCTCATATTTTTATATATATATTTTTTGCTTAAATTACTGCCATTTTCACTTTTGATGTGTATTGAGCTTCAATTTTGTGTTGTAAATATGAGTTTAAGAACAACTTTGGTGATTGCCTTGGAGTTCAAACAAAGTTGGCCAAGGACTAGTGTCTTAAAGCTTATTCAAATTCATTCTTGAATTGCTTGTTGTTGTTGAGTTTGTAAAAATTGGGAGGTTTGCATGCAGGGATTTCCTATGTCTAATGCATGACATATGATTTTAATTGATGATATTAATCGTTGCTCTAGTTTACAAGTAAGAAAGTGTGACAGTATTCTATGATAATGAGTTCAATTTATATTTAATAAACTTCACACTGAATATTCTTTTATAATAATTTATCAATAAATAATATTCTAAATATCTATAATTTATTTAATTTTTTCAAAATCATAACAAAATTCATTTTTTAAGAAAAATTATCTATTTTGATATATATATATATATATATATATATATATATATATATATATATATATATATATATATATATATATAAATAGATGATATATATCACTGATTATTTTATAAAAATCAATTTAATTACATACAAATAAATATAAAATTTAAAAAATATTAATCAAATTCAATGCACGGATTTAAACTCTTATATATATATATATATATATATATATATATATATATATATATATATATATATATATATATATATATTAGTAATTAATAAATATGATAAAAATGATATCTTTATGACTTTTCATCAATTTTTATACTTTTTGTATTATTGTAAGTATTATTTATCTATCTTCATATCTAATTATATTTAATGAGTTTGTTACACTTTTGATTGTAAAATTATTGGTGTGAATCCTGTTTAATTGTTATTTGTGTGTAAAATCAAAAAGTCTTAAAAAAACTTAAAATACAAATTTAGTATGAGTTATAAATAAACGTGCTTTTTTCTTTATGATTTTAAATGAAAATTAATTTTAAATTTATATGTAAAACTAATAAATAGTTTTGTAAAAATCATTATTTGTTAAATATTTATTTGAAGTTAGATATTTAAATAATTAAAATAAAAAACAGCCTCTTGATGAATTCATGGACCCGTTCTTGGATATAACCTTTGTTGTTTTAAAACTAGTTTCCTCCATTATTTTAATTATTATGGTTGTTGTTTTATAATTTTGAATTAAATTTAATGCTTGTGTTATCTGATTACTTATTTAATGCATCTATTTATTTATAATACATATTTATTACTATATATATTTATTATGGTCTTATTTATTTATATGGTATTATGATACCAATAACTATTGACATAAGTGAAAGTGATAACAACTATATATCTTAACTAAGTTATTGAGGATTGAATCTTGACTTTAAGTATAAAATAAATTCATCATGTGTGCTCTGATGATATTTAACAAAGATTAGTTATTGCTTTTAATATTGAATACTTTGGTAAGAAAAAAATGTAAGGGTAAAATATTTTTGGAGTCCTTATATAATTTGAAAAATATTAATTCTGTTTTCATAAAAATTTTCGTATTAATTTAGTTTCTATAAAAATAAAATATTTTTATTAGTCGTCAATAGTAATTTCGTTAGATGGTAATATGATGTAGCTAATAGACTTATACGCAAAATTTGATTATAAATGAATTAAACAGTATGTGTCGACTAAAATCCCCCAACATGAATTAAACAATTTATGACCTGCAATTTTTTGCCACTTTTTAGGTGATTTTTTCGTACTTTCTGATAAAATTAAGGGAAAAAAATGAAGTAATAGCAGGTTTGAGTTCAAGTTTCTTTTGAGTGTTCTCCGAATGATAGAATTAGAAAATAATTAAGTCTACTAGGCATATCAAAAATCCGTATAACAAAGTTACTACTAAAGACCATTTATTTTTACATGGACCAAATTAATACTAAAAATTTTATGAGGATAAAATTAATATTTTTCAAACTTTATAAGAATCCCAAACATATTTTATCCCAAAATAAAATACCATAAATAAATAAATAAATAATAACATAATGTAATATCCATGGTATTTTATTTTGTTTATTAATTGTGGTTATGTTATTGTTAGTAGGAACGACAAGTGTACCGATTCGCACAAGTAGTATAAAATGATAAGATTGAATATCGTATCTTCAGGGAATTTGTTTCACCTAGACTATATTCAGTATGTAAACACTTATAAGGATTGAAATAAAGCAAATGTTGAGTTTTGTACTATAAAATCTATTTGAACATAAACAAAATGTCTAAAGCTATAAAAAGTGAAAATTATCAAGTTAAAAGCATTGGGGAGTGTTCTACTAAATTTCTCTTGATGTATAAAATGTGTTTTTCCTCTATTTAACGTTATCCTCGTGTTCTTATACTGAGAAACTACTCAGATCATGATTTCCTCACATGAATGAGCCTAACTCTCTTTAGACTTTGTCCTTGATCCCTCAACAAACTTGTAAAGAGTTGCACTAAGCCTACTGTATAAAATGGACTAGATCACTGCACTCCATTCCTAGACATATAGATTTCTAGCTTGCTCTATCAAGTTCTAAGGTTTTAAAGCATTTAAAATAAGTATAGATAGAAGCAATGAACACAGAGAAATAACATTAAATAGATAGTGAGAATATTACATCAATATTGTTCCGTAGTACTTCCCAACAAAGAGGCTTAGCTTTCCATTACAAGCAAAGCTTCAAAACTACAAGAAAGAAACTATTTTTGGTGAAAGAAATTGGAAGAAGATGATGGAGGATGTCTCCTCTAGCCTCTAAACCCTAAATCTCTCTGTTTTTTCTGGACTAAGCTTTCTTTGTTGCTCAAAACTCGTCTCTCTTTTGAAACTCCGTCAACCTTGGTGTTTTAAAGGCTCTTGAACTCTTCAGCTTTCGAAGGCTCGCTCAGCGAACATGTCTCGCTGAGCGAGAGTAAGTGGAATTTCGCTTAGCGAGCGTGGGCGCGCTGAGCGTGAGAAGAGACAATGCTCTTGGTGGGCGGGCTGGCTGCGCGCTGGGCGTGTATATCTTTGACTTATTCTCTTCTAGGGTTTCTCATCCACTAAGCAAGCTGGATGTCTCGCTAAACGGATACATCTCGCTTAGTCAATCTGTCTCGCTAAGCGAGTCATTAGCAGTTTTAACCTTCTCTTCTTTGACCTGAAACTGAATTGGATTCACATTAAGTCACAAAAATGAAGTTTCTACTCTATAAAATCACACAATAAAGAAAAATATGTATAATTCCTACAGAAAGAACCATAAATTGGAGATACAGTGTTATTTCCTTACAAATTTTCAATACAAAACTAACTTATGAATAACAACTAACAATTATTTATTATATTATTTATGTATTTATGAATTGATTGATTAATTAATTAATGTTATCTTATTGATTATATTATTTAATAATTTAATAAATTATGTATATATTTATTTATGATATCTTATTGATTAATTAATTAATGTTATCTTATTGATTATATTATTTAATAATTTAATAAATTATGTATATATTTATTTATGATATTCAATGTATGTATACATATCTTTATATCTAATTATGTTTATTTCTTATTAACTTAATTATTTATATTGTTATTTTATAAATTTGATTTGTTTATTTATTTAATGTATTTATTTATTAATAATTTTATTTATTTATTTACTTACTATTTAATTAGTTATGTTTATTATTGTAGTATTTAGTTACTTATTATAGTTATTATTTTTATTATATTATTGAATTATTTAATATATTATGTTTGTATTTATTTATGATATTAAGTAGAGATTTATTTGTTTGATGATTTATGTTTACTTTTAATTGTTGTAATTGTTCAAGTTTTTATTTTATAATTGAATTTTTTTTTTATTATTTATTTGTTAGTGTGTGTTTGTTATTTTATTTTTTATTTAATTAATTTGTATAATTATAATTTTAATGTTATCTGGTACATTTATTTATTTATTTATTATGGTATTATATACTTATGGTGTTATTCTAATATGGTATTATAGTTATTATTACATTATGATATTATTTATTTATGGTATTTTCTTGAATTATTTGTTTGTAATGTTTATTATATTATTTATTCTTTTTGTAATCATTTATTATAGTTATCTTATTTATTTATTATTTAATTTAAAGATATTATTTATATACTTATTTTTAAAATTATATATATTAGTTTATTTATTTATGATTTTTTAATTATTTGTGTGGTCATTTTAACTTTTTGATTTGTTTTTTTAGAAGGAATTGTTTTTTATTTAAATTTATTGATTTTTATTTATTTATTAATGTTTGTGATTTTGTTATTTTATTTTTTATATTAATACATTTATTTATTGACAAATTAAGATATTTGTTTATTTATTATATTTATCTATTTATTATTGTATTATTTATTTATTTATTTATTTATTTTTTATGACAATCAAGTATTCCACAAAACCACCAACTGTATTATCCAGTTAAAGGGACAAAAGGAATTACAAAGAATAAGTTATAAAAATTAAGTTAATTAAAATCTTTATCCTTATATTTATACCTAACACTATAGTTATCTTAATTTCTACATGAAAGTATTTACAAACTTTATTAAGTTTGACAAATACTAGTATTGTCAAGATGCCCGGCCCAATCGATCATCATGTAAAAGAAATACTTACACCTCAACCAACATCATATATCATCATTACAATTTCAACATAACGATAAAGACTAATCATACAAAAACTAATATTAAAACTTTCATATAAAAACCAAAATTTTATTTCAACAGAAGTCTTAGCATGCACAGTGCATGTGCATGCTTACTTCCTCATACCATAGTTTGACTCATACATCCGAATAACCAAGACAACAACTATCGGACAAAATAAATCAACCCCAAATGAAGACCAACAGAAATTGTTTTTAAAAAAAAAAAAACAGAAACTGTTCAGTTGCTGACAATTAACATTCAAAGACAAGATAACTATCAACAATAGTAACTTTTACAAAGGAGGTCGATAAGAGGATCACGATGACGCTGAAGGTATAAAAAGCATTTGCTTGTTCCCCAAACATCTTATTATCATCTTGCTCCTGTTTATGCTTCAGGAACCTAGTGCTTGTCCCTTGCACCTGTTTCCCTGGAAGGAAACACCGAACTAGACCCATTTTTATTATTATTAGGCCAAGCCTGAGAAGAAAACCCTCTAGAAAAAGAAGGAACATTGATATTGTTAAATGGTGGTGAAGTTGGCAACTGGGGAAACATTGAAGGACCCCTAGGTTGAGGGGTAGCATAAGGGTGGTCAAGGTTGACTCCATAGGAGCGATGAGGCATGGAATTAGTATTATTCAAGAAAGAATAATGCATGTGGGGGTTGTTGGAGGAAGACCCAATGTTCATGTTATTGTTCAAACTTCCAAAATGGTTGGGCCTCATAAACCTGTTGGCAAATTCAGGATTCATGTCATTACGAAGTTGAAGTGTGTGAACTTGAGGTTCTGCAGGGTTTGGGGTATTCATCAGAAAATTCCTAGTCATTAGAGCATTATTGGTTGGTGCAAGTTCTTCACCACCATCATCTTCATCACCTTCATCATCCAGTACAAGTTTATTCTTGTTAGTTATCCATGAGGGTGGCTGTTCATGATTGTGCCTTCCATCATAAGTGATAATTACATTTTTATTGTTGCGCGAATCCCGTTCCACGTGTTTCCTTACGAAACACCCAGCACTTGCGCATTTGTAGTATGCCCTACAATAGATATCCATGAAAACTACTCGTTAAATGCATATGAATGATATATATATATATATATCATACTAGGATGAATAAAATTTAGTCTCTATTGTGAAGTGTGAAGAGACCTTAATGTCAATGACTATAATAATTAATGAGGATGCGTTTATGCATGTTGATCGAAGGATGGGAGAAACAAAACAATACATAATTTTTCTTGGGTAGAAAATACACAATAAATGGTTGGGGTTGTAACAATTTTTTTTTTTTTACTTTTGCTGTTATTTGATAATTAACCTGTTGACATTAGTAGAGATAGAAAGACAAATGGTATGGTTGAGGGGAGAGAAAAGAGCATTTCGGAAAGATAGTCATTATGAGTTGTCACAAGAAACTGAAAAATAAAGAGTGAAAAAATAATAAATGTCACAAGTAATGTAAAAAAATAAAAAATGAGTATATAGACATAAAACATTATTAATTTTTTAGATATTAATGCTATGCATGAGATAAAAATTAAATATCTTCCTAATTGGTGGGCAATAAATTTTAAGATTTATATCTTATAGTTTACTTTTTAATAATTAATTTGTTTCTTCTAGTAATTAATCAATTTCAAAATTAAATATGAAGCAATAATTAATAAATAGAATATATGTAGGTTCACACACACTTAATTACAAAATATGATATATGATAAATTTATTATTTTTTTATAATAGTTATCTTAAAAATAACTCAAAAGACAATTTTTAATTGGTTATCAATGTAAAAAATTACACGTTCACAGTACATATCTATTAATTTTTTTTTAAAAATATTCCATTACTCATCAGTCATCATACGTCTCTTAATTTTTCATTTCCTTTGTTATTTTCTTCTCTATTGATCCCTCTCATCTACACACTCATTTCATACCCTTTCCGACGAATAAAAGGAATCATTATTAATCAAATGATAAGCAGATATGCAAATAAGTGAAATAGCCATGAGTATAATATTGTCAAACTGAACAAATAACCATGAGTTATGCAATTTATAACACATAGCATCACATATGCATCATATCATCCATGTTGTAAAGAAATATATATAAACAAACTTGCACATGCAGCGAGTGAAGAGAGAGCTGAACAGTATACCTAGGGTATAGACATCCCTTCATAATCTTCTGGCCATATTTGCGCCAGCGATATCCATCATCATCTATCTCTTTTTTGCTACCAATTCGCACTGTCAATTCTGTTTCTCCATGGAAAGACCTCCCTGCAGTCCCTTTATCAGATTCCTCCAAGGATCTCTTCCTCTTCCTACAGTACAAAATAAAATCCATCAAAACACACATTAATCAATCAATTAACAAAAACATAAATTCTCATCACCAACAAGTAGACACTATCCGATTGAACTGTGTAGCTAGTCATAACCAATTTCTATGTGACACGATTTTAATTTTTTTTTTAATTTGAAAAATGTGGTTAATCACACAGAAATTAATAGACAAAAACTATATATATAATCTAGCCATGTAATAATTTCTGAGGTGAAAAACCTGTTCCCAGAGTCAGATCCTCCCTCCACAATACTAGCTCGGTCTTCAACATCATCAATGTCAACAGGAGCATCTGGAGTAGATGATGGTTGTTGTAAGGGTCGGAAGTTGTCATCGGATTCAGAATCGGGGAGCCAAGTCTCATCAGAAGTTGCCGGTCTTGCTTCCTCATCCTCCTTAGGTATAGTATTAAGATCAAATGGCAATGGAAGCTTCACCGTTTTGGCGACATCATTGGAGGACTGCATTTGTTCAGCAAGAGGTTGGCACCCTTCCATTTTCACGAAGCAATTGTTATGATCACAAGAAGCCTGATATACTACTCATATATATATATATTGAAAATTACATGTGCATTTTAAGTAAAATGCAAAAAGGATTCACCTAATGAAAGAAAGATGGAAGAGAGAGAATAAGTATACCTAAAGAAATGTTAATAACACTCAGATAATTTTTTTAATATATTTTTTTTGGTTAAAATTTATTAAAAGTATAAAATTTTGTGAGTCTTGTATTATTTATGCATGTATCTTTCTTTTAATTTTGTAATTTTTAATTAATTTCAATCAATAAAAAAGAATTTCATCTTAGGTTGTTTATAATATTATACTTCTCGCTTGTGATAAATAAAAAGAAATATTTTCTTCATCTCAAAATAAGTATTATTTTAAGTTTTTTTATACATAAAAAAGCTAATAAATAAATGAAAAGTGTAATAATTTTGTAAATCTAGTCTTATTAAATATATAAAAGAGAATAATATTAGTATTACATTAAAAAATCAAAGTGAAACTTATTAGAAATATTAATAGAAAAAATTAATCAATATTACATTGAAAAATAAACTTTGTTTGAATGTTTATTTTTGTTTTTATTTTCTAAAAATAGTTTTCATTTTCAAAATTATCATGATTTAGAAAAACAAATGTTTATTTTGATTTACAAAGAAAATATTTATCATCTTGCCTACCCATTTTCACTTTTTGGCTTATTTTTTAAAATATTTTCTAATTTTTTAATTAAACATATTTTTACTTTTATTTTTTGTTATTTTTTAAAATGAAAATAGATAGCACTCAAACTCAAGACCACCTAATATTTTTTTCCAAATGTGATACTCATTTTGAGATTTTTTTCCAAATGTGATACTCATTTTGAGATTTAAGTAGTAAATGTTTAGAGCGGAGAAGTTTTCACCCATTATTAATTACTTAGTAATTATTAGTTTGGAAGCATTCACATATTGGATAATTAATTTCTGATAAAAATAATAAATACATACGTGTTCGATAGAAATCTCATCAATGTTTTTAGTTTTTGTATTATATTTTTTTCAATTTTTTAAAAAAGTATGTTTAAAAATATTAAAATAAAAAAATTGGTGTATTATATGAATTAAAAATAGTTTTTTTTAAATAGAATCCCGAAAAGAGAAATTATTTATTTTTGTCTCTAAATTTAATGAAACAACTCTTGATCTAGTTGAATTTATTGAGCTGGGTGCATAAATTATCATAATCCTTCTAATATTATCTTTTTTATTCCTGCAAATAAAAAAATTAAATGAGAAAGAAATTAAATAATAAAAATATTTAAATGTAGAATTATACGCATATAAAGGTAATATAAGTAGGTAATAAAATATGAATCTTGCTTACTAATGTGCTAAGAATATTGGTTAAGGAATTTTAAAAAAAATATTAAAAATCATATTGGAAAGCATTTAAAAATCATAGGGGAGCATATGTTTACGCATCCCAATTTAAAATTTTCTCCTTTTCCTTACTTTTTTTTCCGAAGGCCTTATTTTTACTTAACCAGGACACCAATTAACATTTATCATAAATATTAATAATTAAATTAGTTATCTGTCAAAATTAAATTAATTAATTAATGTTAAAAATATGAATGGATAGCTGGTTGTGGAGAGTCAATCTCTCGAGGTGTTGAGATTTATTTAAGAGGCTAAATTTTCAATATCAATTTTTTTATACACCAGAAGATTAAATACTTGACCACATGTTTATTAAGAGGCATATGATTTGATAATCACTTTTGGTATTGAGATCTATTTAATTAAGGACCTCTTCCAATATTTTTTTTTCATACACAAGTATTAGAGATTGAACATTTGACTAAGTATTCCAGAGATAAGATTATTTGTTACTCATATGTCCCACAATGTTTAAATGATATATGTTTGAGACTGATTCTAAGGTGGAAAAGCAGTCTCCTATCGTGAGAAACTAATAGTTTAGATTTATTAGATTTTAAACAAAGGTTAAGATTTTTTTCTTTTAATTTTTTTTTTCTTTATCTTTACAAGATTGTCCCTACCCCCTTCTCTATCAACCAGAAATCTCAGTGTCGTTGTTGCCTCCAAGTAGAACCTAATTAATCGTGTTTTCTACACACCAAATTAAAACGTGTCACTTATGTTCCCCACATATATTCACTATAAATAATTGTTGCAAACCCATAGTCATGCAAATATAAAAATAAAAAAACACAATATATGTAATCAATTTTAATGTCTGAATTGCCTAAGAGGTATTATATATATATATAAATCAATTTAATACAAACTAAATTTAAAGCTAAAAATAAGTGTCGAGAGAACTTTCTTCAAATGGATACAAAAAGAATAGGTGTTGAGAAAGCTTAGCTTAAACATATTTTGTTAAGTGATCATAATGTTATGGGGGAGTTATTAAGATTACCCCCTATAGTTTGCTTTGTAGTTTCTTTTTCTTTCCTCAGGGCTTAGCCCCTTTTAATTCCAAAAAGAATAGGGAAAAATAAATTCATCCAGCTTGATGATGATCGGATTATATATACCAAAAGATCTAAAATAAAAAAAAAAAAGTTTAAAAATGCATATAGGAAACTCGTCCTGTTGTTGAGCACAATAGAGGAAGCCCAAAATGATAAGTTGAAAAGAATTGTTAAACAAAAATGGGGCTAATAATAGTTTCTAGAACTTACTATGAGATTCTGTTATTAGTGAATGATTAAGATGAATTCTATTGTAATTACCTATTATGGATAACGTTGAATGAAGTCTAATTTTTCTCTTCTCTATATATTATTCTTCTTCTGTGGAGCTTCGTTACTCGAAAAGGGTTCATAACACGCCTCCACTAATTAGTGCAACTCAACAAAATCAGTAAGAGGGAAAAGGGGCTTGGTAAAATTGTTGGTGCAAGAAAATTAACAATCAAACATTCCATAAAACCAGAAGTTGACAAAAAGGAATTATAAGAACTAAGTATAAACAGCATTTGCATGCCCTGCACACATTATTCATTATTATTGATCTCCTTTCTCTACCTAGTACTAGCTATCTCCTGCACTTGATGCCTTGAAAGGACCAGGTTGAGGGGAAGCATCACGGTCAAGGCATGGTATTAGCCTTAGCAACTGCTGCGGCAAGTTCTTCGCCGCCATAATCTTCTTTTTCTTCGTCATCTACACGCTGTTTCTTCTTAATTTGTGGGTGGTTCATGATTGTGTTTACCAACATAAGTAGTAATCACATGTTTTGTGTTGACTGAATTTCTGTCCACTTCCTTCCTTGCGCAACACCCTGCACTTGCGCATTTGTAGTAGACCCTATAGAAAAAGATCCATATGAAAACTCTCGTTAAATCAATGTATATTGGCAAAACTGCATATATATATATATATATATATATATATATATAATATTTCATACTATGGGGTGAAAGCTTAGGCGGTCATCGGGTCATGAATCTTTTTTCTTAAAAAATGTGTGAAAAAAAGAATTCCATTACTCATTAATTAATAATTACATCACTTACTTTTTTCTTTCCTTCTTTATTATTTTCTTCTCTAGCTATCCCTTTTCTCTACTCACTCAAGAATCATTATTCAAATGATAAACTGATATTTAATTAAGTGAAGTAACCATGAGTAATTTCAAACTGAACAAAGAGCATAGCACTCGTCAATATTCTCCATCTTATGTATGCAATCTAATTATAACAGATAACATATTATATATATATATATATATAAACGTGCACCGAGTAAAGAGAGAGCACAATACCTAGGGAATAAATTTCCCTTCATAGTCTTGAGTCCATATTGGTGCCACTGATAGCCATCATCCACAAATATTACTGTCTCACTTTGGGTCTCAAATGGCAACACAAAGGTTTCCCTACGGAAAACGCTTCCCATCCCTCTATTATCAGATCTTTTTCTCTTCCTGTAATAATAGAAAATAAAATGGTTCAAAACAGACAAATTAATTAACAAAAATATAAATTCTCATTATTTGTCACATATCACCACAACCAAGTAGGCGTGGTCATGACTAATTTTATGTAAAACGTTAAATAATATGTGTCACATAAAGATTGATAAAATCACACTTAAAAAAAGAGATTGACAAAATTAAAGAATGTTGCTAACCAACAATATTTTTAGAAAAATTAAATGAAAAAATATTCATTATAAAAATCATAAAACGTAAAAAAAAAGTCATTAATAATATTATTTTATACATTTCAATAAAGAAATTATTTTAATTTCTTAACCAACGACGGAACACACTTATTAACATTTGTATAAATTAAATTATATTGCCATGGACCATGTAGTAATAATTTCAGAAGAACAAAACCTATTCTGAGAGTGAGATTCCGGATCAACAATGTTGACTCTGTGATTGTGAGCAGCATCGGTAGGAAGAGCAACTTGTTGAATGTGATCGTCTGGTTCGGAAGTACTAGCGCCTCTGGTTTCACAGCCGCCACCAACTTTGGCACGGGCTTCCTCCGAGAAAGAAATTGGTTCCTCCTCCTCCTCCTCTGGTTTGGAATTAAGATCAAATGACAATGAAACCTTCACTTTTTTCTCATCATTTTGTTGATCAACTTGTGTTGGAGAAGGAGAAGCATTTGAGAAATCCATCGCTTGAGCATAAGAGGTTGGTACCCCTCCTATTGCCACCAAGCTACTATTATAAAGCAGAAACCTATTAAATTCATATACGTTAATAAATGTGCGTTTTTAATGAATTACAAAAACAATTAATGTCCACTCTAGTTTATTTATTATTTTAAAGGAAGATATTAAATGTCCACTATTGACACCGGTGAAAGCCAAAGAACAGAGAAAAATCACTTACAAGTAAAATCCACTTTAGAGACGCACGTTATGAGATTTTGTAAATTTACACAAATTCCTCCCCTGCTTTTATTTATTTCAACACTAACCTCTCTCAATTTTTAAAAAATACTTACCGACACTTGTTATAGAACACACTAATTATTTAATTATTTGAAAAAACATTACATTGTGCTTTTAAGTGTAAATGCTAAAAAATAGAAAAAGTCTTGTAATTTCACAAAACTTTAGGAGTAACTAATGTGATTTACTAAGATATAAAGAAAGAGATAAAATGAACAGTACACATTAATAAAGTATTTAGAGTAAAAAATGTTCATCAATCGGTACTTAATGATTATTTGTTTGGAAGCTTAATTTCTGAGAAAATAATAAATAAATGTTAGATAGAAAATCTGATCTATCTTTCTAGTCTCGAATATATATATATATATTAATTAGTCTTTAAAAAATAATTATAAAAATATATAGTACATTTAATATATACTTAAATATTTTTGGGTTCATTAGTCTCTGTACTGTTACTTAATAACTATTAGTTGTCGAGGAAGTTAAAAACTAAGAGCGTAAAATATTAAAAAAATATATCAAAGAGAATAAACAAAAGCGAATATATTTACAGTGATTAAATTAAAAGTTGTATAAAGTGGCATGTCATCGCACAAGAGAATGAAACAACAGCTACTGACAACTAAGCAACAATTGAAACTAAGGATAAAAATTAAATATTACAAATTAAATTTTTTTTAATTTTTTAAAAAGACTAAAATAAAAAATCAAATAATTACACAGAATAAAAATATATTTAAACCTTTTAAAATATCATAATTTTATTATATACAATTCCTATAAATATAATCTAAGCATATGTAAAATTAATTATAATTAAATTATATAAAGATAATATTATATATATTATATATATATATAAGCATATGTTATTGTAAGGTGTTGGTCATTATCATTAATTCACTATTTTTTTTAACTTCCAAATTAATACATCAACTCCTACCATAACTCATGTTCCATAAAGAATGTTAATAATATTAATGGATTCTTAGCTGGTTTAGATGGAGAATCAATGATTATTCTATTGAAGTATTGAAATATAATTAATATATTTAATGGTTCTTCTATAATATATATATATATATATATATATATATATATATATTATTAGTTTAAATATGTTTAGATCTTAATATCGGATTAATTTTTGTTTTAGTTTTCTAATAAAAAAAATTGTTGCATTAAACCTCTAATATATATATTAAAAGTTTTGTTTTGTCTAATTAAATAATAATGTGATATCATCATTTAACGATAAAAATAAATAAAAGAGACTAAAATTTATGGCAGAAAAAAAGTTGGAGGGTGTTAACTAGTGAACAAAATATTTAAGGACTAAAATCAGTAAAAAAATTTGGAGACAAAAAATATAATTAACCTTAAAAATATATATATTAATATGAAATCATTATTTTATATTCTTATAAGATAAAAGGTTAGTAAAAATAATATTTGATAAGTAGGCCTTGTATGTGGACTTATGTGGTCTAAAATTAAGCTTTTATTTGGTTAAAAGAATAGTTGAGTAAAAACTAGAAAAAAATATTAAAAATAAAGAAAAATTTTACTTCTTAATCATCCGTTTGTATTCTTTTCTCTTAAATAAAATCTCAAATTCAGTGTAGGTATGAAAAAATAAATGTACTCATGAGAAAATTGAAGACAAATCGGCAATGAGTTATCAATGTTTGTTGGTTGAAGTGACATGAAATTTAATTTTTTTTCTCAAGTAAAGAATCAAGCTTGAGCCTTGTGATGTACAGGAAAAAAAAAAGGTGTTAAGAAAGCTTATCCTTAAGCAGTAGTTGTTATAAGTGATGATAGATGTTGAGAAAGCTTATTTTAATCTTATAGCTTCTTAATTTTTCTTTCCTCTTGGGCTTAAGCCCCTTTTAATTTAATTCCAAACAAAATTGTCCATCCACTTGATGATTGGATGATACCATATATTTAAATAATAAAAAATTCAGCAGAGTTTAAAAATGCATATAGGAAAGGTGCTTGATAAAATTATGGGTGCAAGAAAACAATATAATCAATCATTCCCCAAAACCATAACTGTTTACAATGAACTAATAAAAAAAAAAAGCATTTGCATAATTACATGCCCTAGTACTAATTATCTCCTGCACCTGGTACCCCGGAAGGCCCAGGTTGAGGGGCAGCATCACTGCCAAAGTTGAGTCCATAGGAGCTTTGAGGCATGGCTTTAGTATTATTCAAGGAAGAATAATAATGCATTTGGGGGGTGTAGGAAGAAGACCCAATATTCATGTTTATATTATTGTTGAAACTTCCAAAATGGTTATTGGGACTCAGAAACCCATTGGCAAATTGATCAGGATTCATGTCATTACGAAGTTGAAGTGTGTGAACTTGATCAGTTTCTGCAGGGTTTGGGTTATTCAGAAAATTCCCAGTCGCAGCAAATTGAAAAGTCATTAGGCCATCATCTTCATCTTCGTCTTCATCTTCTTCATCATCCACAAGCTGTATCTGGTGACGTTTCCTTCTGGGGGGTGGTTGTTCATGATTGTGTTTACCCTCATAAGTATTAATCACAATTTTTCTGTTGCATGAATCACGTTCCACGTGCTTTCTTACATAACACCCAGCACTTATGCATTTGTAGTAGGCCCTGGAAAAGATCCATGAAAACTCGTTAGATTAATGCATATATATTGGCAAAACTGCATGAATATGATATCATACTAGGATGAATGCTTAGGCTCTAATGTGAAAAGTGAAGACCTTAATTAATCATGTGAATGGATACAAAGCTGAGCAGTAACAAACTTTTACTGTTGCTGTTATCTAGTAATTAACTAGTTGGTGTAGTAGAAATGAGAGAAAGAATGGTTATGGGAGGGATAAAATGTCACTTTGAAAAAATAGTCATTCTGAGTAAGAAATAGAAAGAATAAAAAAAGAATGTAATAAGTGAATAAAAAAAGAGAAAAAATAGAAAGAAGACTGAGAAAATGAGTAGATATAATCATTAATTATTTAGATATTAAATGCTATGCATGAGATAAAAATTAAATATATCTTCCTAATCTATGGAGCAGTAAATTTTAAGATTTATATCTTACATTTTAATATTTGATTAATTTGTTTCCTCTAGTAATTAATTTTAAAATTGAATATGAGAAAATAACTAAATAAAATGTAGGTTCACGCACAATTAATTACAAAATGTCGCGTGCAATAAATTTATTGATTTGTATAATAATTATCTTAAAAATAATTTAAAAGATAATTTTTAATTGGTTATAAGTGTACAATATTTATATATTAACTGTGTGTGTCTATAAAAGTCTAATTTATTTTTAAATATAAATTATGTGCGAAATGGAAAATTTTATTTCCTATTTTACTATTTTACGGAATATCAAACTTTCCTCCTATTTAATCTTTAATTTTATTTTGTCTGTTAGTAATTTTTAAAATTAAATATGCAAATAGTAAAATAGCGATGAGTAATGTGAAACTGAACAAATAGCCATGTGTATACTTATGCAATATTGCAATTTATAACCCATAGCATGACATATGCATGATATATATCATCCATGTGGTACACAAATATAAACAAACTTGCACGTGCATCTAGTCAAGAGAGATCGAACAGTATACCTAGGGTATGTATGTCCCTTGATAACCTTCTGGCCATATTTTCGCCAGTTATATCCATCATCCAATATGGTCTCGTTTTTGCTCTCAAATTGCACCACCACTGTTGTTTCCCCATGGAAAGACTTCCCAGTCCCTTTCTTATATTCCTCCAAAGATCTCTTCCTCTTCCTGCTGTAGAAAATTAATAAAATCCATTAAAACACCAATTAACAAAAACATAAAAATTCTCATTGTTGTTATACACATCACCACCAAGTAAACACTATCACATTGAACTGTGTGGTCTTAACTAGTTAACTCTGTGACACAATATTATTTTTTTTAAAATTGAAAAACATGGTTAGTTAATTCTCTCATATAGATAGACAAAACTATTTATATAGTCCAAACCATGTAATAATTAATTTCTGAAGAGTAAAACCTGTTCTCAGTGTCAGATCCTCCTTCCCCAATACTGGCTCTGTCTTCTTCATAATCACTGTCATCAGCAGCATGTGTTGGATGAACATCATTATTAAGAGTGAGCTCCAAACCATTGTCAGGTCCAACGTTGTCAGCTGATTCAGATACAGCAGCATGTGTTTCACTCCCTCCACCAACTTTGGCACTAACTTCCTCCTCCTCATCAGGTTTAGCGTTAAGATCAAATCGAAACTTCACCTTTTCCGCATCATTGGAGGAGTGTACTTGTTCAGCAACGTCTTGTGTGGGAGGAGCAAGAGGTTGGCACCCTTCCATTTCCACCAGGCAATTATTAATGTTATCAGCAGGAACCTGATAAATTCATACATGCAAATTACACGTGCATTTTTAGTCAATTACAAAAATGATTAATGTCCACACTAGATGACACTGAAAGAAACAGAAAACAGTCAAAACACGTAAGTGTAAGTATAATCGATTATATGATATGGTAAATAATAAACACCAATGCATGAAGTGTTTGGAATGAATATAAGTGTTCGCCAATCATTTAACACAAGTGAATTATTATGAATTAGTTTGGAAGCAGTCACATAACTGGCTGAAATATAACATCAGTTTATGATAACCAAGTAGCAAGTGGGACTAAAGCTAAATAAAATTGAATATTACAGAGATTATATATTAAAAAAACTAAGTTTAAAAGAACTAAAATAAAAAAAAAATTTATTACATGGACTAAAAATATATTTAAAGCTTCCAAAAAAAATATTACAATTTTTGTCATATAATTCCTATAAAAATTGTTTAATTTTTTCTCAACATTTAATAAAATGAGTAATTTTAGTCTCTTAAGAACCATAAAATATGGTAATTAACGAAGAACTAAAATCACATCATTTATTAAATATAAATACAAAAATAAATAATAGTTTTTTATAAAAATAAAATTGAAAACAAATATTTTTGTGGACTAATCTTTTTTTTAGACCATAAAAATATAGACAAAACAGAAGGTAAACCTTTTTTAAACATATAGACAAAACAAAAGGAGGGGAACATATACCAGAGGAGAAGTCTCAAAGCTTGTATCAATTATGGGTTCGTTTAAATCAAAGTCGAGACCCCTTCTCTCCTTAGTACTACTCGATTTGGCAGAGAAACCATGGTGTTGATGGTGATGGTTCTGGCTATTGTTTTCCATGGCAGTAAGGAGGAGAGAGAGAGTTAAAGTTGAAATAAAGAGAAAAAAAAAAAAACAAGAGAGGGATAGAGAGGCTGGAGAGGGTTGGAGAGAGATCCTGCTGGAAAGGATTTGAGTCCTCTGACAAGAGATTGAACACATAAATATAGAGTTTGTACACAAACTGTAGTGATCTTAAAAGGTAAGTGTATACTGTACATGGTAATATAAGCTGTTACGTCCTGTATAAGGAGAGTAGCACAAGAATTGGAGTTTAAAGCTAAAGAATACATGGCAATAACCAAATTTTATCCCACTTAAGAGTCTAAACATAATGTGAGATCCGCTAAATAAATAACATACACGACATTATTTAAGCATAAGTAAAATTAATTTTAATTAAATAAAAATTATATAAATTTGAGATTATATATATGAGCATATATCATTATTGTAATAAAATAACAAAAATAGTGTCATTGTAAGTTGTTTGTCATTATCATTAATTTTTTTTTTCAAATACATCAACTCCCACCATGACTCGTATTCCATAAATATATGGCCTATAGTCTTCTTCCCCTCTTAATTACCTCAGGAAAGTGCTAGCTAAATATGAAAAATATGAAAGTTTCCTTCTTATAATTTTTATTTGTCTGAAAAGAATGGATGAGTTTGTTTAATCTTAAAAGAAGCCATTTTAAAATAAGTGTTTTAAAAAAAAATACTGTTTTAAGAAGCAAATATAATTTTTTTTAAAAATAAAATATAAATAATTTATTTTAAGTAAAAATAATTTAAACAGATACATCAAAAAACATAAAACTTTTTATTTTATTAAAAAATATATATTTTAAATAAATTTAAATAAAATCACTCAATATCTTTTAGAAAAACGAAATATGAAATATATTAAATAATAAAATATTTAAATATGAAATCATATGCATAAAGGTACGTAGGCAATAAAGTATTAAAAATTAAATTAATCTCTGGCAAAAAAAAAATAGTGATAAGAATATAATTTTATAAATGTAAGTTATAATTGAGAATTAAATATTTTTAATTGACTTGAAAGTCTGAATATATGGTGAAATATTAATTCTTATCTTAAATGACGAAAATATTAATGATTATTCTTGTAAGAAAATTAAAATTAAAATTTTGAATTATGAAGAAGAGTAATAATGAAAAAATTTCCATAAAGATGATTTTGAGATTAAATATTTTCAAATTATGTAATAATATATTGATAACATTTAAATTTAATGTAATGAATTAAAATTTAAAATTCGAATTGTTAAAAAGAGTAATAATGAAAGTTTTCCATAAAGATGATTTTGAGATTCAAACTTCGAAATTCCGTAATAATATATTGATAACAAATTAAATTTAATGTAATAAATTAAAAATTAAAATTTTAAGTTGTCAAAAAAGTAATATTGAAATATTTCCATAAAGATGATTTTGGGATTCAAATTTTGAAATTCTATAATAATATATCAATAACAATTTAAATTTATTTTCTAATAATTTATTATGCGCATGGCATGATAAAACAAATAAACTTGTCAAAATTTTGATTAAGACATCAGGGTCATGTCATGAGCTAGAGTTGTTACTTTTTTTTTTGGTACAATTCATACATTTTTGGTAAATAGTAGAATTTAATAAGTTCAGTTTTTTTATATAATATAATAATTTTCTTTTATATAATATACAATAAATTATAAGAATTTCTTAAGATTTATTCTTATTACATCAATATTTTTTCATTTTTACATTATTTTTGAGTCCCGATCATGTAACACTTTTTACACCTAAATTAATATATTAATTTATATATTTTTTGGTACATTTAGTGTCTTGTTATATTTTTTTCACCATATCATTAGTACAAATTAAATATTCAATTCTTTTTGTTGGGTAATATGGTCTAGTAACTCAGGTTTGTCAATGTTATAATCATTCTCATCCGTGTAGAAAGATCATTTTATGTCGGTTATTAGAATTTTGAACTTGATGAGGAAACAGTATAAGCTCTAGCTAGCTAAATAAGCCACCACAAAACCAACCGCATGTTTCCCAAGAGCTAGTACTGAAATACCATGAAAGAGTTGAAAATATGAATTGGGTGGACAATGAACAAGGCCAAGTAATGGTCTATTCAACCCCCAACATTTTCTTTCTCATTCAACCCCATAAAACATGAAAGTTAGAGGCAAGAGTGAGAGTCTGAAAACAAACCTTCAACAATGACAATGTCATGGCGGCACACGACATTCCACGATCGATAGGGCGATTTTGGAAGACACCTACGACGGTCGGTGAGTGATGGGGACGTGAGCTGAGTGAGAGGAAAAAATGTAAGGTGGGTGACTGAGGGCACGAGGATCTGAGCAACTTTAGGCATGAGGGTTAGTTACTTAATTGACTATGCATACCATGACGATTTTTCCAAAAATGTCATGGATTTCTCATCTCTATGACGGTTATAATACGACTCATCGTTATATGCTTCATTTGAAGATGAGTTGTGTAAAATCGTCATCATTTAAACACATTATAATTACAAAAATATCACTACCTATTCTTCTACGATGATTTCAAATGACTGATGTGAAATGTGCATCATAAAAACCTTTTTTGCTATAGATCTATAGCACTCAAACCTCATGTGGTGGCCATTTGCTGGTTGGTCTATCATATCGGGGAGGCTATTGGGTATTGAAAACAATAGCATGACTACTTAGACCTTGCTGGGAAGAGAATAGGCTGGGAGGGATGACATTTATAAATACTTTTATATGCTTGTAACTCTCTTAATAGTTGTTGTAACCATTTTAATAATATGCTTTACCTTTGGCTAAAAAAAATTCAAATGATTCTCTTTTTACTTTTAGAGGCTGGTAAAGATGCATTGTGCTAACATTAGTAAAACTCATATTTGCAAGTAATATTTGTACTATTTAACTAACTTTTAAATGAACAACAATATTCATCGTCATCGTCATAAAATGTCAAGGCAATACATTCATTAGGAAATCAATTTGAAAAATAATACAAAAAAATACTGAAAAAAAATATATTTGCCCCTTTGTCAATTGACTCAATTCTATCTACACGAGTAATGATTGACTATACCATACCAACCACACTGCACACCTTATCATTCAAGGAATTATGGTACAACAAAATTGAATGAATGACATACTTATTATATCAAGACCAAGTTAATTTAATTGTTTAGCATGGTAGTTAGCAACAAAAAGAAAGTCAATATTCTTCCCATAAATAAGGTAGTAGCTGAAGAAATATTGTGTGCACCCACTGTATGTACTATTCCAGTCGCTTCATCCTTCACTTTAATGCTGGAAGAGCCTAAAAAGCACAACACCACAATGCTAAGTTATTCTAGCATGCTTTGATATCAACAAATTTTTAACCCTAAAAACCAATAGAAATTAACCTGAGTTATATGAATGAGATACCTATAACAAATTAAGCTTCTTTTGATCAAGCTCAAGTAAATTAATAACCTTTCTTACATTTCTAATACCAAAAAAAATCATTAAAAAATAAATTACACTCCCCTAGGGGTGTGGAGAGAGGTTGGTGGAGATGGTGGATTTGAGGGAGGTTTTGGAAGGAGTGAGAGAGGGGCGGAGAGAATGAAATTAAAAGGGTAAACCCTTTCAACGAAGACGGTTGTTGAATATCTTATATTTAAAGTTAGTTGTTGAAGAAATTGACGTTAAAGTGTTTTCAAAGATGATTTTAAGAAAATCGTCTTTAAAAAGTTATAATTATTTACAAAATTGTCACTATTTTATATACGACATCAATTTTTATATAACCGTCATTAAACTTACATCTTAAAAGACCATTTTTGTAGTAGTGTCTCCACCTAAAAACAGCCATTAATAACCTTTCTTGTAAATTGCTTGAATTACACAACTCTCCTTTTAAATCTTAAAAAATCACAGCATCCTCGTGAGACTAATATATGCTACACTTTAATATATTTTAATGTAAATCAGCCTCTTAGGACAAACTTTTCACTCTTTGCGGCTCTCAGCATTATCAATAACTAATTTTGAACTCTTACTATCAAGTTTACAACTTTAGAAGACGAAATAAAATTTGGGCTTAGGATGTTTAAAATTTCATTTCATTTTCTCAAGTCTAAATTCCTAAAACAATAGTAGCATGTTCAAAATTAGCTAGGCGTAGACACTAAAAGTTGCATAGAGAAGAAAAATACCCCTAGAGACTTGTTTATCTTGCCACTTTAAGAGATCCGTATACAATAAAATAGACTAAAATGTAGCACATTCTTTTCTCAGGAGAAGAGTGTAATTGTTAAAATTAGAAGGAATGGGAAATAATTGAAGTATCTCTCAAGCGAAAGAAGTGTAATTTACCCCAAAAATAAACCTGAAAAAATTGTAAGCAGGAGTAGGTTTGGGCTAAGAATGATGAAATTAGTTTAAATTACAGAGTACTAAAAGGAAACAAGCTAGGTGATATGAACTTGAAACAACCTTGCATTTTACATTCTGCATATTAATATATAGTTGGGGTTATACTACTCCTGTTCCTTTTTATCTATTCATTTAAGATGATATAGCACACGAATTGAGAAATGCAATTAATACTGATTAAAAATTGTTTTTAACTTTCTAATATGACCTCCATTATTATTCCTCTTTAATTTATGATAAGTATGTAAAATATTTAACAATTAGGCATAATTGGAAAGGTAGTACCTAAAATTGTCTTGAACTTTTAAAAGACATAAATAGGAACAATTTAAAAAAAATGGACAAAGAAAAAGGAACAAAAGTAATAGTAAAACATACAACGAAGTAGGAAATAAAACATTATGAGAGGCGGCTTGGTACTCACAATTGTAGTCAGTCCATCCAATGGCCATATTTTCAAGATCATATATCACTAGTTTGTTTGATAGCACCAAATCTGCCATTGAAAATAATTCAAAGTTAATAAATGATACAGAGATCCAACACTAACAAGAAAATATTTACAAAATGAATAAAACTAGCTCCAATATCACACACACAGTGGCAAATGAAAAGGTAAAGATCCAAAAGTAACTTTACAAAAGTTTACTTAATTCAACACAAATAGATGAATAGTTGAAGAGCTATAACATGAACAACCAGTGTTAGAATTATAGGTTTTGGGTTATTGAAGAAAGAAAAGAGAAAGAGATAACCAACAATAATAAACATATTATTGACAGGATGTGATATAATGCACTAACCTGATACCCCTATTTACACCAAACATGTTATTACAAGAACAAGTCGAAGCTCACTAACAATAAGACTTATAATCTAACGACCCAAATATCTTAACAATCCAAGTTACAAGTACAAGTCAGTGGATTAATTTATATGCACCATTTAATTCTAAATTGTACCTCCAAGAAGGGTCATGTCCTTTCCATTCTTTGTTTGTGCCACACTTTTCTGCCAGCCAATACACCAGATACCATCCTGGGGACAATCAAAGACAAATTAAATTAAGAAACACCATAATTAAATTCTAGTAATTAATTTATCAAACTGAGGTACTCAAATAAATTCAAAAGGATACACAATATATCAGTAAAATTATCCAGATGACAATTTAAACCATCATTATAGTTGATATTGAACAATAGATAAGAACCTTTGATTCACAATTAGACAAATTTCTCTATAATTATACATGGCATTTAATATGCATGTATGATAAAACACTCAGGTGCATTCAAGGGATGGAGAAATCAGTTCAGACAACAGATTAACTTAAGATTAAAGCCCTTAAAAGAAAAACATATTTGTGATTTGAGTATCTAGCATCTACAAAGCTTCTCAAATAAGAAACTGGGTACATCTACAATCAAAGTTCCTACTCACTTTAAACTGGAACAGGTAGTCATGAGGATAAACTGTCAGTGATAGAGAATCTTCAAAATGAAGCTTGACAACTGGAAATCCACGATCAACACTGCAAGAATACAATGGTCAACAAACTAAGGGCTGAATATGCTAGACACTTAAAGTGAACTTGTTGTCTTCATGAAGTGATGAAATTTAATTATCAAAAAGTAAAATGCATTCCAATTACCAAAACATCATTTGCACAATTCATTCCCAATTACTATTTTAAAAGAAAACCATTTTTAACAGATGATTCTTTTGAAATATAAATTATTTGTAATGTAGCAACAAAAACTTTATATATCTCTATTCTACCTAAAATAATCAAACATGAGATTCTTTGTAGATAACCATCCAGCCTACTCAACAGCTCCCTTCAGAAACAAAGAAAAAGGACAAAGTAATACAAAAGTCCAAAACTGAAAATTCAAAGGACCAAGTAAGGGGATTCACATACTTTTTTTTGTTTCACAAAGTCCTAATAGCACCCAATACATCCACTTCATCAAGAAGCTAATCAGTAATTTTAAAGTCACCAAGTAAATATATGTCAAAACTCCATCCTTGCTCAAGTACACAAATTTTATTACACAGCCTCTGATCCTACTTACTACTGAATTATGTCCTTTATTTTATCACAATCTTTTTCCCTTGGCAGGTTTCAGAATATTGGATTACCAAATATTATCAAACAGGCATAGATAGGATATTTATAAAGATATATTTAAAGGGAAATATGATGTTGACACTTGATATCATACCCCATGGGCTAAAAACAACCAAGAAAATAAACCTGATGTATCTCAGATAAATTATGTGATATTGTAGGCCAATTAAAAACAATGAAGAATAAAGCAATACTTGTTCCAATGTAACAGAGAAATGTAAAATCTCAATAAAACAATGTCTCAAAGATAAGCGTCATACTTTCCAGTATACTGAAAACAACTAAATTGTTGCTCAACAAGATATAATTTCAGTCGAGGCTGCCGGGCCATAACCTATCATAAAGAACATTCATGAATACTCCAGTGGAAATATTGATTCAGTTAAATCTTTATACATACACTTACCTTTGGAATCAGTTCATCATAAACTATGGCAGGAAGATAAGCCAAGGTTGTTCCACTATCTATTATTGTCCCCTTCCCATTTCCAGAATCAAATATATCTGAGGGAAGCTGTAGAATATCTGTATCAACCTCAATACTCTTCAAAACCACGTTGTAGTGTGCCCTATAATAGATAAAAAAAAAAATTACAGTTAAGGCATAATTTTTCAAACTCAAGATCTGAACTGAATATCAAATACAACAATTTTTTTTACTGTTATGTGCAGGGCTGCCTTTCAGTTTTTGAGTTGTGGATATGCACTGTGTGCTGGGTTGTGGGGTGCTAAAGTGGTAGTGTAATGGGTCCATTTTGTTGGGTTAATAATTTTTGTAGCTCTTTAGTGCTGTAGTGCTTCACAGCTTTTGATTTACTCTCAGCACTTTCTTAATGATATGTTTGTTTGCCTTTCAAAAAAAATCAAATACACTATAACTTACAAGTATCAGAAAAAAAATTCACAACTTAAACCAGAGGCCTCAGATGAATATACTTTCATAAAACTGAAGGCCTTAAAAGCAACCAAAACAGAAAGAAGACCTTCATTATGTGGCCTGGTCACACATATAACTACTAGCTAGAGAGACAGATGGAATTTCATAAATGGCAAAAAAAATACAATTTTAAAATTAAATAATCCCAACAAGATCCAGAGAGGAAAAAAAACAGACAAGAAACTTGAAAAGGTCTAGCTCAATACAATCGCACTAATGACATTGATGTACAACAATAAATTTGATGGTAATATACAAATGAAAATCTATTAGAGATGATTCAGGTGAATGATTTATTCCCCTCCGGTGTCAAGCATTTACAACATTGGCTTTAAAATGATATCTTTGTTACTTCATTTTCTGAATCTTTTTAGTAGTAAAATAAATATATTACACTAAATGTATGAATGCAATACACTTGTCCAGATTGAGAAATAAAAAACCATGCAGTGCCAATATTCTATCAAATTTTCTATCTTCAAATAATATTAATAAGTAATGCTCCCTACTTCAATTACAGAACAACCTAGCCAACTAAAAATCTTGTGAACATGATATGAGGTTATATAAAAGATATTTCATTACTGGTAGTTTCAGTATTGCTTGATCACCAAATTTACCCTTGGATTTATATGATAACCAATATCATGGTATGAGAATGAAAGACTAGGTTGCTGCACATACATTCTTGGTACCAATGGAGTTGTACTGACTTTTGGTTCCACCACTTCCCCTATGGCAAATATTCCACCACCACGAATATTGTCAAGGCAGTGTGAAAATATTTTTTTCACCTTTCCAGATGCAGCAAGCTGTGAAAGCACAGAAGAATTTGATTGTCCAAAACCAATTATTCCATCAAGGGCTTCTTCAGAAGATGAACTCAATGTCCCAGATTGTACAGCACCACACCTGTCAGCAAGAGATTATCCAAAGAGATATAAACGGGGGGAAGTTGAAAATGTAAGATTTTTCATTAACTCTATCAACCTACGAACCTATTAACCTAAATATTTCTAATTAAAAATAATACACTGAAACTTCCCACTTGAATGCAAAGTATTTACATAACCAAAAACAGTTGACTCAAAAGAATGAAAATCCCATTCACAACCAAGATAATTCTCTCATATTGAACATTGACAGCAGGCATGATCCGCCTAAAAATTATCACGAGAAGTTAGTAATAAATGATACAATCTGAATTGTAAAGCATTAGTAATTAGTAATAATAATTATTCTCACCCAAAAATGATGCTGCTATTTTGTGGTGCTGTACGAAGATTGTCATTGACATGGTTATAAGTAAGATAATCCTGGACATAGTATCCAGTAGTCGCACTTCCGTCTCCGTAAGTTATGCTGTAGGGGCATGGAATTTCAGACTTGCAACCAGGAATTGGACCGTCATAAGTGGCAGAGCAAAACTCTTGGTCACAAGAAATCAACTCTGAAGTTTCCGAGCCCTTCGGGTCATAAAGAGTCAAATCTATCTGTTGCAACAACGACAACGACAAAAACACGATGGCGATTCAGAAGCTGAATTGAAGCTGTTAAGTGTTACAAAACATGGATACATACACCAAGATCGCTTTTCCTGGGACATCTGGAGCACTTAACACAATTCACCCACAGAATGTCACTTCCTGTATCAACTTGCACATAATAATCCTTCGGAGGAGAGCCAAGCCCAAGTTTCGTAAAATACAAACTAAACCAAATAAACAACAACATAACATAAGCATGAAATTAAGATAATCACTGCAAGCTTCTTCGTCATTCATATTTTAAAAAATCATAATAATAATTAAAGGTTTAAATATATTTAAGGTCCCTCATAACTAATATTGCTTTGGATCCCTACTAAAATTTTTACTTGTTCTGAGTTCCTAATATATTAAAACTTTTATTTTGAATTTTTTAATTTCAATATATGGGGACTCAAAAACAATCCAAAAATCTAGGTACCTAAATAAAATTCGGTCATTTATCAATATTTTAAACTTATTTAAGACATAATTAAATTAAAAGAAGCAAAAAGACGAACCCGGTTTCGGTGGGGAGACCATTGCCGCCGAGGTTGAGATCCACGGCGGAGAGAATTCGACCCCGACGGCGAGCGTCGTGAGCTTTGACAGCGTTTAAGCTCCTTTTCCGCCGCTCCACCGGGAACACAAAATTTCCGTTGGCAATGCAACCAATTTCCGCAACTAGAATCGCCACTAATATCAGTACAGCTCTCGGATCCATTAATTGGGTAGCCTAAGGACTTGAGTTGAAGTGAAAGAAAGAAATAGATCCAGCACAGTTCAAGGTAGATTCGATTCAACTACTGCAGTGTCGGAACAAAGTAAAGTTCCATTGGCGTTGTTGCCGTGTTCGGCGGCTTGTAATACAAAAATGGTGTATGTGGAAAGTGATTATTGGGGGAATGAGGGAAACCAACCAACTAGAAAAAAAATAACAGACTAACAGTATGCCAGATGGAATTAGTACTTTGCTACTGTTTCAACGTCAAACGACGCGTCTTCTACTCGTTTTGATATTTGGCACGCTTCTATTCTATCTCTTGTTCCTTGCCATATGGACTTCTTTTGAGTTAACAATTCTTTCATGCCGCTTCATCTCCTAAGATAATAGACCAACTTTTAAGTGTCTGATAAAAAATTACAAATATCTAATTCAAATTTGTCAAATAATATCAATTAACTTATCTAGATTTTCACACTTAAGGGGACATGTCTTTCATGATATAATTTTGTAGTCCCCAAAATTACATTTTTGGAAGTATAATGTGTTGAAATGTTATTTCCATAAACATGTTTGATTGGTATTTAATAATTGTAAAAAAAAATAATTAATTAAAAAAGTAAAAGTCATATATATATATATATATATATATATATATATATATATATATGATAATAATAATATAATAGAGATCTATGAAGCATTAATATTGATACGGACACGACACAAACACGTGGACACATGTAATGTTAAAAATATAGAACGTAGTATGGGTGTTGTATCGGTGTTAAACACTGATACGGATGCATGTTGAACACCGAACATGACAAGAAACTAGAGTATCTGTGTTTCATAGATAGAGATAAGTAATTATTGTAGAAAATAACTTTTATTTTCATGATATACCCCACTAACTCACTGTTCATCGTGTGAATAGAGTTTGTTTGAAACATGAAGATATAATATGTATGGGAATACAACAAACTCACTCAGAAATAAATTCTTGTAACCTTTTAAGAAACATCGGTATATATATCGTCACTCTCGTATTTCTGAAAATAGAATAACATGATATGAAACGCCTTCTTTAATAATCAGTATGTGACTCTTAGTTAGAAAATGTTCGACCAACCAAATAATGGAAGAAAGAAAATGGGATATGATTCAGAAATAGAGTTGCATCCCTGTTCACTTCTTTTCCTTTTTCTTAATGATTGTGCCTAATGTGATTATGAGCCGTTTATAAAAAGTAACAACATGATTATATTTATATTTTAAAGCATATATATATACATCCCGAACCAACCATCTATCGTTTTCTTACCTTTCTTTTTCGGCTTTTAAAAGCTTAAAGGAGAGGGAAGGTTAATTATATAAAGGACTCGCACCCAATAGGGACTTGGTGAAAATTAACTGTAAAGCTATGTGCCAAAATGATTAAAAAATAAATAAAAATTCATCACTTTTCTGTTCACGTTGTTATATGGCAAGATAATGTTACTAAAAATATATTTCTTCTTTAATGTTGTTGGAGAATGTTTCTATTAAACCAAACACAACATTACGTATTTACGTGTGACGATGTACGCTAATTACTAAAAAAAAAATCAAAATACAACTGACTGAATCAAATCAAAAAGTTTTTTTATTTAACATTTCATAGTTGATGCACACGTTAGAGACAGACTGGGAGGGAGACAGAGTTGATAATCTCTAATTGGGAAAAAAAGTTGCAGTCTCTAAGTTTAAAATTTAAATTTATAGTATAAAGAATACTTTTAATCAGTATATATATTTTTTGGTCAGGGAAAGGGGTTAAAGCTCCAGAAAGAACATTATCCTTGGCTTGTTATTTTAATTAGACATTTTTAATACATTTCCTCTTATATATGTGGTTTACACAGTATTTCAAATTACTTTTCTTTTGTTATTGTGAATAATATTTTTGATAAATTTATCAAAAATATTATTTATAAAAGAAAATTTAGTTTTAATTATAAAATAATGTTTTACTTATAATATTAAATATCTGATACTAAAAGTATTAAAATAAAAGATTAAAGTAAAAGTATCATACTTTCAAAATCTATTTGATACTTAAATATTATAAAAGATTTTATAATGTAAATTTGTATATTTTACATATAAAAATAATACATTAATATTATAAAATAAATAATACTATAAACATTAATTTTTATTTTAAATAAATAAATAAAGAATAGAAAACACCTCATTGAGTATAAGGATAAAAAAAATACTTTTATGCATAATTTATTTTTTTCTCTTCATTCTATTTTTTATTTATCTATATAAATAGATCGTTTTTTAACAAAATTATCTATTTAAATAATTCACTATTTTTATTGATAAGAATTAAATATAATATCAAGAGATATACAACCGTCAGACATTATGCAATCAATTGAGTTAAATCCTTATTCTATTTTTACTATTCTTGTTTCTTTTTGTTATATTTCTTTTTTCTTTACTTTTTCCATCGTCCAAATAAAGTATAGATGAAAGGTTTTGGTGGATGTGTATGTCTTCTTAGAACATATACAATCCATTATTGTTTATATGAGTTATTTATTATAATTTTATAAGTATTTAAATAAAAATTCATTTTAATATTAAAATAAGTATTTAAATTAATTTTATGGATCCAATAATACTGTAAAATTATTATTTAAAATATAATGTGGTTAAACAATAATGACTTATATAAGTAACAATACTTATATAAATAAATAACTTTATGTCATATGTTCTTGTAAAAAAAACTTAAATAATATTATTTAAAATTAAACACCTAATTAACAATACTCTTACACGTACACCTTCCAAATCATTCCTTTATTATTATGTTTGAATAAGATCTATGAGATAAATATTTTTCTCAAATACAATACAAGGTTATAATATGCATGATTTTAAATGATACTATAACATTCTATTTCAATTTAGTGTGGGACTGACGGCACTACTTGTCCCGTTTGGCGTCCCTTATCACGTTTGGCATACATCCCTGTCTGTGTATAATAATCGCACTTAATAAGAGGCTAATTAAGCAACGCATTTCATGTTAGACGAGAAACCAGGAAATTAAAGGTGATTGCTCCTTAGAATTTGCCTTATTTATGTAAGTACAAGAGTTTTAATCAAATTAAATGCTAAACTACTTGACAGTCATGTACCCACAACAAGGAGGTGAAATACGGCACAATCTTCATTGGCCAGCCTAATACAAAAACAGGTATTATACTTTGGAGAAGTACGAAGTACATAAATAGATATAAAAAGTACTCAACAAATTAATATATACAATAATTCGTACAATCAAGAGAAAAATATAAAATAAAAGATGAGACTTTATTTTAGCAGACATATTTTGAGGGACTAAAGTAATTAAATATTTTTAAACTTAAAAGATTAATTCAAAAAAAAAATTAGATGAAACCAAATATATATTTTAGTCATATTTATTTATTTATTATCTCATAGTATTATCTATTTATATATATCTATCTCTAAGATTCCAAAATGCTCATACAAAATTATAGTACAGAATATGCTTCTTCTTTTTTGGCCGAATAGTACAGAATATGCTGATTCAGTTAGAATAGAAAAAAAGATAACATGATTTAATATGTAAAAATTTGTTGGTAAAATATTTTTTTTTCTATTCTATCTCACTATCTACCATGAAATTAAGAGGAAATTTTAACCCTTTCACCATATTCCATATATATTTTAAGAATAAAAAGATTCCATATATATTTTTCTAATATTATGCATAGTTTATTAATTTTCATTAGTTTATTCTTTATTTATTTTTTCTTGGAATAACAAGTTCTATTTAATTATGACATTATATCATTCAAATGATTTTTTTAATAATCAAACATATAACCCACGATTAAGTTAAAATAATGGTTTAATTATAAATTTTATCACTAAATTTTTATAATTTTATAAATTTTATCATCTATATTTTTTTTAAAATTTTACCATTCAATTTTTATTATTTCATGAATTTTATCATTGATTTTTTTTTAACAAAAATCAAACAAGCATATATAACTATTAATTCTATTTTTGGATAAATCCAAAGTATCTCTTAAAGGATAACCAAAGATCCACCATTAAAAAGGCTTATTACTCTTAAGAGATGTTTGTCATACATAAAGACTTAAAATCAAATTCTTAATTACATCTTTAAATAGATATGAATACCTATCAATTATGTATTTATACCACATTAACTAACGACTGACAAGCATGAAAACTGCATCATTAATTTGAATCTTCATATTCCAAAACTTCTAAGCCTAGTGTTAATAAAACTTCCCAAAGATCGATGTGTCTACATATTCTTAAGTTAATACACAAAATTGATAGCGAGTCGATCGATAATATGCTATGATGACTACCAGACCAGAAGCAAGACTATAAATTAAAATAAGAAATTTATATGGATATATATATTAACACACACATCATCTTAATTAGTCTCATGCATCTTTGATGACCCTTCTTTCTAATTTCCTACTACTCATGCAACAATGTGAACGGTGAAGCTCCGGAGCAAAGATCATTGGTATGCCTTAGTGCAAGAGTACTTGGAATCACAAATGGCACCCAAGTATTGCATGCATCATATGCACTACCCTTAACAGTATCACCAGATGCTGGCTGCGAAAGATAACACAAGTCCCTTGCATGATAAGGATCGGTACTGGAGCTGAGCACATTTTCATAACCAAGCATCTTCACATCATTATGCTCAAGACCGTTGCTTCTACTATTTTGAACAACATCATCATCATCTGCAATATTGAACGTAGGAGTAGCCATGGGAATCGCGTAACCATCTCCACCACCATAAATGACATAGTTAGATCCAGAGCTATTATTGTTATTATCAACGGAAGCAGAATCAATCCAAAACTTTTGTCCATAAGTGTAATTCAAGTGGCTATAAGGCTGAGGTTGATGTAATGCAAGAGAATGGTGAGAAGCTCCAAAGATATTGATGTTAGAATCCACGTGAGGGGTTTGAGGATCCATGATGGTGAGGTCAACCTGTTCATCAGCATCTTTCAAACGTTTGGCAGCACCACCAATGGGCAAAGTGCTGCTCTCAAGTATGCTCTTAACGTCGTATCTGTTCATATCGAAGTTTGTAACTGCCTTCAGTCCTCGGAATTTGATGGCTGCAATGTCATATGCCTCTGCTGCCTCTTCTTGAGTGTCTGCAAAATTAATTAATGTAGCACAATTTGGTCCATTAATTCTTCAGAAAACATACACATGCGCATGCAGTGCAAAACTGCATATTAATTACTTATAAATGCACCATGCATATAGTACCTTGAGAACTAATCATATTCTTAAATCTAACATGATTTTTAGCCCCCAAAGTTATACTATCATTATCCATTAGTAAAGCATAATTTAGGTAGGACTAAAATAATTAACACCGACCTAGTCCAATATTTCCCCTTGTACAAACTGTTAAAGCTAAAATACTGGTATATATATTTTATTTTATTTTGCTGATTGTTACCTAAGGAATTGATCTATTCCACCATTTGATATATATATATATATATATATATATGTGTGTGTGTGTGTGTGTGTTCCAAAAAAAAAAAAAAACTAGTCTTCCTTACTGAAAGTTCCCAAGTAGAGATCTTTGTTGACTGCTACTCTTCCAATCCTAGCTTGCCATCTACCATGTTGGTGATGCCTGGATTCATATCATTTAAATCATATAAATTATATGTCAAGTCTTCCCATTTCAGTTTCAAATTTTCAATGGGTGCACATGATATTAATTATATAATTTAAATGTTTTATACAAGAGTCAAGACTAAGATATACACAACATAGCGAGAGACAAGAAACACTAAACAATGAACCTTCACATAATGAATAAAAACGCAAAAAGCAAAGATACTACAACGTTAATTTTTAGTAATTTTTTAGCAATAAAACAAAAGGACAAAATTCATATTAGTTTTTATGTGTTCAACATTACTAAGTTCACAAATGAAGTAATAATATGTATTTTTTTAAAAAAATATACTACAAGTCTACAACGTATTAATTGAAAGAAAGATACATATATAACATTGTTATTAAAATGAAGAACTTGATGAAAAGGACTTAATGTAAATTTTGGTTTAGTGGATTAATTTTCTTTCACAATTTTCTTTTACATACGTGTCTCTAGGACGAATGACCCATATACCTAACCGTCAAAAATATAAATCTCACTAGTTTGATTAATGTACTTTATTGTGATTTTTAATATATCTCTAATGTAATTTTAATGAAAACTTTTTTAATATAATTTTTAATGGACACGTTTTTTTACAACAATGGGCAGCTTAATAAATACTAATTAATTACGTTCCTTACAACAATGGACAGCTTAAGTATATTAATAATATATTTTTGATACAATTATTTTAGTTTTAGTTCCTTAACAACACACGAATGTATATATTCAATGGTAAGTCAACTCTGTACCTCGTTACTCCTCGATAAATGGATGCACCGCGAGAAAAGCCACTGCTCTTCCTGCCTCAACATAATTTTTATAGTTATATATGTGTGAATCATTATATGTACAATCAAATTAATATATATTTATCCATCTGTACTTAGTTAATAATATACTAAGCTTATTATGTGCAGATTAATAATGACATTTGTAAAATACATACCTTCTCAGTGATGCGACGTACTCTTGCCTTGTCAAGTTCTTCATTTCTTCTAATTCTTTTTCATAGTGGATAATCTATAATTCATTGATTATTCACGAAGACACAAAGTATCCAATGTTAAAAGCATCAGAATAAGTAATCACATACGGGCATAGTTGAATTCTTATATTTGTAAGACAATAAATTATTGGTTTCTTTTGTGAACAGACACAACCCATGAAATGAGGAAACTTTTTTGTAGCACAGGGACGAAATAGATATGCAATGGGATAAAAATGGGTGTGTGAATTTAAGGTCACAATTAATCTGCAGTGTTAATAAGTAATTATTAAAAAAATAATGAATTAGATTGTGTTGAAACACAAGCACATTTCTTTTTCCTAAGACAACTGGTGTCTCCCAAGTTAATTCAGCCTTCTCTTGGCATTGTTGCTTGTTATTTCTAATTAATGCCAACATATTGGAATTATGTAATGCAACACTTGATTCACCGATGATAAGCATGCGCATCAGAGTGAGAACGTAAAATTTACTGGAAAATTTGTTGTTGTTGTCGTTGCTCCCCAGTATTTCAGTGCCGCCAAATCATACGCTCTAGCTGCTTTTTCTTCTTTATCATAACCTCCTGCAAATATACAAGAAGAAATGGTATTTGTGAAGAACAACTAAAATAATGTGATATTAATATTATGATGAGGAAAAAATGTTTTTATTTCTTTTTCTAATATACATTCACAGTGCCATTTATTTAATTTCAATAAAAATACTAGAATACTATACATGACTACTACTAATTAATTAAACATCCAAAATATGTCAATTTGTTTTTGTACTCACCTAAGTAAACTGCAAAAACGAGAAGTGTCGACGAAAGCGATATCCCATTGAAGAGATTAGGGACACAACAAAAAATTAAACTCAAGTTAATACTAATGAATCTAATTAGATCTTTTTAAAAAAAATACAATGTATAGAGAGGATTGAACAAAAAAATCTTGGCAATGTACCAGGTAATTAATTAGTTTAATCGCACCTTGCTTTCCTTTGCTAGTTTTCCCCTCTCTTCTACTACTATTGTCCCACAGGTGAGCCTCGTATCTACCCGTCCATCTATGCCTTCAAAATCAACAAACCCTAACTCCATTATTTCATATTATATAAACAGATCGAGTAATGTCATCTAAAATTGATCACTAAATAATAATAAAAAGAACCTAAAACAACTTCTTAATTAAATTAAAAACATTTGCAACTAGTTAAAATCAAACAAACATGTTTAAAAATTAACTAACTGAAGATTCAAACCTGCTTACACCACGGTATATGGAAGTCCTCTTTCCAAATGTGTCAGCGGATTTTCTGGACACAGTGTCAACATTAAGAATTCCGCTTTGCTTACTCTTCGAGGAGGAACTCTCTTCACCCGCTGTTAGAAGGGGCAATGCTACTGTGCCAGACTCTGACACTCTAGTAGTGCTCATGGAAAGTGATGTGTTTGCAGCATCTGACTGTGATGACATTTGTTTCCTCAGCCATGTCTTTATCATGGACAACCCTATAGAGTTGGTGTTTTTTGGACAACCGCCACCCCCGGTTGCCGGTTTTTCCAAAAGAAAATTTTCGAGTTTCGGGTGTTGTTGGTTATTGTCCATGTTTTGGTTACTGCTGCATGAAGTTCCCAAACCCTTTGTGTTCCAATAATCTAAAAAAGGGGAAAAAAACGTGTCTCTTTGATTTAGTACTGAGATTATTGAGAAACTTTATTTATACATGTACTTCTTCTAACCAAAACAAGAATAAAGTTCAAATATAAAACAAAAACGGGACATGTAATCCTATATATATACATTTTTTTTTAAAAAAAAAATATTAGTTTGGTGATATATTCGTGACGATGTAGTGGATTTAATGAAATTCAACAATTAATGGAAAAAATGGTAAAGCATAATGAGTTATGATTTTGAGAAGAAAGAAATGGAACCTAGAGGAGTTATATGATGAGTATTGTTTCTGTTGGGTGCTTCTACTAAGGCAAATGAAGAGAGATCAAAGCATTCGGTGACTGAGATTTCGTGGGAGTTGAAACCAAGGAGAGGGGTCACCGTTTGAGAGTGATCTTCTTCATCATTTAGAGGTTGTGATGGAAGTTCTTGAGGGGAGAGAGAGAAATCCAGCCAGTTCATTGACGCCATCTATGATCTATGGGACTATGACTCTTATAAGGAAAAAGATATCACTAAGCTTTCAAGTTAATGTATGTATATATAGGAAAGTAGTAGCAGACAGCAGTTCATGCATGTACGATAAGTGCGGCTAGTGAGAAAAGGATATGGATTCCCCCGTAGGTATACAAGAGTTATGTGAAAGAAGAAGAAAGGTCAAAATTTCTGAAGAGAACAAAAATTTGAAAATCGTTTTCTTGTAGTGGTTGTAGAGAAGAGAATGCATTTATAGTGCACAAACTTTTATATTTTTTCTCTTTCTTCTTCACTATAGTATGCACATACATACATAAACATAATAAAGTAATGGGACGCGTCTTATTATATGACGCGTTGGGATCTTTTGAATCGGAAATTGCTACAAGATTACAGGGGCTTAAGTGCTTAACACCGTACTCGTCCTTTTTCTATATAAAAAAAAATTGTTAACCAGTTCCTTGGATTATTGATTAAAAAATTAAAAGAAAAATAAATAAATTTTTAAAATACATCAAATTATATTTATAATTTATTTTATATATTTTTATTGTTTTCATAATATTTTTTTCTTTGTCTTTTATAAACAATGTCTTAATGTCCAAAGGCATGAGGCTACTAGTTAACAAGATAAAAAAAAAAGCTTACTAATCTCTCTTCGTTCTCTTTTATAAAAAAATATATTTTATACTTATTAAAATTTTTAATTAACTTCACTAAATTATGTTATTTTTAATTATTTTTTTCTTAAACTACTCTATTGAACTTGACAATTTAATCCTATATTTTTTAAATGACTAATTTAGTTTATAAATATATAAATATTACAACTGATTGGTTCAATCAGTTAAATATAATAACAGATCTTAAAATTATATTATTTACTAACAAATTAATCCACAACATATATAATTCATAATTTTTTACAATATTTACATATTTGGTAATTCTGAAAATATAAAGACCGAACTATAAGAGAATACATAATTTGATGAATGAGTAAATAGGTTATTTATCTAGTAAAATATATGAACTACAGTAATTTGAAAAAGAAAATAAAAGATATATATTATGTTTATAAAGCACTTGAGTTCTATTCCCGTATAAATACATCTTTGATGTGATGAAAAAACTTTAAATAAGACTAAAGTTTAAGAACAAAGATTATAGTCTTATATCCAGTTAGAGAATCGAAGCTTATGGAGATACTGGGATAATATATATTGAGTAATAGATGGAATGCAGGTAGAAATAGTAGTATCTGAATTCTGACAAGCTAATAATGTGAGAAAAAACACACACGCGGGTCCTCTCCGCAGGCCACACCCATTGAAGTGCTCTTGAACATTACTGCATTAGTCACATCTAATGTCAGACCCTCTGCAACGATCAAATTAACACCCATAACTTTCTCACATTCTCCTCCATCCATACACATACTATTTAACTATTATCTGGTACGTAGTCTTAATCATCCAAATGTTCCCCCGCTACAAACGGGACTCTCTATTTCTATCTGAAACTGAGAAAGATCGATACTTATTTCTCTTTCTTCTGCAGACAAACAATAAGTCATGCAATATTGCAATGACTGACACCTTTTTTTTAAAAAAATCATTACTCTTGTTCACCTATTCTGCCAACTGTGGTTATATATATGCTTGTGAATTTAGAGGATAAATTAAAAATGGCTAAATTATTCAGTTGTTTTTTTTTAAGTTTAAATACAATTTTTAATCTCTATAATTTAACTTTTTTTATTTTTTTCTATAAATATTTTTTCTGTTTACCTTTTAAAATATGTTTGTTCTATTTTTTATTTTTGAAATATTTTAGATAACATTTTTTTATTATTCAAAGTAATTTTTTACTATTCAAAGCTCCTAAAATACTTTAAGAACAAAAAAAAAGCACATCTTACATGTAAGGACTAAAATAAAAAAAATTATTATCAGAATGAAAATAAAAAAATATTAAATTACAGGACTAAAAATATATTTAAACTTTTTTTTAAATGCTAAATGGTCTCTTATCTTTATTATAAGTTATAATTTGATCTTTTATTTTTTAAAATATGCAAAATGGTTCCTTAAGTATTTTTTTAATAGCATGTTTATCTAAAATAAAACTAAAGAGACATTACTTCAACAATAAACATGTTATAAAAAAAATTTCTTAGGACCTCCACGGCTGTATGTATTACATATTACTCACTCTAAAACTATACGAGGGTGCAGTGGTGCAGTGCGATGGTGAATTTGGTGCAATATGAAGGTGATGGTGGGTGGTTACAGTACCATATTTGGGTGTGACTGTGGTGTTGGGTGGTTGGATAGAGGTGGAGTGCGATGGTCATGCATGTTTGGGGAGAGATAGGGGTTTGTTTGGGAGAGGAAGGGTAAGAAAAAAAGATATCAGGAACTTTCTTGGAGGTATATTAAGCAATAAATAAATAAATGGGATACATTAAATAATTGTAAGCTATCTTATTTTGGGTGCTTTAGACTCAATTGCAATCTGTCCCCTCAACCGTTATGGCCCAAATCTGACTCAAATAGTTTTAGTGCCAACACAAATTTTTTTTATAAAATTGATTTAAGTTGAAACTAATTAGTTTTGAAATAAAGTAATTTACGTCTGAATGTTTTTTTTTTGTTGCTAAAATTAAATTAATAGTAAAGAAATCTGAACGAAATTTGCTACATATCGAAGGATTCAAAAATCTTAAGGGAGCTTTAAAATTATTTTTCAAATTAAAAACGAATCTCAAATGCTGCAGGAGATTAGGGTTTATGGTTAAAAGGAAATGTTATGAAATCGCTCAAGTCTGACATATAACAATTTTATTAAAAAAATAATTGTACTTTAACTCAGTCATATATTGTCATGCACAATTAACCAGCCTATTGATGTAGAATAGTTTTAGTTTAACTAATTTTTATTTTAATTAATAATCTCAAATTCAAATATTAGTGAAAAATATATGTAGTTTATAAAAAATATTATTATGCATAACTTACTTGATCGGATAGTCAAACTTTACCTCTCTTATTAAACAGGATTCTATTTTTAAAATAATTAAATTTTGATACATTATTATTCTAAAAATATTTATACTTTTATTTAATTATATTTTTTTTAAAAATATTTTCAAAATAATTATTGAAAAAAATTGTATAGACAGATTTGTGTAATTTGTCTAAATCTTAGATTTAAATCTTATTATCACGTATTTTTAATTATTATATAACAAGTTATAATTAAGTTATTATATAAAAAATCCGTATATTATTTTTATATTTTAATTAAATTATTTTAAATTTATTCCAAAGTACTATTAATTTGTTTATTATAAATTATTTCATTTAAAATAATTTAATGTTTACTGTTTTTTTATTTCAATACAATAGTATTTATTTAACATTACGATATTTAATATATTTATGTGTGATCTATAGGTATTTATGCTACATGCATAATGAGAATAATCATAATTTAAAAAATGTAAGAATTATAAATTTAAACAATTATATAAATAATCAAAATAAAAAGTCACGTCAACATTTAAAAAACTCACATATATTTTTTTAAATTTGTTTTAATAAAATTTTTCCATTTACATTTATTATTTTTATTTTTAGTTCCTAATATTTTTTTAAATATCAATTTCTGAAACACACTTTTTTAATTGTTATTATTTATTTTCTTAATTAAATTGATTTTCCCAATTGCTTTTTCTTATTTCCCATTTCCTAAACCCAGCTTCTCTGTTCTTTCTAGAGAGTGTCATTTGTATCGTAAATCTTGTATAGACAGTACAAACGCAGAAACCGCGAAATTGTGCCTAAAATCGATGACTTCGCTAAATGGTGACGAGAGCCACCACCCACCACCGCAACCGCAAGGTACTCATGGACGCACACTTGTTTCCGTTTACCTTTTTTTTCATTTCTCAACTTTAATTCGCAGCAGAAAAAAAAACGATTAGTTCCACTAATTTGACTAATTTCCTTATTCGATTTCGTTTCAATAATAATTTGGTTTCTCGCAGCTGAAAAGATTACTGAAGTGGGATGGTACGTTCTTGGCGAGGATCAGCAACAGATTGGCCCTTACGCCTTCTCAGAGTTGCGCGGTGAGTGAGTTCTTTGATACTCCTTTTTTTTACCTTTGAATGAACAAAAGTGGAGTGGAGTGGAGTGGAGCTAGGGTTAGGTATTTAGGTATTGTATATTTTGATTTTTGATGTTTGTTCCCCAATTAATTAAGTGAATACTGAGGCAGCACTGTTTCAGACTTTGAGCACATTTGTCTTATGTTGAAATTGAAACCTCTATTTGTCATATTTAAATGGAAATTGGCATGGACAGAGCATTTCTTGAATGGATACCTCTCCGAAAATACATTTGTGTGGTCTGAAGGAAGGAGTGAGTGGCAGCCCTTGTCCTCAGTTTCTGACCTGTGGGCTCAAATTAACCAGCAGGGACCTGATTCTTCAACTACTGGTATGACTTTTCTTCTCTTTCGCATAGAATTTTCCACTATTATTATAGTTATTTGTTGTTGTTGTTGTTCGTGAAGCTTAGAGAGTGACCTGTTATGTAGTGTCTGCTCCTGATGTTGATGAGTTTGAAAGATGGCAAAAGGAGATTCAGGAGGCAGAGGCACAGGTGGAAGGATCGGAATTTGGATCCTTATCTGGCAATGCCGGCAGTACTGGGGCAGGAGAAGATTCTGAGAGACCTTCGACACCACCTGAGGGTGAAGAAGAATTTACTGATGATGATGGAACTGTATATAAGTGGGATAGGAATCTTAGGGCTTGGGTTCCCCAGGTTTGGTGCTGACATGTGTATCGCTATTATTATTATTATTATTATCATCATCATAATATATTTGTTTTACTCTCATACTTTGTGTGGCCAGTGATGTTCTTTGTTATATTATGATTAAATGAAGATAGGCTAAAGGCTTAAACTAAATTTTGATGCCCAGGATTTTAGATTAGCCTTAATCAAGTTGTCATTCCTTAAAGTTTGAACTGTTTTTTGAGGCTTATGTGGTTTCAAAGGGGTGATTTTACATTTGTCAAACTGATCAGTTGTATTTGTTTCCAGTTTTGAGCCTATTATGGCCTGTTAACAACGTTGACATCTGAAAGAGATGACTTAATAACACATTGCTTTGGAAAAAGATGGGTCTTTTGTTTTAGATTCTGCACAAGCCAAATGGGCAATGAATCCCAATAATCAAATATTGCTGTAATAGTTCATGTTTGGCATCCAGCAGAACTTATTCTTCATATAGCACACACAATCCCCCTTGGGCAGAAGCAAAACAAAAAGAAGCTTCTGCCATGCCGATGGGATTATGTTATCCCAATAAATGGATATAAAATAGAATATTAATTTGTCAATTTAATACTGTGCACATCCAAAATAAATAGAATACACCATGTTTGGCAATTTGGCACTTCCACAGGCGATATTGGTCGAGAATATTAATACAAGTGTACACTTCTAAAATCAATTATAAAAAATTCAAACCAAACAGACACTAACTATAAGGCTCTAATGGAATCTGAAACAGTCTGTAAGGAAATGATTGCCCAAACAATATGAATGAATTTATTTTATTATCAATTTTATAATTAAAATTTTAATGGATAACATATGAATTACTTATTCGGAGGAGTTGCAGTTACTTGTGAGATTTACTGTGTATATGTTTTTTGCCAAACACAAGTATTAAATAATTATTTGTGCATCTTTCATCTTTCCTTTGAATCTATTCAATATGTTTTTTTTTGTCAAAACACAATTATTAAATAATTATTTGTGCACCTTTCGTCTTTCCTTTGAATCTATTCAATGCTTCATTGGTGTAGATTGTGGCTGCTGTTCATTGATCACAATGCTGTTAGGTATTGAATTTTCATGGCTTTTGTTGGGCACTAGATCTTAATCTTAAAACCAAGTTCTAGTTCTAGGATAATTTTAATTCATAGGGAATCAATACTTCCTCTTTCTCTAAATTTCTTGAGAACTACCTCCCTATGCAAACATAAATAAGTGTTTCTCAAATGTAAATTATTTTGTTTGCTTTTTAATACATTAACAAGTTTTAATTTTTATAAAGTGTTAAATCTAAATATTTTAAAAAACTGAATTAAGCCAAAGTGTTTCTGTTCTGGATACTCTTGTAGTTTTTTTCTCTTACTTGGATTTGATTACTTCTCTTTATGGTTTGGTTTCTGCCAGTCACATTTTGTTTCCTGTGAATTATGTGGTGTTTTCATTTCCCTTCTCATTATAGTACCCAGAAATCAGAATGTTGTCTTTTCAACCTTGAGGCATGTTATACTTATTTGTGTTTGTGTGTATCCCTATAAATCTCAATGATGCCTTTTTATTTATTCTTTGGGCCAAGGTTGTTGATTGTTTATTGAATGTATTTTTAATTGAATTTTTTTAGTGTAATTAATGAAGTTGTTATGTCATAGGAGCATCCAACTGGCAGCACTGAGCCTTATGGGGTTCAAGAGATGACCTTCTTGGAAGAAGAGGAAGTTTTTCCTACAATACCTATTTCTGACGCCTCTGAAAAGTTTGAAGATAGTCCAAAATTGAGTGTTTCTGTGCCTCCCTTAAAGGAAGAAACAAATGAAGCAAATAATACCAATGTGGTATCAGGTGAAAAAAGGAAGCTTTCAGATCAACAAACTGACAAGAAGGTGCCCCTTTTCTTTCCATCTTGTCTATCAATGGTTTCACCCTGATCCATTTTCTTATTTCTTGCTTTGACTTGGAAATGAGTACCTCTTTTGGGAGACAAATGGCGCATATATTGATCTCATTCTGTTTCAGGAAGCTAATAAACCCCCTGATAGTTGGTTTGAATTAAAGATCAATACACATGTTTATGTCACTGGGTTGCCTGAGGACGTTACCACTGATGAAGTAAGTATCAACTTTTCGCCCAAATTTGCCTGAATGTAATTTTTGTTGCTATAATTAACATGACATGGGTAATGTATTGCAGATTGTGGAGGTATTTTCCAAATGTGGAATTATAAAGGAGGTATATTTCTATTCCTACATTATATATTATCTATTCAATTGTAAATTGTAAAATTATAAACAATTGAGCTATAATTCATGTCATCCATTAGTTTTTCACGATTGGAAGTGTCTTAAAAATGTTATATTTATGGGGAAGGAAAACACTGTTGCCACTCTATAAACTAATGATACAGTAGCTCTTCAATACTGCCAAAAGTATGCATGAATTAACATTTCTACATATGGAAGAGCAAAGTATGTTGCATATCGTGTATGAATTAACATTTCTGGGCACATGCACATGCCAATGTCCTAACCATAAGTGAATCACAAGGGCCTAGCAACTTTTACAAATTTGTTCTCACTAAGAGTGCCTTACAAGAGGCTAGCTTTTGGGTTGAGTTAGATCCAAACCCACATTCTAAGATGGTATCAAAGCCTATTCTAGATTCATTCAACCTCACCCACAATGTTATCCACGCATCAAGCTCAAAAAGTATTGGGTGTGAGGGGGTGTATTGGGAAAAATCCAAGTCCCTCATTGGCTAGAGATAAGGTCAAGATAGAGTATATAAGTGGGAGACAACCTTCACCCTATGAGTTAGCTTTTGGGTTGAGTTAACTCCAAACACACATTCTAAGATTGTAAAAATGGAAGACTAGCTATTTGAGGGTATCGTGACTCACACTGGCTTCTTATGAATCCATGATCATGGTTATAATAGGACCCGGAAACCAAAAAGCCTCGTGTGAAGCTCTATGTTGATAAAGGGACAGGAAGGAAAAAGGGAGATGCTCTGGTTACATATCTTAAGGTAACTGTTTCCCTTATTGTTCTGCCTGTGACATAAAGTTGTGATGTAACAGGGTTTCAATTATGCTTTCATTTACTAGGAACCTTCCGTGGCTCTGGCAATTCAAATTTTAGATGGAGCACCTCTTCGCCCTAATGGCAAGATCCCTATGTCTGTCAGCCAGGCTAAATTTGAGCAGAAAGGTAACTGCTACTGAATTCTTAATGTTTCCTATGACAACTTCTGATAATTTTTGTTAGATATGGTCATATGGAAATCCATGTATTAAATTGATAATTTAGTATTTATTATGCCTGCTGTTGCTTGATGGAGCTTTTTTTAAATATGCAGGAGACAAGTTTGTATCCAAGCAAGTAGACAATAAAAAGAAAAAGAAATTGAAAAAGGTGGAAGACAAAATGCTTGGATGGGGTATGTTTGGTCTCCCAAAATTTTCAAGTTGATGTTTCTGGAATATGACTGATTCCCTCAATCTTTAATTTAGCCTAATTTCCCCATTTCATTTATTTTTTGAATTAAAATGCAACATTGATTTACCTGCTGGGAAATATTTTTACCAAAAATTTCTAGATGGTGTAAGTGGGTCAAGTCTTTACTTGTGTCAATAGGTCCTTTGTTGTGTACTGAGAAAGGTTATCAGATTGAGATTCAAATCGTGAATCACCAAGCTAATTTTTTAATTTTGAATCATAATTTGTATCAAATTATAAGATTTAGAGGCAATAAAAAATCACTTCAAATATATCATGTAGATGTTATATAGTGTTCAATGTAATATTTATAAACTAGAAATATATAAAACAACTTAACAATAAGTCATATAAAACAAAATTATTAGTTATATCTGAGTTTGTGAAGCCTTTATTTTAGAAAAATGGAAAGGAAGCAAGAAATAGCCAAAATAGAGTGCATGCATTAAATGTGTGTGACAAATAAAGTAGTGGCATAGTCAAATAGGCACTAGTGCCCCTTCAATTCCTTATCATTTAACAATTTAAACTTATATGACATGTCAATTTTTTTCGTGAGAATTGGTGAAAGAAAAGAAAAAAAAAAATGAGTTGTTGAATTGTGTCATTCATATCAAATTATCAATGATACGAAATTGTACAGATTCATTCATGTATTGTAAGATACAAAGTCATTTGAGATTATCATATGATATGAATTGCTAGGTAGCTGAATTGTAGGATTTGAATTGTGAATTGAAAGATTATAATAACTATGCTAGAAATAGAGAAAACAACTTAACCATAAGTCTGATAAAACAAAGTTATTTAGTTATATTTGAGTTTTTGAGTTTGTGAAGCCTTTATCTTAGAAGAAAATTTGGAAACGAAGCAATGAAATGACTACTGAGTGCATTTTGGAGCTAACTAATTGATGTTTCATTGAAGTCTAATATATTATTCTTTGAATAGTAGAGCCATTGCAAATTTTGAGAATCATTTAATTTTTTTTTACTAGAATGTATTCTGTTGTCTTGTCTGCTTTTGATGATGGTGGATCTAGAAAGCATGCTATGCTCACATTCATATTCAAAATCCTGTTCAACCTCAGTAGTGAGAAGTTTAGATTATTTTGGTTGACTTGAGATTTTTAGATTCATTTTCAGTTGATTTTCTTGTTTAGCATGCATCCCTGATAGTAATGTGTTTCTCATTGTATGGCTCAGGTGGTCGTGATGATGCAAAAGTTTCAATTCCAGCAACTGTTATCCTTCGTTATATGTTTGCTCCAGCTGAAATGAGGGTTGGTGTTACTTAACTTTGCTTGTTTTCTTGATACAATTATTGCACTAGAAACTTGCTATAACAGTGGCCATACCTGCACATCATTTTGGACATGGTTATATATATATATATTTTTTTTTGCTCAGCAAAGATAAGTAATTATATTAATGAAACACAGTTCCAGAGGTACTGAAATACATATGTAATTGGATAGCCTTTCACATGGTTCCTAATCAGACTAAATAGAGTCTAGAGTGGAACCAAAACAGGCTACCCTGCCATACTACCATTAAGCTGCTACTAATTTATATGAATTGACTTTCCTAATACCAAAACCCTTCTCTAATATTACTAGACCACTGATTAAAAGGTATTGAAAAATCCTTCTCCAAATTCGATAGCCATGTCCACAATAGAAAGGATGCCTCGTCAATCAGTTTGTTACTATCAAAGGAATCATTGGAGAAGATGATCTTATTCCGCTGCTGCCAAATGGTCCATGTTACGGCCAGCCACCAACATTTCCATCTAGTCGTCCTTATCCCACCAAATGTGATGAAGCCATGTTGGAGGAAATGTTGCCTTGGGTCTTTTGGGTAAGCTCAGAGATATTCATCCTTGATGATGATTCCTACCAAATAGGGAGAATTTTGCTGCAATGAAAAAACAAGTGCCCTACTTCCTCTTCCATATTACCGCAGAATGGACAACTCCTATCCGTGACCTCTATTTGTCTCCTATGCAAGTTTGCTTTAGTAGGCAACCTATCTCTTAGTAACCTCCAAGCAAATACTGCAACTTTGATTGGTGCCTTTAATTGCCACAGCTCCTCAAAAACCTTATCCTGTATCCCTTCAACTTCTGCCCCCCTCATTAGATTGTATGCAAACTGTGTCGTGTATTGTCCACTTTGATCTGTGATCCACACCCACTCATCCCTTCTGTTTCTTTGTATTGTCTTCCTCTCGATGTCTCTTAGGAAATTAGTGGCCATTGTTATCTCATTGTTGAATAGTGACCTCCATGATAAGTTCCATTCCCACTCCTCATCCTTGTATCCTCCCATATGCTGGATTAATTGGTTCTGTTGGCACGAGATTAAGAACAATCTGGGGTACTATGATACCAGTGATGCCTCTCCATCTATCCACTCATCTTTCCAAAATTTTATCATGTCCCCGTTCCCCACCTTCCACTGTATCCCCTTTTTGAACTCCTCTCCTTGTGGTGTAGATTGAAAAGCTATCTTTAGGTCCCTCCACCACAATGACTCCTTGTTACTCCCAGTTGCTTCATCCAGTCCCCTCCACCCGCCATATTTGGACTTCAGTACCCTTGCCCACAGCTGTCCTTCATGATGGAATAAATGCCACCTCCACTTGCCAAGCATAGCAAGATTGAAAGTGTTTATGTCCTTCACTCCCAGGCCCCTTTTTTCTTTTGGTAGGCAGACTGTCTCCCATTTGATCCAGGCAATCTTGTTTTTGTCTGGACCTCCTCCCCACAGAAATCTGCGTTGCAAGCTGACTAATTTGTCCTCCACCTTCTTAGGTATCCTGAAAAAAGACGAAAAGTAGATGAGAATAGAATTTAGGACTGAATTTATAAGAGTCACTCTCCCCCCAAAAGACAGGTGTCTTTGCTTCCACTTGGCTAATGCCCTCTCGCACTTTTTTATAATGGGATCCCACATCTGACCCCGCCTCGGATTTGCCCCAATAGGTATTCCTAAGTAGGTAAATGGAATGGACATCAAACTACAATTCAACCAACTGGCTGCATCAGATTTCCATCTCTCCGGCATACCAAATGCATCAAAACAGCTTTTTGCAAAATTAATCTTAAGGCCTGAGGCAAGTTCAAATATCCTCAGAAATGCTTTAATTGCCCTAACATTCTCCTGCGAGGTCTCTCCAAAGAATATTGTGTCATCCGCATATTGAAGGATGCTTACATCAACTCTGTTTGATCCCACTAAGAATCCTCGGTATAAATTTCTCTTGATAGCCTCTCTCACCAGTCCATTCAGTGCTTCTGCTACGATATTGAAAAGGAAAGGTGCTAATGGATCTCCTTGTCGAAGGCCTCTTTGTGGTGAGAACTCAGCCGAGGGACTTCCATTTACCAGTACCGATACAGAGACGGATTTTAGACATCCCATTATCCACTGAATCCATTTGGCACAGAATCCCAATCTCCTTAACATATAGACCAGGAAATCCCATGAGATGGAGTCGTATGCCTTCTCATAGTCCACTTTGAAAACTAAACACGGCTTTTGACTTTTATTGGCCTTTTCCATCACCTCATTTGCTATCACTGCACTTTGTAGTAGATGCCTCCCCTCTATAAATGCAGATTGGCATTCGTCTATTATGATCGGCATAACCTTCTTCAATCTGTTGGCCAATAGCTTGGCTACTATCTTGTACATGCATCCAATGAGTGAGACCGGTCTGTACTCGTCCAACGACTGCGGATTGCTCACCTTAGGGATTAACACAATGAAAGATGCGTTACATCCCCTAGGGAAAATTCCATTGACATAGAATTCATCCAAGAACCGCAGAACATCCGGTTTTACTAAGTTCCATAATCTCTTGATGAATTTGAAATTAATTCCATCAGGGCCCGGACTTTTCTCACTCCCACATCCCCAAACTGCCTCCTTTACTTCCTCCTCCAAAAATCTCCCTGTTAGCATGTCATTGTGGTGGTGGTCAATAGACTGAAATTCAATACCATCCAAGTGGGGTCTATTATGATCCTCCTCTTGGAACCTTTGTAGGAAGAATAGGCGGGCTGCCTCTTTTACTCTTGCCGGTTCTTCAACCCACTCTCCATCAATCCATAGTCCCTGTAGAGTATTATCCCTTCGGCTTGCATTAACCAGCAGGTGGAAATAGCGGGAATTACAGTCCCCTTCTTTCACCCATCTGGCTCTTGCTTTCTGTTGTAATAAAAATTCATGAGACTGTGCAGCTACCCACAAGTCTTCTTGAAGTTGTTTCCTGATTAGCACCTCCTGAGTAGATAGCTGTCTATGTATTGTGCTCACTATCATCTGATTCAGTTTTCCCTCAATCTTCTTGTATCTCTTAAAGGTATCACCGAACTGGTCTCTGTTCCATATCTTCAACCTTTTCTTCAATCTCTTTATTTTTTCTTTCAGCACAAATCCGCCCCATCCACTTTGCTGGTGGGTCCGCTAGCACTCCTGCACAATCGAATTGAAGGATTTGTCCGCAAGCCAGCAATCAAGGATCCGGAATGGCTTTGGGTCCCAGTCTACAAACTTAGACCGAAGCACAACTAGGCAGTGGTCAGAAAAATTTCTATCTAGTGGTTGTTGGATGCTTCCAAGCCATTTTGTGAGCCAATCGGGAGACACAAAGAATCGATCCAACTTACTCTTTGCAGCTCCGTTGGGTCTAAACCACGTGAAATTTCTTCCTACCCATGGCGCTTCCTCCACCTCCAACTCATCTATCCATTCATTGAACTCTTTTATACTACTCTCTTCTATCTTCTTTTGGCACACTCCTATCCTTTCCGCAGGATCTCTGATGTTGTTGAAATCCCCCGAAATGCACCATAGGCCCCTCTGGTTTGCTGATTTCAATTGCTTGATGACATCCCATAACATTCTTTTGTTCTGTATGTCACATGGCGAGTATACGAATACGTTGTTAACCTGCACTGCTTCTTTAATCCACTGCCCTGTCATCCAAATGAACCCATTTTCGCTGACCTTCCTTTCTAATTTGAATTTTTTGTCACATCACATGCATAGGAGTCCCCCAGCTAAGTTGACTGCTGGCTGCATCTCCCAGGACACCGCTGGATCCCCCCACAATGCCTGGCACATTGTTTTCTCTATTATCTCCTTTTTGGTTTCTTGGATGCATATCATATCTACATTCTTCTTTTTAATCAACCTCCTTATTGCTGCCCATTTTACCCCCCTCCCTAACCCCCTCACATTGTATGTGACAATGTTCATGGGATATAGCTGATATTCCCCACTTCTCTGCCTCATTCCTGTCTCTCTCCTCCATTGCCATAAATTTCTCCTCCATCCTCCCATTGTCTTCTTCTGCATTTACCCCCAATTTTTTTGCTATAGCCCAAATGGTTGCTGCTTCATTCTTCTAATTTTCTCCTAAGGCCATGTTCTCCCCATCATATTGTTTCTCTGTGTTTTCACTAAGGCCCTTCACTTGTTGGTCTTGTGACAGGTCCTCATTGCTGCCTATGCTCTGCTGTTGTTTTTGCTGATTGGTATCATGCCACCCTTGGAATGTCTTCTTTTGTGGTGATGTGTCCGGAATTTGGGTCTCCGAAATTCCCATGCTCTCCTTCCTTTGCTTGTTGCACCTCTTGGTTCTGGAAAACACCTTCCAGGGGGTAGCTGTGGCTAAAATATTATTTTGTGCGTTGGCAAGCTGTTTTAATGGGCTTCTAGGGGGGGTGCACGTTCTAGGGGGGGTGCGTAGTGAGGCCCAAGTCATTTGATTTTAATTGTTGCTCCTGTGATCCCCTCTGGTTTCCGCTGCCCTCTTCCACCCTCTGCCCCTTTCTCCCGTCTGACCCACTTTCCTTTTCTATGCATCTGTCCTGGTCTGCAAACCCTGTCCCCTTCCCGACATCCCCTGATCTTCGTTGGTGCCCAACCTCGGATGGCAAGGAAGTTCCGCTCCCCCTCGAGATTCCCGTTTCCCGTTCTGCAACATTACCTCCCATGGCTTCCACTGCGCCTCCTTTTTGGCTGTCAAGGTGTGACCGCAGGTCATTACCTTTACCCATTGGGTCTCTACATTCGCTTCGACCACTGGGTAAAGGCCATGCATGTCCAGCGTCTCCGTCGTCGTGTGTGCGTGAGCTCAATCGACACGAAACGACAGCGTTTGGCTGCTCCTCCTCGTCCCTTGTAGCGATTTCGATCCGGGCCTGTGACTTATCCGATGTCGGAGATTCCATAAAGCTCCCATTGGAATCTATTTCTTCCGATGACATCGCCCCTGTCCATGTTGTTCCTTGCCGTAAGTCGACGTTTGGGCCTCTTTCTTCCAATATTTGGACTTCGTGCACCTCTGAGCCGATATGCATAACGACAGTGTGCTGAATAGATGACTTCCATGGTGTTTTGAGAATCACCCTGGCTCTATCCATCCGCCGTCGTTCCTCCACCTCCTCATCAATCTCCAGTACTTCCCCCATTACCCCCAGAATCTTCTTGATGGCCGCCACTTCCCGTGCTAGGATTGGGATTCCCCAACAGTGTACCCAAGCCAGCCTATATCCCGGACGACACCATTTGGCTGCTCCTCCTCGTCCCTTGTAGCGATTTCGATCCGGGCCTGTGACTTATCCGATGTCGGAGATTCCATAAAGCTCCCGTTGGAATCTATTTCTTCCGATGACATTGCCCCTGTCCATGTTGTTCCTTGCCGTAAGTCGACGTTTGGGCCTCTTTCTTCCAATATTTGGACTTCGTGCACCTCTGAGCCGATATGCACAACGACAGTGTGCTGAATAGATGGCTTCCATGGTGTTTTGAGAAGCACCCTGGCTCTATCCATCCGCCGTCGTTCCTCGACCTCCTCATCAATCTCCAGTACTTCCCCCATTACCCCCAAAATCTTCTTGATGACCGCCACTTCCCATGCTAGGATTGGGATTCCCCAATAGTGTACCCAAGCCAGCCTATATCCCGGACGCAGGCTCGGCGACCACTTTTGCAACGAATAAAACAGGGGAAGCGTACTGTGGCCAACTTCATTCATTAGTTGTTCAACTCTTTCATCAGTGAGTCCAAGAATTAGGATCATATCATCCCCCAAATACGTGGTTGAGATATCCATTCCATAGTCCCACCGCAGCTGATCTTCCACCTTATCAAAATTTGCCAGATTTGACAGCCTAGCGACCCACGCATCGTTCAGCCATTTCAGCATCTCCTCTGTGGGCTCGAAGTATACCGACGATAACCCACGCTCGCCACTGTGTGCTTCCCTCCTCTTCCCCGTTACCACCTCCGCGTAAGAGGTTTGCTTTGCTCTTACGCCTCTTTGAATATGGTCCTGTTCCTCTGTCTTTTTCGGTTCCCTAGCACCTGTCTTTTTTCTTCTGTCTTCGGCTGTCCTCCCCCCATCCTTCCATAGTGTGGGAGATTAACATATAACTTCAGACCTTCAACAATGACGTTGTCCAATTGCCTCTCAAGCAGGCTCTCGTCTTCTACACCTTTGAATCTGACAAACCTGTACCTCCTGCCATTCATGGTTTCTTTGTTTGGCTATGAATACCTCTCTGACATCTCCCCACTTCTTGAAGTGTTTCCTCAGCTCCTTCTCATTTACTTCGTCGGAGAAACGTGTGAAATAATAGGAAGTTATGACGGTCCGATCCTCCAGTTGGTTCGAACGTAGTGTTGTCCATTTCTGTTTCGAGGTTGGTTCCGATGGGGCTCCCTTCTCAGTCTCTCGGTATTTCTCTCTTTCCTCTCCTTGTTACTCCTTACTCTTTCCCACCCCCTCTCTCACTTTCTCTCTCATCTCTCTCTATTGAGCAACAATCATCTCTCTCATCCTGTTATTTGCAGCATTTGGACATGGTTATATAGACCACAGAAACAAACTGCTATTGAAGTTTTTTACATTTTTAAAAGTTCTAACGTACATACTTAGAATAAGTACTTTATGTGATCCCAATTAATCTTTTTTTTTTCTATTGGGATGATAATGATTATTATTGTGATTTTCCACTTCTTCATAAGCTAGAAATATGACCAAAATATTCCTTACAAGGCTTGCACAATATTCTCCCCCATGACCTAGTTTAGGGATGAGTTAGACTTGATACTCCTTGTGGGCTCAGGCAATCTCTCCCCCTTAGTTTACTTTTGAATGAGATATGGTTGGTACATTTTTAATAACTATGATAGGATTCCTGCTTTTCTCATACAACTGTTGAACTAAAATTTGCTCTCCCAGGAATCACTGCTATTTCTCTACTATTTCTCGTGTTGGACATTTGCTGATGTTACCCAATCTATGCAGGCTGATGAAAATCTGCGTTTAGAACTAGAAGAAGATGTTAAAGAGGAGTGTACAAAGCTTGGTCCTTTAGATTCAGTCAAGGTAGTTGATCTATGTGCCTTAAAAAATGAATATTCTTTTCTTTTTCCATCTTTTTTTCTTTTTTAATAAATATTTTGTTACCAATTAAATCAATTGAGTGAAAAATACATTTATGTTTATTTTTCCTTTGCTTATAATTCCTTTAGTCCTTACTAAATCTGTGATGTTATAGGTGTTCCTAAGGCTATGTTTGGATGGTGGATTTGGGAGGTGAAGATTTTAAGTAAACTTACCCCTTGTTTAGGAGTGTTTTAAAACGAGGGGAGATGAGTTTTAGAAATATTATCAATTTATCATGCAACTCTTGATATCTTGTAACTCATTTACATTCTGTTATGCAAATTGTATATATATCTTCTAATTCATTTACTTGATTTATATATTTCCATAATTTTGTGTTTTATCTTCCCACACCCTTGCCCTAGTTTTTAGAAATTTTGTTGTATCCTGAGCGTGTACTGTAGTAGTGTTACTACTCATACCTATCATATATTCATATTCAAGCAACTGTTGTATTTGTGTTCCCTAATTTTGTCTCTGCTTTTTCATGTTTCCTGCTGGTTTTCTCCTGTAGATATGTGAGAACCATCCTCAGGGAGTTGTTTTGGTAAGATTCAAGGATAGGAAGGATGCCCAAAAGTGCATAGAATTGATGAATGGAAGATGGTAATTATATCTACGTTTTGTCCATTTTCTTCTTGTTCAATATATGCATAACCTTCATGTAGTAGCAACTTACTGCATCATATAAGCAGCATGCTCAACCTTGGCCTTATGACTTTCTGTAGTTGACCATCTCCAAATCTGATTTTAGGCATTCATCATCAACTAGGAAAGGTACTAGTAAAATAGTTGAAAGTTTCAGGGGCAGAAACTTAGGTGGTTAAAAAAATCATATAATTTAGTAGGTGGTTATTAAAAAACCCGTATAATTTAGTTTAATTATATGATTTGATCTTTTTTTTTTTTTGTAAATTTAGAAACTACTGTATTAAACACTCATTTAGTCTTATGAAAAGTTGTTCAATTTTTAGAATTATTACACCTGGATAAAGTCTTATTTCTTTTTATTTCCTACCTTAAAACACTTCCATTCTACCACCTAGCTTCCTTATCTCTCAATCCAAAACCTTTTGATTCTCCTGAGATTGGCTTAGCAACCTTCTTAAACATCTTATCCCAAATGAGATTAGCACTACTTTGTGATTCTCAATTATCATCCTCTGTAATTTTCTTCTTAAAAGTCAAATGTTTATCTCCCTTAAGCTGCCTGTCACTATTTGATTCTTTGATTTTTTTTGTTTTCAGTTGAACATCAAGGATTAAGAACCCATGTTGTGTAGTTAGACTTTCTCTTGGAATCACCTTGCACTTGCAAGCTCTTTTATAAGTGCTTAGATTATAGTTTCCTATGAGAATCTTTTCTTCTCATTTTTGCAGTTGCTTTTGCCTTTTCTTTTCTCCTTTATATTTTCATTTACCTTTTTCCTTTGTATATGAACTCTAGCCATTTTTTTCCTCATTTATTTTATCAGGTTTGGTGGTAGACAGATACATGCCAGTGAAGATGATGGTTCAGTTAACCATGCCTTAGTCCGGGATCTGGAAGAAGATGCCATTCGGCTGGAGCAGTTTGGTGCCGAACTTGAAGGTGACTGAGTTAATGAGGATAGCATTGCACCAGATTCACAGTTCCATATAAGTCCGGACCTAGGAATATTTCACAATGGCTGAAGCTTGTGGAACTAGGCCATCACTTTTCTCGGTTTTGCAAAGATATTAATTTTCCTTATGTAATTGGGAAAAGCAAAAAAGAAATAGAAGAGAAAAGAAGTTACTGATTTGGCTAGCTCATCTTATTTGGAAAATTGTATTACACCCTGCGTGTAGTGTAGCATTCCGTTATTCTAGGTCACAGATTTTGAGTTATGACATGTGACAATGCAGTTAAATTTGAACTGTTAGATTAATTTAAGTTATCTTAACCGTTGGAGTAAGACACTTGAGGATGTAAAGAAGTGTTTCATCATATATGGGGCCTTGCAGCCGTTGGTGATGGTCACCCTATGATAGGTTTGCAATTGCATTGATTTGATGATTGGCGTGGGTTTTCAGAATTTTAGTGCCGGCCAAATCTCGTTACGGTTCCATGTAAGATAATGAAAGTATGAGTGAATGAAAAATGCACACAAGAAGCACATGTAAGAAATTGCCAGTATAAAATTTCGGTTAGCACTTAGCTTGTTTTTCTCAACACACATCAAGCATGTATGAGATGACTAATAAGTCATTAATTTAAGTGATATTGAACTCGGTTTTCTTATGCAAGTTCTAGAGTTCGAGTCTTGTGGATAAAAAAATATGTGATTAAGAGAGGAGAATCTCACTAAAGTTGATCAGTAAGATTTTTTAACAGAAATTAGCGGTCAATAAAATAGTAAATATTTCTTATCCAATAAGATTAAAAAATAAAATAAAATAATATATAAGTGGTCTAACTATTTCATTATTTTTCTCGTGTTTTTCCATCGCAACATCATTGGTGCATTCCAACGGGAAACTTTAAAGAATTGATTGTTTGGTCGAAAACTGACTACTCAAAAAATTAAATTGTAGGAGCCAACTTAAAATTTAATTTGTGCACAAATTGTGTGTTTTTTGTCAATAGTTTAATTTTTATTTATTTTTTGACTGAAGGTCAATAGTTTAATTAAAGAGTTGTTGATCAAGTATTTTGATTAAATATGTTTTTTCCTTGAATTTTATTTTATTCTTAAAAAAACTTAGCATTACTATTATTATTTTTTTGTTAATATTTTTAGTCTTTATTATCAAGTGTGTAAAATGATGATGTGCTAATTATATTGATAGTCATGCATTTTTTTTAAATTATATTTTTAGTCTCTCATAAATTAATATATAAAAACTAAGAGAAATATTAGAAATATACTCCTTCAACACATGTTATCTCTAATTTTTTGGAATTATTGAAAATGATAAAAATTGATGAGTCCCATATCATATTTAATGACTTTCTTTCTTAATTTTAAATTTTTTAATAAATTTTCATCAATTAGAAAAAAATATAATTTAAGGAATGTGTTAAAAATGTATTCCTTAACATTTCTAAAAAAAACTAATATAAAAGGATGATTTAGATAAGTCAAACTATGACAAGGACAAGAGATGTCATTGATAACCAAATAATATTCCTAACTTCATCAAGATCTTTCCAGTAAATATAGATGAGTTAGATTAAAAAAATTAACAAAGGACAGTGTTTAAGTACCTTGAAAAGTGTTATTAACATTTTAAAAAAATTTACTTCAATATTTTAAATAAAGTGGGTAATAGAAAGAGACAGAAACAACTAGTAGTCAGTCCAAGAATATGATTTACTGGTTAAATTGGAACAATTGATCCAAGCCGGTTCATGGAATACTTGGCAATCCATGGTTAATTTACTAAAAAATATATTAAAAAAAGTACAACATCTCTTCACAGGCTTGTCAAATAAATGCTTTCTAAAAATACACGAGAAAGTAATTTACTTAAAAAGGAACTAAAAGAAAAAAGGAATTGATGCAGAGAAGGTACTAGTTTAGTTTCACCAAAATAACCCGCAGACGCAAACGTTGAAAACACATCCGTCTGCCCCAACATTACAAGGTAGATCCCTTCTCTCTTTTCTTCCTTTCCCCGTTTGTTTCCCTTCTTCTCTCAGGCAATTCCTCAATCACGCTTTTCCTTTTTTTTCCTTTTTTTTTTTTTGCAATTCCTTCGCAATTTTCCCTTTTCTTTTTCATTTTCCCCTCTTTTTTTCTTCTTCTTACGTGTTTTACACCGCGAAGAATAATTTGATTGATTGATTAACGCATCAGGAGAAATTTCAGTTACATTGCAAACTTATCTGAACTTGATTCAGTTTTCTATATGCTTCAGCTTTTGTATATTATTATATTATTATTTGTTTTTATTTATACTTTGCCTGACTTGTTGCATATATAATGTAATAGTTCGATTTCCGTGCCCTTGGTTTGCGTGTTTATCTGTTCGTGTTTGGGTAAAGAGAGTGTGTAGCCATATGATACATCATCATCTTCTTCTTCTTCTTCGTTCTGGACACGCGGCAATTAACATAGGGTTTGGGATTGATGCGCAGGTTACATGGCATGTTGCCGTTACTTGCTGAGTTTTATTTTGAAATTTGAATTGAAATAAGAATGTTGATTGTGAATGGTTTAACTGAACCCCTACTTTCTAGTTCATTCTCTTTTATTTTTTTCTTTTTTGTTTTGTTTTGAGTAGTGATTGCTACACAACTAGATACAATTAGCTATGAGTTTTAAAATGAGTCAGTTAGATTCAAAAGGAGTTGTAGGGACCACTCATTTATTGAAAGGTCAATTAATATTTGTATTGTGTGTGTGGAATGGGTGTGTTTGTTTTGGAGACAAATTTTAGAGAGAGAAATGCTGATTGAAAGAGTTAGGGTTAGGATGTATGTGTTTTTTGTCATAACTAAACAAGGTTGATTAGACACTTGGTGGATGGTAGTGCAAGGCACCGGGTAGGACTTGTCTTTATAAAGACATAATTAAAGAGGAGTTGTCTTTATAAAGACAATTAATAGACTTTGGGATGAGGAATTGATTGTTGAGTAGTATGAAATGATTTTAGAAAAGAGATTTTAAAACCAAAAGGTGAGGAGAAAATCAAGCATGCCCTTAATGTCTTCATATGAGTTCGTAGGAGGTTTCCTTTGTCTCCTTCATTACTATAACATGTTAAGTGTTCATTTAGATTATGTATTGTCTATGGCATAGCAATAATGAAAATCAGTGTGATGATTTTAATATAATGAGATGAAGACTTGTTTGGAGAATAGTTATCATTGCTGTTTCTAAGAATGGTGTTCAAAGATTCGAGAGGAATTCTTGTTAGGTAGTTATTGTTGGTTTGCCTCAACATGTTATATGAGGATCACGTTATTTAGGAGAATTTTTTAAAGATAAAAAGGAAAATGTTTTGTGAATATTAGAGGACATTATTTGTTATAGCCGTAAAAGAAGGGTCGTTTCATCTATGCTACTTCTTGGTGTATGTGGCTTGAGTAAAATACTTTGAAGTAATTTTCTCAGATCTGGCATGGGATGGGACAGGATCTTTTTTGTGGCCTCTCTTTGGTGTTTGGTACACTCTCTTCGAGGAAACTTTCATAACAAATGCGGAGGGACATACTATATTGACTATTGATGACTTTTGTTTTTCTTTTCTATCTTTTTTGTGCCTTTGTTTTGATGGATTTTGCTAGTTCTGTAATCTTTCATTCTTTGTTCTAATAATATTATCCTTTGTCCTTCCACCCAAAAACTAATTATAATAATTTGTCTCTTTTTTATAAAAGCTGGTTACATCCTTTATGCTCCATAAAATTACTGCACTCTGCAAACGTTAGCATCATTGTCTGAGACATGACAATATTTGAGGATTTCAACAACAACTACCATCCCTTATCCTATTAGATTGTATCATTCCCGGATCAAAACAACATAAAAATAATCTTAATTGATTCTTGAAATCATATTGCCTTTGGTTATAGATATGGGCCTACCTGACATCTCTTATTTAATGTTTAAGTTTTACCCTTTTGTATTGTTTAAGAAAATCACCTTATCTCTCAGTAAGAATTATCTAATTCATTTTTAATCAATACCAGGGTTTGAGATTATAAAGACTTGGTGGAAGGGTAAGCTAAAGTTGAAGAGTTGAGGGGAATACAAGAAGAGAAGGAGGTTGAGGTATTTTTATTTGTTGACTTTACCTTTTGCATAATTTTCTATCTAGATATCTAAGAAAATAACTATCGAAAATGATTTAGAACCCATCATTTTAGAGTTTACCTTGAAAATTTTTAAACTTACCATCACATGGGCTGTCCTTTGCCAACAATTATTTTTTGGGGTCAAATAAGTTCCCTCTAAAACAAAGAATGGATCGAAATATGTTTAGAAAGTCTCTGATCTCTGATCTTTTTCTCCTGCTTCCCTTCTTTTCCATCAAACTCGCCATTTTACCAATCTAATTGGGCTGTGGGAAGTGCTTGTTTGCAAGCCAAAACCTCAATTGCTGTTGACCCTATGTTAAATTATGGTACAGTTGAATTGTCATTATATATGAGATACTTTTATGGTTGAGAGTTCTGATATTTTAAACTTGCCCATCTCTTATCTGCTTGTTGGTTGTATTGCCAGATCTGTGGTTTAATGGACAATTGTTTCCATTTTTGGAAACAAATTTCATTTTGATTTGACTCTCACTTGAAGTAGCATTTCTTTTTCTCAAGAAACAGTAATGGAAAAAGAACTGGAAATAATTTACCGTTGAGAATACTCCCTAGATATGAATAGAAGTCATAGAATTAAACATAATACTTCATTGACAGTGGTGCTTTTTGGAAACTGATGCTTTCAGGTACTCAATAAAGTTTTGATTTGTTTGAATCGGGGGGCTTGATGCCAATGTTGGATACAGTTGTATGTGCTAGAAACAGTCAACAGTGGCTTCATAAGGTAAATATATTATATTCAAGATTCTTGTGGAACTGCAATGTGTTTCACTAATATAGCCTTCCTGTCTTCTGTAATTCTTTGTTAGCAGTCGCTCTTTTGTTTTCTGATCCTTGTTCTCATCTTAGGTGAAGGTGACATTCTAGTATTGGAAAGGGCCAGAGTCCATGATGATTATAGATGTTTGATTTTCCTCTACACACTGGCAATCCTTAGGTCTGACAGATGGCTTTTTATAATGAAGAAGAGAAGACTGAGGACTACCTCTTCAAGATTGTTTTAATTGGTGATTCAGCTGTTGGGAAATCAAATTTACTTGCACGATTTGCCAGGGATGAGTTTTATCCTAATTCGAAGTCAACTATAGGAGTAGAGTTCCAAACTCAGAAGATGGATATTAATGGAAAGGAAGTTAAAGCACAGATATGGGACACTGCTGGGCAGGAGAGGTTCAGAGCTGTTACATCTGCATATTATAGGGGTGCAGTTGGAGCTCTTCTGGTGTATGACATCAGTCGGCGCCAAACGTTTGATAGCATAGGCCGATGGCTTAATGAACTTCACAGTAAGAATTACAATTATGTTTGAACCCTTTTTACCATCTTGCAGTTTTTCTCATGCTTATTTTCTGTGAGGTTTCTGAATTAGGATGTTAACTTGTTCTTCAATTTGGTATTGGTACAATTTAGAAAAACATTATGCGATTATGATACTGAAATTTAATGGCTTATTGGTTCTTAATATGGTTCTATTGGTAAATAAACAAGATTATAATCTTTAGTCTTTCTCTTAAGATGATTCTGTTTTATTAGTTAATGAACATTATCTTATTGCATAAATATACACCTTGTAATAAACGTGGTTTAATATTAATTAGTAAAAAATGGTGATTTTGGTTTTTAGGCCTGTTTGGAAAACCCTTCTCCATAAACTAAAATTAACTTATACGTAGGTTAAAATGAAAAGCTAAATAAAAGAGTTTATACAAACTAGTTTATCCATAAGGTAAATTTGAGATAACTTCATTTCAATTTACTTTCTTATTTTCTTTTTTAAGTACTTGTGGATTAGTTTATCAAAATAGGACCTTAGTCATGAACATATATTGATAGGCCACTTGTATGTTTGTTTTTTCTTGCTTCAAAAACATATATTCACATATTCTGATTGTGAATGTTATAATACAAGTATTAAATGGACTGGTTTATTTATTAACAGCTCACTCTGACATGAACGTTGTGACAATACTTGTTGGGAACAAGTCAGATCTTAAAGATGCAAGGGAGGTGGCTACCGCAGAAGGCAAGGCCTTAGCTGAGGCACAGGGTTTGTTCTTCATGGAGACATCAGCTCTTGATTCATCAAATGTAGCAGCTGCTTTTGAAACTGTCGTTAAGGAAATTTATAACATCCTAAGTCGGAAGGTTATGATTTCTCAAGAGCTCAACAAACAGGATGTTACCCGAATTGAAAATGGAAAGACTGTTGTACTACAAGGGGAAGGGGACGTAGAGGCTGCCCAGTCAAAAAAAGGATGTTGTTCATCTTAGGTTTCGATACTATGTCGCCTCCAAAACTGAGTTTTTATTATGATTATTCAACCAATCCTGAAAATGTAACTCAGATATTCAAGATTTATCGTTAAATGTTCACTGAGATTTTGGAGTAGAATTGCTAATGCCATTGGAAGAATTACAAATGAAAAAGAAGAAAAAATAGTGCTTCTGGTTCTTAAAAGGCCACTGGAAAAATGTATAAGTAGTTAAAATTGAAAAGTGACTCATAATGAGATGCATTAAAATGTCCAAAATTTCCTTTATTTTATGTGCATGAAAAATCATATAGAAATATTTAGATATTTTTCTCTACTGTTAACTTTGAGAATATTTAGCTATTTTGCGGATGGTTATTCGAATAACTACATTTATAACTCAACTTTTTTTTGACGGCTCAAAGATTTGAACTTGTGAAATGTTGCAAAATAATGAAAATATAAATTCAGAAATTTTTTTCATTAATCAATCTTTCTTATGTAGTAGTATTTGACTAAGGTAAAATATAACAGGAAGTCGATTAACAAAATGGACTTCCATTGTACAAAATTCCAGGCACATAATGAGACAAATAGAAAGTTAAAAATATTAGAATATTTGTTGGGAGCAATCATCATCCAAACGACACAATCAACTATAGGTCACTGGATTTTCCCTTAAAATCGAAGCTTGTGTTGGTTGATATGGTACATAGTCATTTACAATTGGGCTCATTTCTGAATAAATTAAATAATGGATCAAGTAAAAAGCTGTCTCGCTACTTTGCCTTGCATTTGATTTCTTTCTGTACAGTTCTATCGGCTCGATGATTACAAGTTGGACCACAAGCTCCCTATGATAAAAAGAAAAGGAAGCCATTACCAAACATAATCAATGTGCTTATCATAGCAGCAAGCAACAAAACTTATTGCCTATTACAAGACCATCTATCGATTTTTTGTTTGTTGCTCCACTAAAAAACTAAGTTACAGGCACTTACGATAACTGCGGCTTCAAGGGCTATGCAATTTCTGTAGCTGGTCAACCACATCATAGGAACTGCTGAATGGTTGGAAATCAGATCGATGTAGTACAGTTCCTTGGATATGCCTGGAGCCGTCTGGTTGAGAGTCAATCAGAGATTTTTTCTGGGATGAATAACAGTGGTGAACACGGACTCGGTGATTTCTTGGCTGGATAGTGTAATTGCCATGCACCTTGACAACCAAAATAGCTTCCTTGTCTCTGGAGTCTTCACACCAAGAATTTTGTACGACACCATCAACAAACTCTTCTAGAGTCTGAAATTCCTCATGATGCACTGATACTTCAACAATTTGATCTGGTCTTATTATACCAGTTGCAGGACTCACCTGAATCATAAAATAAGCAAGTAATTATCGTGTGGTGAATTGCAAAGGAGAGAGATGCCCTATTTGAAGCAAAAAACAAAGTATCATGTTGATCCACATAAAGAATTTTGTCCTAGGAGTACACATTTTTGTAAAATATCCAATAGCCAGAGCCATTTTTTTCTAGAGGAGATTTTGGTTATCTTTTTTAAATTGCAGACCACATCACATGATGCGGCTTTAACAGCTCAGCCGCAGTGGCCACTATAACTACCACATTGAACCACTTTTTACACTAGAGCCTCTGTTTAGTCTCCTCACATACAAAGTTTTTTTTTTGTCTTCTCTCTCCCAGATATATTTGTTCCTAATCTTATCTTTTTCTTATATGTGCACTCATCAGCTTTAACATTCTTATCTTATCTACACACTTGAGGTTATATCTATAGTAATTAATACAATTTATATTTTATCTTTAATTAGCCTGTACAGATTGTTAAGCTTTTGAGAATTAAAAAAAGAATTAGACTCTTGAGGTTCCTGAATTAAACGTGATAAAGTATATATAGGAGCAATTTTATCCATCGTAATCATTAGATTAGAAATAAAAATTACTTGTTAGTTTCCGCTTTCAAATCTCTCTAGTTTTCAAGTTCCTTCTATAACCATAAATATGTACCAAAAAGAAATTTATTTTAAATAAAGAATATCACCTCAAGCCACCTTGGGAAGCCAAAGGAACCTCTCAACTGATGGTTAGTAGCCTTCTGATCCCCAGTAACAGTGGACTGACCTTCACAAATGATTTCAAACAAAGCATTGCCTTCCGCACATTTATTTGTAATACGCAAAATTAATGTGTCCTGGTTTTGAAGAATTATGTTGTTTGTACTAATGATAGTTTCAGGAATCTTGCATAATTCTTTCAGAAGATATTTAATTTTCTCATTAGACTCAAGAATCTCTCCAAATTCCTGCCTCCGGATTGGTTCATCTACTCGAGCAATATCTGTAGAAAATATGCAGCGGACAGGCTTGTGGTCACTATCTGTGACATCCATGCAAGCTTCATACCTATTAAGGTTAGATGACATTAATCAAAACAAAAAATGAAAGAAAAAGATGGTACTTCCCACTTATGCTTTTCTAAAATATTTTAGAGAGCAATGCTAAACAATTAGAAAAGTTTAAATTATATTTTGGCCCTATATTTTAATTGGGTCCTGATTCCTGAATGCAAAAAGTTTTCAATTCAGTCCTTATATGTACAATTGTTGGGGAAGGAGGAAATCAGAGACAAGATTGAATCCATGTGTTTACACAACAGAGGCTTGACTACATATGTTCTAACACAAATATCCTAAATACCTACTATAAATGATGAAAGGATGGTCATGTTTACATTATTCTGGAGTGAATAAACAATTTAGTCCCTGAGATTGTACCTATTTTTCATATTAGTCCCTAACTTAATATTAAATTCAAAATAGTCCCTATCTTTGCATAAGTGTTGCAAAATAGTCCTTCCGTTAAATTTTAAAGTAACGCCGTTAGTGAGGTCAATTTTAGTGCCACGTGGACTATCCACGTGGCACTAAAGGATGACGTGACATGACACGTGGACGTGCCTGATGCCACGTCATTTGATGATAACAAAACGAGTAAATAGACTATTTAGTCCCTGACTTTGTACCCCTGTTGCATATTAATCCCTAACTTAATGAAAAATTCAAAATAGTCCCTATCTTTTACATAAGTATTGCAAAATAGTCCTTCCGTTAAATTTTAAAGTAATGTTGTTAGTAAGGTCAATTTTAGTGTCACGTCATTTGATGATGATAGAATGAGTGACTTCTTCAAATTTGATGGTTTTGAACCAATTGAGACATATATACGAAAAAGAACTCACACACACTTACACAAATAAAAAGAACCAAAAATCCACAGCAACAACCTTATCTCTGTAGCTGTCAACACCAATGGGCGAGGTCTGCATAACCATTCTCTTTTCCTCTTTTTTTTTTACTTCAATTACCATCAATGTATCATTCTGGATTCTGATTTTTTTTGTGTGTTTTGAATAGGAAGAGAAAAAACCAGAGGAAAACAAAGTGGATGAGAAAAAAGCAAATGAAGAAGAAAAGAAAGAAGAAGAGAAAAAACCAGAGGAATCAAAAGATGACAAGGAATCCAAGGAGGAATCTGCGCTGCCAGAAATCGTGCTAGGCACAACCTTTGCAATGCATGGACACTTTAAGCATGATTTCTGGCATCTTTTAAGTTAGGGACTATTTTGCAACACTTATGCAAAAGATAGGGACTATTTTGAATTTTTCATTAAGTTAGGGACTAATATGCAACAGGGGTACAAAGTCAGGGACTAAATTACCTATGTACTCGTTTTGTTATCATCAAATGACGTGGCATCAGACACGTCCACGTGTCATGCCACGTCATCCTTTATTGCCACGTGGATAGTCCACGTGGCACTAAAATTGACCTCACTAAAGGCGTTACTTTAAAACTTAACGGAAGGACTATTTTGCAACACTTATGCAAAGATAGGGACTATTTTGAATTTAATATTAAGTTAGGGACTAATATGCAAAATGGGTACAATCTCAGGGACTAAATTGCCTATTCACTCCATTATTCTGTCAATTGATCATTTGATGAGTGTATATGAGACCTTCTAGTCTCATGATGAAACACAGAATAGGAGGCAATAGGCAATGTTGATGATCACAAATTAAGTGTCATTTGCATAATCTCATGAGTTGAAATTGGTATCCATAAATGAAATGTGGGGGGGGGGGGGGGGGGGGGTGTCATACATGGAATAGGATTGCCTCCCATCTAACCATAAATAATATGTTGAGGAAAAAGAAAATCAGAGATACATGAATTGGGTCCGTGTGTCTAAATTATATAGACATAAAGTATTTACAAGAGAGGACGAGCCCTCACTTATCTAGGATGAGCCCAAGCACAAATTGCCAAGAAAAATAAAACTTATCTAGGAAAATATATACAGTCCTTCTGGCAGGGTGTTTTACTCCATATACCCAAATAACAATAAAATATAAGCTATTAGAGCACTCACTGTAATACTGAGGAGACAATGGGACACTCTAAACTGCATTCAGACACCAATGAAGTGCAGCTATCACGATACAAAATTCTGTCACACCAAGCAGGGATGCGTTTCTTTTCACCAGAATCATACCCTTCAAGAAAGAGGTCACACAATCTGAAGTCATACCCTTACAAATTTTGAAGCAGCATCGATGAAAGTACAAATATAAGAGCAGCAATGTTTTTTTTGTGTAAAAAGCAGCAATATTTTAACTTGAAATAATTCACCTTTCAATATCGAATTGTTAAAAGAGTTATTTTTGTGTCGTGTTAGCATTAGGTTATTGAAAATCCAAATGTACTCCATGCTTCATTGTACTGCAGTCTTAACCTAGTAATATATGGGGAGACAGCCATTTAGTTATCCCATTACAGTATTATTTCTCCAACCTCCCTCACTCTCCCTCTACAAGTTACAAGCACCCAAAAAGATGAAAAATTTAAATCCTATTATTCAGAGTCTCTGATATCCTTTTTTCCTCTTCCCTATGTGTTCTACAATTTTAACAATTCATATATAGCCATCTGTGAAGAGGGCTGTGAAAATCATTACTTATGGTGTGGTTGGAATTTTTCACTTCATAAAAATCTGGATATATATTGTTCTTTTCTCCTACCCTGTACTGTACCCTGTGCATGTTATTGGTCTACAAATAAAAAAAATGGAATTGGAACTGCATAATTTGCAGAAATGCTCTATTCTGGAGTCATGATTAAAGCAGAAATTTAGCAACCCAACCCACATCTTTTATAATTGACTGTTTCCATCTCACTTTTTAATGCTAAAGTTTCCTTGCAAGTTCATGAGACCATTTGTGTGTTTTTGTTTTGGGCAGGGGGCCAACCTGCCAAACCAGCTTGGTGCCGTTCAAACTTGTATGTGGGAGGAAATGTTATAACTGCTTCACGCATTCCTTGGAAGACATTCCCAGCTTCCATTTCTGCTCGAAGTTGGTCCCTTTCTCTAAGCCAATCAAAGCATCTTTGAGAAACAAAATCTCTTGCTTCGTCATAAGAAATGTCATCAAGGCGATAATTAAAATCACCAAGAAACACAACCATGTCTGCCTCAGATAACTCGGGCATCCCTTCTGCGGACTGGAAACCAATCTCAAGAATCAATGCTTCATCCAACAATCTGAGTGCATCATAAAGCATTACTTATATGAATAAAGTGGACAGCATGTACATACATTTGTACCACGAAACGTTGGAACAGAAGATGAAGTGCCAGCTGCAAGGACCAATGGCAAGCCAGATCTATCAACAGGCCAAAATATATACATAGATAAGGAAAATGAGAAAAACAGGAATAGGCACAGCAAATTACCAGCTGTAGTATTTAAGAGGTTTGTTGGCCGACTGAAGGACATTGTTCGGTATACATGATCAAAATCTGCATTGCGACGACCAACTGCATCTAAATGTGCAGCAAAGTGACAATTAACGAAGCACATTATCCGATCATACACTCTAATTCTCAAACCAACAGCTCCCTGGTGAAACAAACATCTCCTCCCATGTCAATGGTCAGAACAACAAAAACTGAAACAAAAAGAAGATACCTAAAAAAACTATTGTTAATTGGAAAAACAAAATCCACATTTATAGAACAGGTGACGGTGTCGCCAATAGCACCTCCATGGCATGGCATTCAACGTGGCACCATGGCATGTAGCATGAGATACCAAAGTGGTTGAAAAGTGCATGACACCTAGCTTTTGATTTCCTTCAAAGATCTTTAGAACAGAAACCTTCACTGACAATGTCGGAATCATCATTAAAGTATCAAACCTACTCCATACTATATTTTCTTCCAATGTTTTGATTTTGTTGCTGAAATCTCATAGAAAATTGCTATGTGTTTTGTCTCTCCCTGTTCCTCCTGTTCTTCAGTTATTATTATATTCAATTTTTCATAGTTCTATTTTTTTTTCTTTTGGATGAAATGGTTCCATGCTTCAATATGGCAACTAGCATGCCATGTGCTATGGTGCACACTTACTACCATTGACATCCATATGCCATAGAAAACACTGTAGTGCTTTGCTGAATGGTGATTTTCAATATTTGGACCAAATTAATAATGAGTACACCAGAGCATGTCATGTCATAACTGAAACACATATTTCCAATATCTATGAGAAGACTTGTAGGTCCTATTGGCTTTATATGTGTGTGTTGCATAATGATGAAACTCAAGCCAAAGTCATCAACTAATACCATACTGGCTATCCCTCTTACGTAGACACAATTAGAGACAGTTTTAATCGTTATGCAATATGTTAATTGCAGACCACACAGAAGCAAATTACGTCATGGGTTTGCATTACGAAACTTGTAGAATGGAAATCTTTGACTCTGTTTGCTTTTACTTGGAATTGCAACACACCATAAAATCTAGTAGAGAATCTAGCAACAGCCTGATATATTTAAATATCCATGTTAGATTGTTCAACAAAACCAAAGCTGACAATTACGAGATCCATGATCATGACCAACTGCCATATCTTAATACACCCTTTGTTAGAAAAAATAGTGATAGAATCATAGATAGAAACACAAGAAACTAAGTCAAAACTAATATGCAAAGCAAAACAGCAGAGCAGACAGTACCGGCCCACCTTATTGCCAATAGCACGTCCGAAGCCACATGGAACTGCTGCCACTTCAACATCCCCAACATGAAATCTAATGTTGGTTTTAACCCTGAAAAAGAAAATTTCAACTACTATAGGCAAAGAGAGCAGCAAGGAAGAATTTAGATAAGAAAGACAAAAATTAAAATCAAAGGAGGAAAATAGTTTATATGTCTATTCAGGATACAATTAGGAACCCAATCTTTAGTGATCCATATCCATATCTACCAAACCAAAATAGAATTCATAACAAGTAGGAAGGAAAGTAGACAATAATCTGACATAACACAAGCAATTTAACAGACCGATGCATGTTAAATTGCTTAAATTTAACAATGTCATATTGCCTTAACAAACAACAGGCATTATTTCTGACGTATTAAAGCTTCACCAGCTCACACTACTCCTACTCATAGATACTCACCACACAGCAATGACCAAGCCAGCAAGTTGCCTGGATCCAATACGTTCAAATGTTGAACCTTCATCTAATGTTTTGCCTATCATATCCAGCCACCACTGCCCAACAGAACTTCCCTCCAATCCTACCTATATATTTGTGAGATGAGGGCTTAGAGGAGGGTTATGAGCAAGAAAAGTTAGGCAAAACCATTCATTATACTATATATATTATATACATAAAACATGATGACTATCATGACAGAATACTGACAATGATGCATGAACAATCCAACCATCCATAAAATTCCCATTGAATGAAAATTACAACAGAAATCTATAATGATTTTCAGTAATCCATATGATAATCAGAAGAAAGACTCAATACAAGACATTCTTAATCATTTTGATGTGGAGCTCTATTATAATTGATCAATCCAAGAAACTCCCCAACCATTTCTGAGTTCCTAATGCAATATCATGGATTCAAAATCAAGTGGATGAATTATAGAATGAAGAAGCCCAGGATTACGAGCAGATAAAAGGATACAGGATTTAGTATTTAATGCAGCATAATTGAGAAGAATCATTTTCAGCAGTGAATGGTGTTCGTGGCCAAAAACGTAAGGAGGTTTCGGCTGCAATGATTTCATTGCATAGTTTCCTGAATTTTTAACCAGGTAAAAGAGACAAGATAAATAGCCCACAAGTAATTTATCCTTTTTTTCCCCCTAGAATAAGAATTAAGAAAATATATTCTTAATATCTAAAACACCTGAAAAGTCAAAATTTCCAAATTACTACTACATAATACCATAGCCTGTGGGTTCCTTTGTGTCTCCCCTTCTAAACCATTGCATGTCACTCTTGCTACACAATAACCTGCCATAGCTCTGACAGAAAAAAATTTCACCCGATCCCCTCCCTCCCATCCCATTGCTCTTTTTCTCTTGTCCAGTTTTTATAATGACCATGTCGATCTAGTACTCAAGTCGTCTCAAAGGACATGTGGGACTCATTGATGTGCTCAAAGTTGAAAGTATGAAGACTGTACTGTGAAGGTAAGCCACCTGACATAAAGGTTTAGATTATTTGGCCTAAACAGGGTCCCTTTTCCGTAACCTTTATTATTTTTCCTTGTGAACATAATCTAACAGGAAATTTTTTGGAAGTGAAAGCTAAAAAGTTTGAAAAAGGGCAATAAGATAAAAGTCAGTCTTTCTCAAAGTGTAGTTATGGAAGTAACTACAACAATTTTAAAAAGCTTTAAAGAAAATTTTTACAGAACAAGGGTATTACAGTCATTAAATTGTTCTTTCATTTCATTTGTACTTGATTTTGTGATACCAATTAAAGGCATGACATAAAATCACCATTTCATTCCTAACCATTGAAAAGATGAAAATAGGTGATACTGGTAGTAGAGTAGAGAATAAGAACCATGCATGCAAGTTATCAGCTCTAACTGCCAACATGATATCCCACAAGTATTTTGGTAAATTCAAATGTATAAAAGTTAAACCTTATCAAAAAGAAAAAACTAACCATAATTCACACAGCAACTACTTCGCTTACAACTACTAGTTGTCTAATAATAACACTACCGATTTTCTAGTATTATTACAGAAAATGATGACTTACAGTTTCTTTAGCTGCAGACATTGCAAGAAATCCAGCACCCATTTCAACCTCTTGCAGCCCAACAACAACAAGGCTAACATCTGACACCACAGAACCTAGCCATGAAGTAAGGGAATCTAGAGATGCTTTTCCTTGTCCAACATTCCAAGTGCCACTCAATATTTTTATATTTTCTATTTTAGTATATAAAAATTCTTTGCCACCCAATTCTGAACGCAATATGCTATCAAGGGGTCCTGGGGAGGTGATGTTCCATCCACGTATGCCACCATGGTTAGCCAATGCAAATACATAACCAGCGCCAACTGTCATTTTTACAATTGGACTGCCATGAGCCACCCATCCCCCAATTAGATTACCCTTGAGGTCCAATACCTGAACAGTGCCAGACACATAGCCTACCCAAATTTGCATGCCAAAAGTACAAAAACACTGAATGGCAGATGAATGGTAAAGAAAATCTTGTATGCGATTTCCATTTCCATCCCATTGCACCAGTAAGCCACTTGTACACCCTGTCCAAATCATTCCATCTATTGTTACCACTAGTGCTTCAATTCTCCGGTGATCATCCCCAAAGCCTCCCTTTGCTGCAACTCGACGAACAGCATCTGCTGCCCCCATTATGGCATTACGTGAACGCTGAAAGAACCCAATGGAACTTTGTGTTTTGTCTTTCCTTGAACTTGAAACAAGCTCCACTGAAAAGTCTTGAATTGAGGACACATCCAACCGATTCTCAATCTGTCCTTCTGAATTGAAAACTTTCAGTAGCTCTCTTGTACGAGCATCCCTGCAATTTAACAAGCACTAGCATACATTAAAGTGAAAGTTATTAATATGCACACACAAGTAATGCAAAAAGAAAAGAGTAAGGATCATATGACACTGAAGTCTCAGTCTATTTATGATGTCTTTATACATCCCATGCACATTGTCATATGATCCTTAATATTTTATAAGGATTTATATCATAGAACCAAAGTCTTATTTTTAGCAAGATTCAAGCCAATTCATAGAAGTTTAAAAGAATATCTGTCCGTAAATTAAAAAGGCTAAGGCACTTTCTTAATATAATAATACACTAGCAGTATATACATATTTCCTATCTTTCTAAAATAATAGAATGTGTATTTACTATTTACTATTTTTTACAAAAGTAAGTCGTGAACACAAGATAGGAAAAATCCTAAAATAATTAATTATACTTGAATGCCTAAATATAAAAGAATCAACCCATACTAATGTTCAATGCTAACACCATGAGAGTTTTGAAGGGAAAATCTCACCACAAAGCAAATGAAAAATAGCCAGCACTCCACACCTTTGCTCTCAAATTATCAGATACTAAGTACTTTACATCTGAAGTTAGCATGTTACTGAAGCCATTTGTAGATAGCTGGCTCCTTAAGTCAACATAGGACCTCTCCACGAATATGACAGCACTGTGCCTTTCCTCCTTAGTAAGATGAATAGATTTTTCAACAGCCTCCCAAGGCCATATTTTTATACCTCCTCCTTCTGAACCCGACCACAGATCCCCTGGATTAACAAAATGAAAAGAGATAGAATAATGTATAACATTCACAACAAGCATGTGAATCAACCAACGAACATCAGGTCCCACAGGCAATTTATTAGAATTTCTTTTATATTAATATTAGTAACCTAAATATCAGCAGTTAATTTTCATAAATTAGCACTCCAAGTAATCTTAATTAGTTTGGATTGGCCACGTACATGTTTGAGTAAACAATTTAATTAAGTGCTTATTCAAAAAAAAGTTTATCACTTGAGAGCTTATGCCATGAACACTTGAAAAACATCATGCAAAATTATTGAAATGGGATAAAAAAAACTATAAAAAAAGTCATGAGATACTTTTGTAAACTTAAACCGAAATATCTTCAATTTTCAAGTTAAGTGCTTACATCATAAAACAAGTCCAAAGAAGTTTTGCAAAAGTTCTTCCAAATGCTCAAAATAGCTTGTAATCAAAATCGTTTCACCTAACTTATGTTGGAGTTCTCTTTTTCTTAAAAAAAAACTTTTAAAAAGGTAGTTATTTTGAATAAAGAAAACTTTATGAACTTTTTAAAAGAAAATAAAAAACTAGTTTTAGATGCTTTTGAATTCTACTTTTTCTTCTTTATTTTAAATCTCAAGATAAAAAAATACACTATACACAAAATTTAAAATTAAAAGTAACTTCTAAGATTAAAAAACTACTCCCTCTATTTCTTTTTACCTGTCCATTAAAGATAATAACACACAGATTAAGCAATGGAATTAATATCTTTGTTTATAATAAAATTATTAACATGACTTCTACTATTTTATTTTATTTGTTCATTTATAGTATGTAAAGCATTTGAGAATTAAGTGAAGATGAGTTCATACTTAAAAAATAGTAACTAATATTATCTTAAACTTTTAAGTGGAGAGATAAATAGAAACAAAATCTTCTTTCAAAGGTAAACAGATAAAAAAAATGGAGGGAGTTACCAAACAACTTTAACTTTAGAACAAATAATCCTTGCACCAACACCATAACACTTTTACATTATCATCCAATCATAAATAAACCAGTATCTATAATCTATAACTTCTATAACAGTGATTTTACTTTTTGTCTCCACATTTTTTGGACTATTTTGTCCTTTAACTAACATTATAAACTACACTGAGGAATGTAAAAAAAGCCACCCCACTAACTACATATAAAGTCCAATTTCCAAATAACTGTATACTCATTTCCTATTTAACCTCCATCATCATCTCTATTTTATTTTTATTTTTAAGAAAATATAGGGAGTGGAGAGACACTGAGACTCATATGATAAGTTTGTTGACTTTCACGGTAACTACCTTAAAAATCAAATGAAAAATGATTTCTAATACCAAGGCAGTGTAGAAACTTTTACACTGAAAATACATGTCTTTTAAACTCTTAACTTTAAATTTAAACTCCCCTTTAATTTCAATTTTTCTATATGAATTATTTTTAATTTTCAATTTTAAAGCATTAGCTTGTAATTGAGGGAAGAAAAAAGCCTTAATTACTGATTTGGTCCCTGAATTATTTAAAATGGCTCAATTTAGTCCCTAAATTTCCAAACACTCCAATGAGATCCTCTAATTTTTAAAAATGTTTTGATCTGGTCCTTTCCTTCTGACGGTTTTCACTTATGAATAGGAGCGGTTTTCATTAATGGTGTCAGTTTCAATTTGACGGAGAGAACCTAATTCAAGCTTTACAAATTAGAGGTCCTGATTGGGACGTTTGAAAATTTAGGAACCAAATTGAGTCACTTTAAATAATTTAGGAACCAAATTAGTAATTAAGAGCATCTTTAATAGGGGTTTTTAAGCTTAAGAACCCCGTGCATCAGATCTACTACTATTCTTGCTTAAGAGTTCTTCATGCTAGAGGTTGAATTCCAGGGAAAGAACATTCAAGAACTCTATTTTTTTTTCAAAAAATATTATTTTTTAATGTCATTTGAGAGAAAAGAAAGGTTTTTTTTGTTCGTGCAAGTAAAATCCAAGAACTCAAATCGGGTTCTATCACTAGACTAAAAAATGACAAAAGTTCTTACATCATATGTGGTATCATGGGACTCATATAAAGTAGTCCAAGAATCCAAAATGAGTTCTTCCAGTAAGATGCTCTAAGTGAAGGAAAAAAAAATCAAGGTATACACCAAGCTAGGGTAGATAACAGCCTAAATTTATCCTAATCTAAACAAGCCTAAATTTATCCATAATCTAAATAAAGCCTAAGTCTAATAATAGTAGAGCAGTAAAGTTAACAGTGAAGAGTGAAGAATGACCATATGAGGTGAAGGTAAGGGAAAGAACAGGTCCACGGTGAGCATGCCAAGACAAGCTTTCCGTAAACCGATTGCTCCAATCGCAGTTGTCGTTGTTATCATCATCATCATCCATCTTCCAGCACCTAATCTTCCCATCCTTATGTCCACTCCAAACCAACCTGTTCCCCTCATCCGCAACCAAACACAACGCCGGCGAAGTCCACACCGACTCCCGAAACGGCGCACTCTCCTCGTCCCCGCTTCTCGCAACAACTTCTTCTCCTCCGACGCCGCACCACGACGCGTACAGATCCTTGAAGTTCCAGAATCTCACGCCGCACTCGGAAGCCGCCCAGAGCTGCGACTGGCTAGAAACAATGTTCCTCAGGAAACGTCCAATCTGAGTCTCCCGCAGCGGGTGCGGCCGCAGTTCAAGGCTCGGCGGCCGCGCCGGGTGCACCGCCCCGCGCGCGGGAAGGCGGAAGATGCCGGCGCCGCCTCCCTTCGCGACGAACTCCGGCAGAGGCGCCGCACGGGAGCCGGAGGAGTGGCGGCGGTGGCCGTGGTCGGCGGAGAGCTTCCGGTCGAGAAACTGGAGCATGTAATCGAGGCGGCGGTTGGTGGATTGGATGGAATTGGAGGGCGAAACGTCGTCGTCGGAAGAGGAGGAGTGCAAGTATATTCTAGAAGAAGTTTCACGGTCGAACGAGGCGACGTCGTTTTGGCGGAGTAGTGGTGGTGGTGGTGATGATGGATCCATGGAATTTGAATCAATTACGTTTCGTTGACGATCGGAACAGTGGGAGAAAATATAGCGTGTGCGATGTTAATTGTGGTTTGTTTGACTCTGAGGGAGTGGAAGTTTGGTCTGAAGCGGAGAGAGACCAAGCAAAATTCCAGCTGAGACGAGACACCTCACGCCTGTTCCAACAATCCACACTATTCTTTCCAGAGTTAAACTATTAATTTCAAATTCGGATTATTTAATAGCTTAGATCTTATATTTTATTTTTAATTGATTCGTCCCAATGATTTCATGCAATATAATACATTTTTACTATTTGTTTAAACTTTTTTCTTAAATATTAAATATGCACCTTACCAATATTGGGTTTTTTTTTAATATTTAACTGAGTCTCTTGTTTATATGAAGAAAAAAATATTAAGATACTGGATTATTATTGTGTTTTTATATTTTCAATGATCAGTACATATTATTTGTAAATTACTAAATTCGTCTTTATGAAAGTATGTGATGCTCACAAGCAATCCTTAAAAGATAGAAAACCAGTATTTATACTTGGGGCTATATTTGGGGCAAGTTTTTGCTATGTTGGAAATAAATTATAATTTATATTCAAATATTTTTAAAATGAAATTTGTAATTAAAATTAATATGAAAATCAAATAAATAACTTTTTCAATTTTACACTCTTATAAATATTTAACTATTTAAATTGATTATTTTTGTTTGAGTAAAATATATATTTTACTTTTAATTAAAAACTATAATCCTTTAGTTGAATTGTTTTTAATATTATATATATATATATATATATATATAGCAAATGTTATTTATTTTTTAAATATATTAAGCAAAAACATTAATTAATTATATAAAAATATTATTTTGTATCATATCAGAAGTAAAAAAAAATAGAATTGTTGTGTAACCCTTTGAATTCATAATAGGAAATGCAAATTTTAATTATTTAACATATCTCTGTTACATTTCATCAACGTTTAAACATGATCCAGTATTTTATGATCTCCACCATAATTATCACTTTTGACAAATATAAGAATGATTATAAAAAAAAAGAACAATTCTAGTGATAGAAAAGAACCAATTCGATTCAATTTATTGGATCATTCCAAATCCTTAAAGATTTGAGTCAATGGCCTATTACATTATCCTACTTCTTCCGTGTCCAATCTACACAATGTGTTTCATATCCCTCAAATAAAAAAAATATGTCAAGCCCATTTACACGTCATAAGATTAGAATTGATATAATCATAACTCACAACTCTGACTGGGTCGACCCATTAACTCATAAATCGGATACCCAACCAGTCTGAACATGCATTTTGATTGGTTATGCACTTGAACCGGTATAAACCGGTTTAACTCGGCTGGTTTGTAGCAAAATTGGTGACTTACTAAGTTATCTATGAACCGGTTCTACAATCTCTTACAAGCTTTTTATATTCTTTATAGTTCACCATTATTTGTTTTTTCTTCTTAAGTACCGAACCATGGATGCATGAATTGATAGTTTCATTTTGCAGAACGAAGATGGTTCCAAAGATGAGTACAGAGTTTGGAATCCTTTTCCATCCAAGTTGGCTGCTGCCATCCTTGGTGGAGTTGACAACATATGGATTGTAAGATTGTGTCTTTACAATGCGTGCTATGTTTGTGTAATTTAATTATCTTTAATTCTCTACATCTTCAGTATCAGTGACTTCTGGCTTATGTAATTTCCCGGCTTTGCCACCTTCAAGTATAAATTTTATGCCACTAAAGCATGTAATATTTTTCTATGACATTCAATTTATTGTTAATCAAATGTTTGAAATCAGGTGTTGCCTCCTATAGTACAAAAGCACATGATTCAACTCATACTTTCTCACGTAATACTTTGTGGTATCTGTACCTCCTTCTAGAAGTGATGTTCTTCACCCATGTGATGCTATGGAGGTATTGATCGATAGTGACAGGCTTTGTCATTCCTGAATGCATATTGGATCTATTGTGTCAATGTGTACATTTCACTGACAAGGCATGCCTTTTTTATTCTTGTTTTCTTTAATCTATAGGATGTGGCAATTGCCTATAGATTCAACGCGATTAAGAATCAAGCAGTAGATAATAAAGGCTCAAAGAGGTTAGCTGCTTCCTTACTCTACTTCACCTGAATGAGCTCAATGATCTTATTAGAAAGAGGTATAAATCAAAATAACATATCACAATACTCCTGTTATTGAAGCAGCCAAAATTCATTTTTTTTTTTGTTAGATTTTATCACATTTATTTTTGTTGAATTTTGTAATGTGGATCATTTTATTATCTTTGCACCTTTATTTTGTCTGCTCTTTTTAACTAGGATAAAAATGATATATTGATATTATTTTCTTTATTTTTTTACTTGAATTCATATAATTTAATTTTTAAATTTAACATTCAGGATGTGCGGACTAGTCTTGTGCCTGTCATTTTGGAAACTGTTGCTCACAAGAAGGATTTAAAATTCATGAGAAGTCCAATATATTGAATGGTAATTTTTTCAAAATTTGAATTCTTCAGTGAGTTATCAATGTTCATCATATTGTTCTTGGTTTTCTTCTGATTTGTATCTGTTTCTTACACAACCAAATCATATTCCCCTTCCTATAAAATGATCAACTCAGAATTAACTTCACAAGTTATGTAACTGCTGGTGGTCATAAAAAATTTAATCATAATATACACAATAGAAATAAAACACTAGACTTGGGATCCAGGTTTGATAATGCATCTTGGACATGTCCCGTCATTCACTATACAGAATTTAACTTTTTTCCTTTTTAATGGTTAACATTGTTGAGCATGTGTCAACCAACTTCCCTGTCAAAAAAGGTTGTTGCAAGTTCCAGTCTTAAGTTTTTGGTTATCGACTGTGTCTAAGTATAAATCTAGATTAATAAATGACTTCAAAGAATGTAGGAAGATCGCTAGTTTTTTAAAAAATTTAAAAGAAAAAAAAAACATTCTAAAACACTTCTATGAAAAATCATATCAAAATATTTTATTTTTATTCTACTTTTTAAAAAAAAATGACTACAGTTATTTGAAAAACCGTCTTAGAATGTATATATTCTAACATGATTTTTAAAAAAATTGTCTTAAAATTATCAATATTTTAATTTTTTGTAAAAAAATATATTTTAAGACTAGAATTATAACTTTTCTAAGATAATTTTTAGAAAACGTCACGAAAAGTTAAAACTTTTTATGATGTTGATTTTAAAGACGATTCAAAAGTTTTTTTATAGACTCTTTAAAATTGTAGTTGAATTTATTTTTTAATAGTGAGAATTACTATGTATCTTTTATCAAAGGAAAAATTTATGTCCCCTTTCCAAGAAGTGGTAAGAGAACACAACTTATAATATATTTCTTTGTCAAATTGACTTCTCTATTGTCTTTTTTCCATAATATATTTCTTTGTCAAATTGATTTTTCTATTGTTCTTTTTCCAGTTGTTATTGTGTTGTCCATATAGTTGTGTTAATATTTAATTTTGTGATTCAATTATAAAATTGTGTGGTTTTCAAGGTACAACAACAGCTGAAAAAATGACAGCAAAAAAGTCAAGTCGATTTCTTTGCCAAGAAAAAGGTTTTTCATCCCCTTAAATCCCGGATAAGAGAATATTTTTCATAAGAAAAATATGTATGATAAACCACAAGAAAGATGACTATTAAAAGTTATAAGCTCAAATTCACCGTGTAATAAGATGGAAAAGATAAAAACGAAATTAATACATGCTAGGCTTAAGACCATGTTTAAATGGTCATTAATATATAGTATCATGTTATATATGAAGTTATGACTCATGTACCTTATATCTTAGGAAGTTATAATTCATGTATTCAAAGTGGTAGGAAGTTATCACTCATGTTAGTTATGACTAATGTACTCTGTGTGTTGTGTGTTAAGAAGTAATGACTCAATCTTTTTTTAATTCGCATTAATACACGTACACACATATTCATTGAAGGACTCTTTTCAATTTTTATGCAAGGACAAATTTGAAAATTGGTGAAATATAAGGATTTTAAATTTTATTTTAATCTTACTCATTTTTTTACTGCACAATGGTTTTTAAAATTTATCCACATCAATATTATAAATTTAAGTACTTATTCTTAATAACAAATGAAACTCTTTATATTCACTCACATTTTCAAGTAAAACAAATACATGCATATATAATATTTGGAATTTCTATATGCATTTTTTATTTAAAAGTGAGTTTAAGACAGTTACAAAAATTAAATTATCGCAATATATGATCGATTATTTTAAAAATTAGTTATATATATATATGGGGCGCAGTTACCGCAAATTTACATATTGTCATGAAAAGTTTTCATGACTAGCTAGCACACAATATTAATAATAAGGTATAATTAATAATTACATGATAGAACAAGCATTGACATTATCATCATTGAACATGTTGCTAACATTGTCATCTCCACGGTGAGACACATGCATGGTGCCATGCCTCTCTGGGAGGTTGTAGCCATGTCTATAGTAGTTGTAGCTTTCTTTGAATTCATGAGCGGTGTCTTTGAAGTAATGGTCAGCAGTTGTGAAGTAAAGTGGTGGATTAGGGTAAGGCCAGAATTCTGCCCTCTTCCCTGCCCTCCTCACAGCCTTAAGCACCTTGTTCCGATCAACGTACCCTCCAACCGTTACCCTTTCCATCTCCAAGTCAACCTCCACTGAATCAATGCCTATATCAAACAAAGTATATGTATAATCATCATATATATACCATTGTTATTTTGTGCCAATGTATACGAATTGAATTTTAGTGAAACTAAAACTAACCAATGAAGATATATATGAGATTTAATAGTAAGAGAAGATTTAGTTTAATAGCTATAAACAATTGCACTATCAATCATTATACAAAAACTATTTGATAGTTAAAAAGAAACATAAATTTATCGGTATATGTGCTTGTTTGGAAAAAAAATTTATAAGTTATGAGTTGAACTGTGTATATTAAATTTTTTGTTGCTGTGCAGCTAGCTTGAACCTTCATTTTCAACATCAAATTTAAGTCATAACATGTAGGTTGCTGTAAAAAAAATGTTAAATTCCGATGCTTGGAAGAGTTAAATATTCTTTCTGTAACAAAAACTTACAAAGAAACATTATTCGTATGAAATAGAAATTGTTTTTACAATATTAAAAGAGTATTATCGCAACTAATCGTCCAAATAATTTGCAATTAATAGATAATAAAAAAGTCGCCATTTAATAATAGTCTGCGCATATATATTTAAATTGCCTTATTTGAAAAAAAATGATATTTTCTTGAGATAATGTAAAGAACATCTCTCCAAAAATAAATTAAAAAAGCATACATCGTCCAAAAGGCAACTTCTTGTTCTTGATTTACCTAAACGATGAAAAATCATATTTAACCTATAAACTAGAAATAATAAAGAACAAGTAAAGTGAGAATATTATTCTCAGCGTGTATGAAACTATTAAACGAGTCAATTATATAAAAGAGAATGAGAATATGTAATCAGAGTATTTGGATTAGATTCCAATTTTTTTTTTAACCTGTCTCTTATTCCTGTCATTTTTCATTAGTCCATTTGAACCACGTATAGGATATGTTTGAGGTACAGAGGTAGGAGAGTGTCGAGGGGAGAAAATAGAGTATCATTTTTTCATTTGAGTAATATTTTTTAAGATTTTTTTTATAAAATATATAATTCTGCTAATTAGCTAAAAATTAAAAAATATTCTTTTTTATTTTTTTTCTCTAAAATACTTCATCTAAATTCTAAACAACCCTCCACATTCCACAAGACTAACTTGATAAATTATGTGTTTGGATTTTCGTTTGAAACCTTTCCGTTCAATACTTCAAACAGAAGTTTGCACATTCTAAAGTAACAAAAATAAAAATAACTTCCTTGTTACTTATGTGAAAACGTAAGTTACCTTTAACATATTTTTTTCTCAAACACATCCTAAGTCCTCGACATATTAAAAAGAAAAAGAAAACATACCTTTGAGCTTGTAAATGGCGTTTTTAACAACTCTCTCGCAGCCCGTGCAGCACATCCTTACTTTCAGCTCAACAGTCTGAAACGAATAAGTATCTGATATGTCATTTCAGTTTGCATGGCAGTTTTTTCCTAACTATATTGGTCATACTTCATATTCTGATTCTTTCTCAAAGCCTCTATAAATTTCAAGCAACGCCATATATATGAAATTGAATCGGTATATATATTTTGTTAAATAGTAGTATTTACTAGTTACATGTTTAAAAACAACAACTAAATCAAAATACTATTGGCCATGGTAAAATAAAATAAAATGGGACGAGAACAATAATCTGATCCCAAACTAAAATCAATTCTGATTTATGGTGATTTTCATATATTCTCTCATATGAACTCATCTGAAAAGTCACTTTTTTTCCACTCTTTTACTCCGTGTCTACTCCGTGTCTGACAAGATCATTAACCTGTCATATAACAAATTTTTATTCTTACTACTTTTTTTCTCCACCTTCAATTTTTTAATCAAAAGGAAATGTTCATCTATGGGCGTCTCTTTTTACCGATGGAAGTTTTTTTTTTTCTTTTAACAATAGTAACAATAAAGTTTAAACTTAACATCGATCTGATGATATAAATTATTCATTCTTTCCAAGATCATTAAAACCAAATTTTGATTAAATTTGTCGTCATAATAGAAAATCTCACTGACATGCATAAATAAGAGTTTTCAGTTTTAGTTTGATTTTAATTATTCCATTATTTACTACAAATAAAATCCTATGATCATGAACTGTAATGAAGGAAAACAAGGAACTGTACTACTGATCGATGGAGAAAAAAATGAAACATATAATCAAGGAGAAAATATTAAAGGAGATATAAGTTTTATTTGATGGTAAAAGATGTAAAGAGGGAGCCATAAGTCTATGTGGATTTGAATTTTTTCACTAACGAACTGCCAACTAATATTTGTTAATAAAAAAAGAGAAAATATTAATTATCTTTCCCTCTATACATGGTGCTATTCCACTTTCAAGATTAATGAATATATATATATATATATATTGAAAGCAAACCTGCAAGGAAAGTGGTCGACCCTTCTTTGGCATCTTGAAGTTCCTAGGAATGCCTTTGTTATGATCTTGATAGATAAAAAGACGGTATATAAACGAAGAGATTTCAGAGCCAAAAGCTTTCTGTAGCAAGGAAGCCATGGTAGATATAAAGAAGAAAAGAAGAACAAACTAAGGAAGAAACCAGCTACAAAGGAATATATTCCTCTGTGCCATTTGCATCTCTTAAAATGATAATGTTTTGTAATCACGCTAGAGTTTTATAGTACACTTTAACATATATAGGCAAAACTAATGGCACGGAAAAGAGTATCAATTCTTTTTTTCATATGTAGATGTAGATATTTTAAATAGCATTATTTTCCTCTCAACTAAACCAAGTGCATGATGTTACGACCCTTCAGACAGGAATGGTATCTAGGTGTGCATGCTTGATGCAAATGGGAATAACAAGTGTCGTGGGATATGGATGAGCTTATAGAAAAGAAAGCAGATTTTAGATGCAAAGGAAAAATAATATATTCTGGTAATCTCCTTTTTAGACACACCATCTTTGAAAATGGTTAAAATGTGACCTAAATATCTAGAAGGTTGAACAAAGTTATATTCCCAGATTTCATTACTTAGTCTTTCAACACCAGCCATGTATATATTTGTTTTCCATATTTTACAGGAGCTTGGATGAAAGAATCTTTCTGGCCTATAGGTGTTCTAATAAATACATGCAAACTGAGATGAGTTAATTTATATTTTTTAGATTAATATATAGTGGATGCTCATGCTGATTAGAACCATTGATAATGGCACATTATTCCCTAACTTCTCATTCGTAGCCACAAAAGCATGCATCAATATTTTAGAGAGCCTTGTACCATAGCAACCCTAATTAGCTAGGTATAACATTTTTTTAGAAATCTGTTGAAAAATTTATCAATATTATATTTACGTGGAAACAAGTTAAATTTAATGTTTCGGACCGATTTGGAGCCTAGCTAGTTTGGAGAGGCGATGAGCAAAGACCTAATTAAGATTGCGAGGGCCCTAAAAAAAGTCCAAAAAGGCTGAATCGGATTTTCAAAACTAATTAAAATTAATAAAAAAAACTATTTGGAATCATCAATGTCATAAGGAAGATGGATTGCTTTGATAATTTTATGTATTGAGAAGAATACATTGAAAAACATTAATGACCATAATATTATCATTCATGATTATGCATCAAAAAATGTTAAAAAAATGTATTTTCTTGTAATTATGTATTTTGTTTTATATGTAATAGACAAAAAAATTTACTAGTAGAAAAAGTAATTGTTGATGATAGATAAAAACATAAAGAATAAACTGAAAGAAAAGTATCATATATTTTTTTTAGATTTGTTAAAATTATGTTATTTGCTTAATATAATAAAATATAAAAAATTAATGAAATTAAATTGCATGTCTATTAGACTGAACTTAGTCAAATGAGATTAAAGAAAAATATCACCAATAAATAGTTGGTTTAACTTATATTAAACTTGATTTCTTTAAATAATATCTCAAATTTAAATATTATGAATAAAAAAATTATTAAAATAAGTAATTTCATTAAAGATTATCAATAAAATAATTTTCTTATAAATATTAGTTATCGATAAAGTTGATAAATATTTTATTTTATACATAACAAGGTAATAAAAAAATATTCCATGTCTATTTTTCTATGAAATATATGTTTACATTTAAGAATATTTTATATCCATATATATATATATATATATATATATATATATATATATATATATATATATATATATATATATATATAATATAATATAAGGAGACATTATCTTTTTCTCCATTCCAAACCCATAAAATATGAGCAACAATCTTTTTCTCTCAAATTAAAATTAAAATTTCACTTCGATGAGTAATTAACATCAATTTGTTTCGTCAAGAAAAAATATTAATTTGTGATGCATAAGTTATCAAAATAAATTTTTAATTTTAAAATGTAAAGTATTATATTTCAGTTTGGTCCTATCTGTATATTTTTTAAAATAATTATGTATGATGTGTTTGGAAAGGCATACTCGGAAAACTTATAAACTCTTTTGACCTACATATATATAAGTATAGTTTGGTTGAGTGTGTTCGTGAGTTTATTTGATTAATCTATAAGTTAGTTATTCATTTTATGTAACTTCTAAATTATTTGTATAAGATACTTGGTTATAATTTACTATTTTTTTATTTATCATTTTTTCTCATTAATTTACTTAAATTTTTTTTACTTTTTAAATCAAATAATTAATTAATATACTTTTATGTTATTTTACATATTGATAAATTATTTATTAATTAATCTTATGAAATATATTTAACTCAATCAACTAGCTGTCTAGCTTATATGTTTCAGTTAATTTTTCAATTTCAGCTAATTTTGATGAAGGATTAGTCTAAAATTTTATTGTATGAGAAATGTTTAGTTTAACAGTTGTATTTAACGAGACAATCCTAAAAATAAGTGGATCAAAACATTGTAAAAAATATTTTTTCCTTTAATTCCGTTTAAAAATTGCATACTCCAAAAAAAAAACAAAAAAAGGTGTTTCTTTGTGAGTAAGGCATAATCATATTTACATGCATGTTGCTCACATATATTTGGTTTTTGTAGACGTGTTTTTTTTGTTGGATTCGATGATATATGGTATTTTCTCTTCTGCGTCAAACGATGAGATTCGTATGTAATTGGTTTATTACAATCTATTAGCGTGACGTGTCGCCATGCTAAGGATGTTATCATTATCATCATATAAAGACTGTGCGCGAAGAAATGTGTGGTCTTACACTCTTAAAACACCAAGGATATGTGAGCATGTATCCCCTCTCTAAAAAATGTGTGTAAAGAAATTTGTGGTCTTACACTCTTTTGACACCAAGGACATGTGCATCGGTGTCTTTAGTCACGAATCCATAATTTTTTTTTTTAGTGAGACAAGAAAATAATTTATAATATTTTTATAAAAATTATTATATTTTTTTAAAAAAAGCACAATTTTATGATAAAAAATCTAAATGGTTGAGTTCTTATAAATTATAATTGTCTTTTATATTTTTAAAATGTTATGTGATTTTTTATTCTCAGTATTATCAAAATATGTCTTTATATGTGTGTGTAAAACAACCATTCAGCTATTGATTTTTCTCTTTCATAGTCTTCCAGCAGAAAAAAAATCTTTCTCTTTAATATTTTATAACTTTTTACTTTCATTTAAAAAATTGTATTATGGGAGTAAACTTTTTTTTATCAAATATAAACAAGTAAAAATTAATAATTCATGCAGGACAATTGCTCCCATGGTACTGTTCATGGATCCGGCCGGTAGGAGATGGAAGTAGGCCGAAGCATTCATTGGAGGCTTATGACTGGGTCTCTTTTAAGATCTGATCTAGTTTACGCATTTACAAAAAATGTTAACTTTAAGTTTTTTTCACAAATCTATTTAGTTAAATAAGTCAGACCATAACCTTAATAAAGATCTATTAAATTTGATGAGCCATGTTGTTTAACAATAATATTTTATAATAAAAAATATAATTAATATGATATGTAATATTATATTTATTTTATTCTAATTACAAAATTATTTTAATAGTTTGATGATCTAAATCATTTTAATTAATGTTTGAAATAGGTTAATTTGTATAAGCATAGATGGACAGGAGAAATATGTACTATTTTCTTTTGGTAAGACTTAAAAGTCATTGATAATATGTCACATGCTATGTTTATAAGTAAATTTTTTCCATGTGGTTTAAAATTATCTTATTATTTTTAATGAAATTCTTTGATTTTATTTTAAAAATAATATTTTATACACTTTTTAGTACGAAATAAATAAACTAGTAGTCCTCACGAGCTTTTATAAAATAAAAGTCAGATCTAAACCTAAAAATAAACCTATGCTGAATAACAAATCCAAACTTAAGTTACAAAAAAATAAAATAGATCAAACAAGTCAGTCCAATTTATTTTCACCACCACTACCTGCATCTCTCCCCCCTCTAAATAAATTAATAATCTTGTGTTCGTTTTCTAATAATATTTTTCATTTATAATAATAAATAAATAAATATAAAAAATTAAAATAAAGCGTTAATCATCAAAAATAAATTTTATTTTGTAAGAGAATTTTTTTATTAAAAAATAAACATAAAATTTAAATATTTATTAAAAATCACTCTAAATTCAATAAAGTTGACATTTATTTACAAGCCGACTGAACTGCTGGAACATAAAACGTGTACACAACAGAGTGAATGGACCTTGAACTATTACCGTACACAAGTAGCTAAGGAAATCTTTTAATTAACATTTCCCTCTCCAAACACTTCTTCTCAATTCTTTTCTCCTGTCTCTCTTTCTCATGCACAATAATATACATTGATTAGTGTGGGTTACGTACAATAATATTTGGATAAAAACGGGTGATGATGGGTCATGGGTCAAAATCTTAAGACTATATTAAAGGCCCAGGCCCATTTTGTCGTTGAGCAAATAAGAATTAAATGGGTCAATTAATTTTCTTTTATGTTTTTTTTCTTTTTTTCTTTTTAATAATTTAAAATAAAAATACCATTAAATATTATTGAATATAAAATAGAGAGTTTTGAATAAAAATTAAATAATAAAGAAATGGAGAACTTATAATTAATTACAAATAACTATGTCAAACAATCAACTTCTGACAAAAAGAAAAATACTCCCTCCCGTGTATGTTAGGCTATTCAAAATAATCAATTAAATTGGTTAAACAAACATCATTTAATGTTTCTAGATGCATAAACTTATAAGACTATATGTTTTTTTATGTGTTCACTCTCTCCACTCTTCCTCATATTCCCTTTTATTTGAATATTCTCTTTTTATAAAGACGTCAATTTCAAATTCCTCACATGCACCTAGTATGCATCCTTTTATGTTTTGATATCAATCCAACGGTTTACAAAGTTGTAACTAAATATCAAAAAACAATTATGTCCTCTTACATTTTTAATATCAACTGACGGCTTAAATTAACTTTTTGTTTCTTTCGATCTATCGTTTTAAATAGCTTTGGTTATAATTTGAATTTGAATATTTTTTTTAAATATATTATCAATAGTTACAAATAATAATTATCACAGTATAAATTAGTTATCATAATTATCAATAGTTACATTTTTATTATGTATCGCTTTCACTGTCAGCGAGTGACAATCCTTAAGCTCCCAGTTTTGTAGTGTCAACTCAAGATTCAAGTTGTTATTGCATCCATGTTCTATGGCGCCGGCGGCAACTAACACTTATGGTTAATTTTGCATTTTATAAGGCAAAGTTTCTTCTCCTTTTCTTCCTCCACTTCCTTTTTCACGACTTTAATACAATTATTCTCTTTCTTCTTCCACTAAACAGCCATTGAAAAAGGGAAAAAATACTCGTAGTTTTCTAAAGTTTTATTTATTTATTTATTTATTTATTTTAGTATTTGAAATCTAGGCAACAACCAACTTACGTGATGTTTAAAGTTTGATTTATTTCGTTGTTAATTCTTTTACAACAGGATGTATAATAATAATTATTAGTATTATTTTAAAGAAATTATTTTGTTCATTTACTACCTCTCAAATTTGAGTTAATACTTTCTTTCTGAAACAAAGCTTTTTGACTTTGAATATGAATTTTTTTTACTAATCTAATACATCAAATTTGTCTTATTCTATTTAATTACATGAAATTAATTCAACCAATATTTAGAAGAAGAAGAAAAAGTTAAACTTTACTAAAAAGTGAGTCCCAAAAGCAATCAGTACAAAATCTGATATTAAATTTTGAAGTTTCTTTTTGTGGAAGATGTTGAGAAAGACCCTCCAACAAACTAAAAATCGCAAGGAAACAATTGAAGAAACGTCCACCAAGATGGCGTTATACAAAAAAGGAGCAAAATAAAAAAATCGTAAGATATTCTTCTATAGAATGACCAAACTTAGTCAATTCATTTGCCACTTAATTACCTTTTCAAAGCACATGTTGCACTTGCCACCCATCCTTTTATACACGATGTTTTTTATTAACTGGGATCATGAATGAAACTGTACACAATCATCATTCATTAACTGAACAACAACTCTAGAGTCTGATTTAATGATGAAATCCTTGAAACCTCTTTGCAAGCAATTTTAGATAGCTCAAAGCTCCAAGTGAATCACAAAACATATGCCAATATTAGTTTTTATTTGCTCGTGAATTCACTTTTCATGTTATTTTTACCATGTGCTATCATCCCATTTAAATATATTGATTTTAAGGTTTAATTAAACAAAAAAAATACAATGTAGGCAAAAATTGAGAATTTAACCAAAAATATAAATTGTTTAAAATATAGAAACTAAAACCGTAGGAAGAAAAAAAAATCACAGATAAAAAACTTAAAAAGATTATTTTTGTAACTAGGTCTCACTTTGAGTTTTTTAAATCTAGTAGAAAAGCATTTAAGTGTGAAGGTATAATATATCATCTTTTGATTGAGTTTTTATTCACGTTGTCCCTCATGTAGTAAGGATAATCCAAACTTTAATTCTTCATTAATTGTCATTATTGGCATCCCATAACTTCCAAATGATTGGCTCTTGAAATTTAGAAATATTATGAATAAGTGTATAACTAGAAGTCAATCACTAAGTGCCAAGTGCTATATATAACCTCGAATGTGTAAGGAAAAAAAAACTTAAATAGTAAGATTGATTGAGATTCCACTCGATATATATATAGCTTCAAATAAATAAAAAAGATTAAGTGATTTTATTATTAAATTTCAAAAGGTTTTTTTTCATCGTACTTGGTAATAATTTTTATTTATTAAAACATTTTCAACTATTTATTATTATTATTATTTTAAAATTTAAAACATTAAAAATTACAGTGTAAAACATTAAAAAATATTTAAAGTTTAAGATTATAATTAAAAGTATTAAATTAAAAATTATAATTTATCGTACAAATACTACTATTTATAAAGATATACATGAAAAAGTGTACTAGTTATAGGGATTTGGTCATTTGGCTAGACTTAGACCACAAGGCGAAGCCAGAAAGCTGAGAAAAAAAACCGAAAATGTCCTTGGGCTCAATACTTTATACAAATTACGCACTATTGCAAAGTTTACCCAAAAACAAAGTTGACCCAAAAAAAAAACCCAAAAGATAGGGAAAAAAATTTCATCTAGACATTAATGTAGAGGATTCAGATTAATCTATGTTGCTTCCTCAATCGTCTTCCCTCATCTTGTTAGGGTTTGTAGAGTTTGCACTTTTTCTTCAATTATCCACGCTCATCGTTCTCATCACCGACCATCTTTAGGACTTCGAAAATTTCCGTTATTATTATTATTTTTTTTTATCGATACTCCATTGTATTAACCCCAATTTTTCACGTATTCAAACCATACAATAGAAATTCGCAATTCCTCCACGATTTCGATTAGGTAACTCCTGATAGGATATGGTCTTTTGTTTCTTGTAAGGATTATAGCTAATCACTACAAAAATCGCTTGATTATAGTAATATTCACTGAAGTTTCTTATTATTATTATTATTATTATTATTATTAATTACTAATTATTAATTTATTAATTTTTGTTTGGTTTCTGTTCATTTAATTTTTCTAAATAATATTATTGCAGTGAGTTTATAATTATGCTTGCTCTGCTCTATGCATCTGTATTGTTAGTTATACGGATAATGGTAACTATAGTTTATGAAGGTCCTTTTGAACAAATTCTACAGGTTCTTTTAGGTCATCTTTGGGATCATGTCAGTGGTTACTGAATTTTTAAATTTTTTTATCTCATGATCTGATTGTTGAAATGTAATGAACTAGGGATTTAGTTGTGAGAAAAGGTAAAGAGAAATATTAAAAGAGGGATAAGTGAGAAAGAGATAAAGAATGCTGCTCATTACATGCTTTTAGATGTTGCATTCTCCCAAATTAAGCTTGATCAATTCATTTGTCAATTGATTCAACAAGAATATTAATAAAAAAGAACATGTCAAAGTTTCAATATGCCTTTTCTTTCTGATCTGCCATTCTGTAGGATGAATGCTGATTGCTTTATTTGAGTTTAAATCTGACAAGAGTAAGGATAACAATTTTGAGTAAATAGAAAACAGAAAAGAAAATGAAGTAGGGAATGATAAGATACTGTGTTGCATGATGATGTATTACCTTGTCTGAGCTGTCTCTATTTGTTTATTGTGACTTATTTCAGATTGATCTATTCCCACAAATTTTCAAGTTACTGGGACCTTGAATTAGCCTCTATTGATGTGATTTCTAGCTTTACTATGCAGTGGAACTTCAGAGAACCTACAAACTCTACATCTTTCACTTCATAAGTACTCTTCTTATCAAAGTAAGTTTAATAAAATCCAGATTAGATGCTTTTTTGTGTCTGGGTGGGTGTGTGTTCAGATTATGGCTTTATGCTGACTCCTTAGTGCATACAGGGAAGACAAATCAGAGAGATTATTTCCTATTGTGCTTTTGCATGAGGTTATGATGGGGACTGAGCTTATGAGAATATGTGTTAAAGAAGATAATGATGATTTTCCATCAGTTCCACCGGGTTTTGAGTCATATACATCTTTCTCACTGAAGAGGGTAGAAAGCAATGAAAAACAAGATGATAAAAATATGACCAGTTGTTCAGCCTCTACTAGTGCTTCTGAATCACCATCAACTCAGGTGGAAAATGATGTTCAAGGTGGTGATACTAGAAAGGTTCCTAGATCCCTTCGACGAAGACCATGGATTAATTATGGACAATATGAGAACATTTCAGATGAAGACCCTGACTGTGAGCAGCTCGATCAAGTCAGTCTTATTCATCTCTTTATTTTTGTTTTTGTTTTTTGGATTCTTGATTTTGAGTACAATGCACAACATTTCCTAAATGTATAAGTGCACAGAATTCTGGTTAGTGTCTTACATATGAATGCCAATGCAGAATTTCTCCTCAAGACCTTGTCTTCCTCGAGGAGTCATCCGTGGATGTCCAGATTGCAGTCATTGCCAAAAGGTCTATTTATAAAATATCATGATTTAATTCTAATAGGCATTATTATTGGTGTCATTATTAATGAATCAACCCTAGCTTGTTGTCTCCATTCTCCTATCTCTCCTCTATCAGTGTTGTTTCTTTTATTATTATGGTAATAACATAATATAGACATACATTAATTGTTTTTTGAAAGACAGAATTTATTAAGAAAGAGAAAAGTACAAATGCTAGAGAGTAGTAAGGTAGTAATAATGACATTTGTATTGGCAAGTTTTATGAATTTGGATTTTCCCATATTGAAAGTTAAAACAGAAGTGGTTTGGTCTGCCTTCTCATCAATCAAATTGGTTATCGTAATGACAACAATGAACTTGAATTGGTAATTTTATCATATATCGTAGAGGTTGCTTCATTATAAATAGCTGTTATAGGGCATTCCTCTTGCATGATGAGTAATTGACAATTGAAGTTTCTGACAGGTTGTTGCCAGATGGCGACCAGAAGATGCTCGTAGGCCAAATATTGAGGATGCTCCTGTTTTCTACCCTACTGAAGAGGTCTTGTTCAGCTCCTGTGACACATTTGAATTCACTTCCGTCCGTGTCACTGTTCTGTTTAGTTCTGTCAATTAGCTTTATCAGAAAATCTTTCTGACGCCATTTTTTTCCCCAGGAGTTTCAAGATACTTTGAAATATATATCAAGCATTCGCTCCAGGGCTGAGTCATATGGAATTTGTCGCATTGTTCCACCATCTTCTTGGAAACCCCCTTGTCCTCTCAAGGAAAAAAGTATATGGGAGGGTTCTAAATTTTCTACACGTGTTCAGAGGATTGACAAACTTCAGAATCGTAATTCAATGAGAAAGATGCCGAAGATTCAAACTAATATGAAGAGGAAAAGGAGGAGATGCACAAGAATGGGGGTGGATAATAGCATTAGAACAGGACCTAATGCAGGATTTTGTGAAGCTGAAAGGTTTGGGTTTGAACCTGGTCCAGAATTTACCTTGGAAACATTTCAGAGATATGCAGAAGATTTTCAGCTCAAATACTTCAGAAAAAATGAGAATGTATCTCATTTGGGTGCTAATACAACAATTTTAAATGGTACCTCTGAGCCTTCTGTAGAGAACATTGAAGGTGAATATTGGCGGATGGTTGAGAGTCCTACTGAAGAAATTGAGGTCACTTTTCATAGAATCTCAATAATTTGCTGCCTCATGAAAATATTGCCTATTTGTTGCCCTTAGTATATGCTGCTTTCTTTACATTTCATTTTCTATACACTTCCAGGTGCTTTATGGAGCTGATCTGGAAACTGGGATTTTTGGGAGTGGTTTCCCTAGCAAATCTAGTCAAGTAGGTTCTGCTTCACATGAACAGTACATAAAATCTGGCTGGAATTTAAATAACTTTGCAAGGCTACCTGGATCTCTGCTCTCTCATGAAAGCTGTGATATATCTGGTGTTCTAGTGCCATGGTTGTACGTAGGAATGTGCTTTTCCTCCTTTTGTTGGGTAAGGACTACATATTTCCCTCATTTTCTAGAAATGCATTTCATGAATTCTTCAGAATTTGTGTTTACAACACTTGAGACCAAAGGAAAAGATTGAAAAAAAAATACTTTATTTCTGTTTGATTAAACTGTACAGAAGTATACATGAATAGTTGAATATATATATATAGATAGATAGATAGATAGATACAAGGAGAAGCCAAAGATAAGTAAAGAATGGACCTAAATCTAAAGATATGATCCTAATTACATAATGTAAAGCAAATATTCTAAAAATAGGATATCTACATAAATACGAATCAAATATGATATACTAGCTTGACAATAACTCTGTAATATCTTGACAATAACTGTTACAGTTACATACTTATATGTGTATGTATCTTTATCTTTAGTATATATTTGCTTGTCTTTGGTTTTTGTTGTTTATAGGAACCCATGCATGTCCATGTGCGTTTTGTGTCTTTGTCTGCCCTTTGAGGATGGGAGGGGATGTAAGGGTGTGCATTTGTGTGAGAATAAGGGGATATATAGTATTGGTGACATCTTTCTGCCCTGATTTGTTTGGTAAACCACAACACCATAACTATTTGTTGTGTGTTGAGTGGCAATTTGTTGATGTTGTGTGTGTTTTTGGTGAATTCTGTGTGTGTGTTTACATGTGAGAGAATGAATCCTTAGTTAGCATAGCATCTTTAGTTTTGATAACAGCTTTATATTTTCTTTGTGGTTTAATTATGGATGCAGCATGTGGAAGATCACCATTTATATTCATTGAATTACATGCATTGGGGAGCTCCAAAAATGTGGTATGGTGTCCCTGGAAAAGATGCCTGCAAATTGGAAGAGGCCATGAGAAAGCATTTACCAGAACTTTTTGAAGAACAGCCTGACCTGCTTCATAAGCTGGTGAGTAAATTTTATTTTTTTTATCTCTTGACAAATGTCATTTGATTATCTTGTTTTATCTGTTAGAGAGGCAAAAAAAAAAGATTAAAATTATTATTATGTTCTCACTGGGTGGAGTGAAGTTCCATCTTCCATTTTTTACCTCTCAATTTCACCCACCTGGCCATAATTGTATCATTTAGCTGATGAATAGTTATGTACTTATGTTGGATGAACATGTTTATTTCTTTGAACATATATTTATCTATTGCCTGAATTTTGAGCTTTTTGTTGCAGGTCACTCAGCTTTCTCCTTCTATCCTGAAGTCTAAAGGAGTACCAGTTTATAGGTGTATCCAAAACCCTGGGGACTTTGTTCTGACATTTCCTAGAGCCTACCACTCTGGGTTCAACTGCGGCTTCAACTGTGCTGAGGCTGTTAATGTAGCTCCTGTTGACTGGCTTCCCCATGGGCATATTGCTATAGAGCTGTACCAGGAGCAGGGGCGCAAGACTTCTATATCACATGATAAGCTGTTGCTTGGGGCTGCAAGGGAAGCAGTAAGAGCCCAATGGGAGCTTGATTTGCTGAAGAAGAATACTTTGGATAATCTACGATGGAAGGATGTCTGTGGAAAGGATGGCCTTTTGGCAAAAGCACTCAAGGTAAATTTTGCTTCTCCCTAATCCCTATAATGCAGTATGATATTTATGATTTTGTATTAACTTATGGCATGATCATAATAAGGGAGTTGATGTTTAAATAGTCTTGTTTACAGTTATTAGAATCTTATGATTCACTATTCAAATCCTATGATATGCTATCTAATACCTATCGATTTGTATCCTAAGATGAATCTCAAAACCTTATGAATGAATTGGTGCAATTTCATATCATTGATATGAATCATACGACTCAACAAATCATTATTTTTTTTCTTCATTTTTTTTACTTTTCTTTCATCAATTCTCGTGAAAGAATTTAAAAGTGATATAAGCTTAAATTGTTAAATGAAAAACTGAGATATATGAATTATGCTTTGTGAATTCAAATTCTATAAAGATACATGACTGGTATCCTTTATTGAATTTTAATGCTAATAATCTCTTTTCCTGTTTTACTTGTGTTTTCCTCTATAGATGCGTGTTGAGATGGAGCAAGCAAGAAGGGAATTTCTCTGCTGTCCTTCACAGGCATTAAAAATGGAGAGTACTTTTGATGCTACAGATGAAAGGGAGTGCAATATTTGCTTTTTTGATTTACACCTATCTGCAGCTGGTTGTCGCTGTTCCCCAGATAGATATGCTTGCTTGGATCATGCAAAGCAGTTTTGTTCATGCTCTTGGGATTCCAAATTTTTCCTCTTTCGGTATGATATCAGTGAACTAAATATTCTTGTGGAGGCATTGGAAGGAAAATTAAGTGCAATTTACAGATGGGCAAAATCAGATCTTGGGCTGGCATTATCTTCTTTTGTCTCAGCGGGCAAGGAAACAATACCTGAGGAATTGAAATCGAATTCATCCAATTTGTCTCATTCTTCCAGGGTCACTGTGCATAAAGAGATGTCAATGAATCCATCAAATAAATATATTGATGATTCTCAATTGATTGATGTCCCTATAGAGAATCAAGCAAATAGCAAAGATCAGAGCTATTTTCAACAGAGGAAATCGGTTGAAGCTATTTCATCTTTGAGTTCCATGAAGGAATTGCTAACATTTAAAGGCTCAAAACCTACATCTGAGATGGCTAATCATAAGATCTGTGTTAATAAAGAAGAATCAGTTATTTGCAGATCAAATATGAGAGCCCCTGGTTGTCAATTGTCTAAAGAGGATACATCATATGCTTTATCTGTGCCTCTAGCTCAAGATGGAGGTGAAAAAAGTTCACTTAACAGACATAATAACAGTATTATACTTCTTAGTGACGATGAAGATGATGAAAAGATGTCCAATTCAAATAGAAGGAAGGAATTTTCTTTGATGCTTGCTGGTCCTAGAGATAAGGCAATCCCATGTAATGATATAGAAAACACAAAGTTGACCATTTCTGTGTCAGATTCTGCTGTGATGGGTGAAAAGGATGCTATTACATTGCCACGTGAAAATATGAGTTCTGATTCAACTTGGCTTTTGCATGTGAAAGAAGAATGTCATGAACAGACAGGAACAGTTCTAACCTCTACCCTAGTAGATCTTTCTTGTCATATGGGTCTTACAAGTACAGAATCTACTAGAAATATTCCAGCTCCTTCAAAAGTAGAGGCCAGTGATCATTGTTTGGAGAGTTTGGAGGTTTGTCCTCCAAACCCACAACTTTCTGGCATTAAGGTTAAGACTGAAGATAATCATGAAAAGCTTGGAGGATGTACCACTTCTAATGTAGCAGACAATGCAAGAGCTGTTAATGGGAACTTTTCTTGTGGTCCAAACAATTACCGTCAGAAAGGTCCTCGGATTGCAAAGGTTGTCCGGCGCATCAACTGCAATGTTGAACCATTAGAATTTGGAGTTGTGCTCTCTGGAAAGTCTTGGTGCAGTAGTCAGGCTATCTTTCCAAAGGGTATGTATACTTGGTCCATAATGAATTACAGCTTTTATGACTGTTTAATTGAGTTTGTAAGCTGTGTATTTATGCAAATTAAATTAATTGATGCAGGATTTAGAAGCCGTGTTAGATACATAAATGTCTTAGATCCATCCAGTATGTGTTATTATATTTCAGAAATTCTTGATGCTGGACGTGGTTGGCCTCTATTTATGGTACTTTCTCCCTATTTTCAATTGCAAGCTTTTGTCATGCAATTGGCCTTGTATATTTATTTTTTGAATGTATGTCTGGAAAGGTATTTCATAAATCTGGTGTAAATTTGTTGATATACTGGGACTTTAAATCCTTTGTTGCTAATATCTTTGCTGAGTTTTATCCCTTATGATGTGGCTTAAAGTTTGGTGGAAGCTTCTTGGCTCCTCTACTTTGCACTTTATGACATACTGTTGGTTTAAGGCCAAGTATTTTTTTTTCAGAAGTTGCTCCCTTTAAGATGTTAATGTTGTTGAGAATTGATTGCCCCCTTATTAAGTCATTTCACTACGGATTATTCTGACTTCTGGGCATCTAATTGTAAGAATGGAGTCATGGAGAAAATGCTAACAAGGTGTTGTGGTATGGGTTAATCTTTGACGGGAGCATTCATGTGTTTAACCTATTGAGTATCTTATCTCCTTATTTAGCAGATCAAAATTGAGACTTTAAAACTTTTATGTGTTGGATGCATTTAGTTAAAAATTACTTTGGACATTGAAATATGTTGCCGTGAGTAATTAGTTGTCTGGAATTGGGAAGAGGTGGTGTGTGAAATAACTAAAATCTTGTTTTATCCCAGGTTTCCTTGGAAAGTTTTGCAAGTGAGGTCTTCATTCATATGTCAGCTGCAAGATGCTGGGAACTGGTCAGAGAGAAAGTGAATCAAGAAATTGCAAAGCAACATAAGCTGGGAAGAAAGGGTCTTCCTCCTTTACAACCTCCTGGCAGCCTTGATGGCTTTGAAATGTTTGGGTTTTCTTCACCAGCAATAGTGCAGGTAATTTTACTGATTAAGGCCTTAGTTTGACTGAGTAATCACTTATAGGAAAATAAAATAAAAAGTTAAAATGAATTCAACTTATCTCAAACTAAAATTAACTTATGCACCTCAACTTTTGCAGAAGTTAAATGAAAGCTTTTATAAAAGTAAGTGGATTTTAGCTTATGTGAGAAGCTCAATTTATTTTACCATGTTATTGTCTTCTATAAGCGCTTATGAAAAAGTATATCCAAACATGGCCTAAAACCCATTTATAATTCAAAGGTCTTTATTTATGTATGACGTGGAAGGAAATTCTATTCCATTTCTTGTTTCTCTCCACCTTCCATTGACTAACATGTAAATTATGCATATAACAAATTGTATAGCTTCTTTTAGATTGATATGATAATGATTTAGGATTGGATTACACCCTTCATAATAGATATTTATGTTGTGGAAATAACAAGAGATGTTTTCATTAAAATGCAACCAAGCATTTTTTTAAACCTGTTTTCTGATTTATTGAAAATAATAAAAGGAGATGCACAAACCAAACTCACTCTTAGCTAATTTCTTACCAAGAGGGAAAATGGAACCCTAGGAGTGTGTCTAGCTGCAATTTTTTTTTAATGATTATGTCATCTCCCTTGGTTAAGTAAACAACATGAACACCAAGTAATGCAATGTTCAATCTTGTCACTTGTTTTACATCTGGATTTTAAAAAGTCTTAATTTGGGCAATAACATATTTTAGAGTTGTGTTTTGGGGCTGTAAATGTTCTGGTTTTTCATGTAAGTTGTTAGTATTTTTGTAATGCTATATGAGAAATTCTAGCAACACACTTCTGATCTCACTCTCTACTATTGGTTGATATTTATCAGAAATTTCAATTTTTTTAAGTCCTACTTATTAATAACTCTTAATTTTACATTTTTCAATAAATTTTAGCCAATAAAAGTGTGTTAAAAAGAGTATGTTGCTAACACTCCTGATGTTATGTGTGTTTTCTTTCTTTGGGCATAATTTTGACTTTTGATAGCTATCAGTGTATAATGAACCTGCTTTCTTTCAACAGGCTATTGAGGCGCTGGATCGAAGTAGATTATGTAATGAATATTGGGACTCACGGCCCTACTCTCGTCCTCAGGGACAGATTTCACAATCAATCCAAACCAATGTCAATGGTGGAAATGCTCAAGGGGTTGTCTTGAATAAGCACATGCCTGTTGAAGTTGTAGCAGTGCTAAGGAGCCTATTTAAAAAGTCTAATGCAGAAGAGTTGAACTTATTGTACAGCATTCTTAGTGACAATAGGCCAGAGGCTGACAGGAACCTAGTTGCACAACTTCTCAATGAAGAGGTTCACAAATCACAACCGCCCTAGGTAATTGATTATTTGGACGGAATTGTTCATATGCCTAACCTTTTCTTGACGTGTAAATGGTAGTTCCTCCGAGGTTGCACAATGCAACCTTAATCTTTGATTTGTTTCCTTCCTGAATGGAGGTTATAGAGAAAGAAAAGAAAGGAAATAAAATTGGGAAAAGTGGGGATGGGGGTGGGGGGAGGCCTATTTTCCTTCAAAATTTTGCTCTTTTCAAGTGGCAGCAAGGAGACGTGGAAAGTTACCATGTGTCAGTTTGGCTGTCTCATCTGAAACTCTGAAGGGCGAGGCTACCAGCCTTTATAATTGATTTTGGTTCATATGCTGTACACACAATTTGAAACTACTACAATTTAGGTTCATGGCTAGATTTAATTAATTATTTTAGAAAATAGCTTTTTACTCGTATCAAGCTGTTTTCTCCAAAAAAGTACATATGCTATAAAAAGTTTATTTTTTTTTCTATACAAGTTTGCTTATTTCTTTTTTAAAGCACAAAAACTTAATTATTGCCTTTAGAATGTAGATGATTTCAAAAGCTTTAAGAGTTATTTTGTCCTCAACCAAAATATTTCCAAATTTGTAAGCAAAATTGATTCTATTATGAGAATTTTCCGCAGGACTTTAACAATTATGTGGAGTCAAACAATGGTGACAAAAACTTGGGAAAGAATATTTAAGATTTGAATAAAAATAAAGGCTAAAATAGAACTCTTTTTCCTTTGTTTTGTCCAATCTACAGTTTTTGTTTGTTCATTTTAAAATAAAGATATTTACTTTTCTAGTTAGTAGATACATAATTTTGATTACATTTTTAATTAATTAAATAATTTTTTGATGGTACTTTAAATGAATATATTAGGACTAAGGTTTAATTGGGTCAAATTTAAAGAATTAAGACTTAAAATAATTTTGATTTTCTTATTTTTCATAATTTTGGTTTTTTTATTTTGTTCAATTTATAATTTTGGTCTCTCATTTTAAAATAGATATTTTAAAAAATTCATATTTTTTTTATCAAATTTTTAATTTTGCCAATGTTTGTTTCTTTTATTTTGGTATGCTCCAAATAATAACAATAATAATAAATAATGTGTTACATTAAAAAAAATTCGAAAACAAGGCAATTTCAAAAGGTGACTCGGCCCAAAGGGTATTTTTTTTTTGTTTTTATCAACGGAATTTTTAAGCTAGACGATCGGAAACCAAGAACTTTCAAAAGCTGATTCGACTAGGAAAAAAAAAACGAACAATATATTTTGTGTGATTTTTGAAGGGTAAATTAAACAATATGTTTTTTTTTCAAAAAAAGGAAAAAAAAAATAAAAAAAACGCCTACGACGTGGGTAACCCGCTATTTGATAGACGTAAATTTAGAACTATGCGATTTATATATGACTTAAATTTTAAGCTATGTTGTAAAAAAAATTAAGCTTTATAGCTTTTATATATATATATATATATATATATATATATATACACATTTACAACCAATAAGGTTCAGAGTTGTCAGATGACTAACTTCCTTAAGCAACTTCACATGGGTTTGATTTCCTTGATTGTGTAAATGGAGAAAACTTGGGTTAGTTACATGGCTTCCTGCCGCGTGAATACCTTCATTCAGTAAATTTTTATTCTTTTTTATCTCTTTATTCTCCTCTTCATTTATTCATCTTTTAGTATCTTCCTTCCAAGCGCTACCGTGTGATTTAAGCAATGTAATGTAGCATTGCATTCTTCCGTGTTTTCTGTGTTGCACTCCAAAATGCTGAACGCTGCAGTAGCTTGCAACGTCCTTGGCGTCATAAGTTTCAATCCCAACTCCAAATTCTGTGTCTTGATCAATTTTTTTTCATTTGCATTGATCGCGTTTGGCTTTGTTTGCGTAGGAGAACGTGATTCTAGAAGGAGAACTTTAACTTCAGTTTCTATTAATTGCTTTCTAATTCTGCTTAATTTTTTGCATATAACTTTTGCCTTGTTCATAAAAAAAGAGAGAAAAATAATTGTTTTGCGTGTTTCTTTCTTGCGTTTTTATTTTCTGTATTATGAAATAATTGAAAAACAAAAACACTAATGATGATTTAATGTGATTGCAGTTGAGGAGCAACACGTATCACTGTGTTTGGAAAGTTGTAAGGAGGTTGGTTCAACAAATCTTAAGTTTTGCCGCCTCCTGTTTTATTATGCTGTGCGTTAATTTGGTTTCTTTGTGTGTTTTATTAGGCCAAGTATATTTCTTGAAGTATTATGGTCTTTTTGGTTCGTTTGTTGAATTTGGAGAATAATCGTTTTATCATTTTATTACCATTCTTTGTTGTTGTTATTGCTATTTAAGTGTGTGTGTGTGTGTGTGTGTGTGTATGAAGGCTGAAGATGACGTTAATTTTTTCTTGGTTACTTTCACTAATCATTGATAAATTGGAATTATTATTCTTTCAACAGCTTTTAGGCAGGCATCGTGGAGCCCTTTTGGCTCTCAATCATGTTTTGGGCAGAACAATTCAAGTAGCAATCCTTTTGCTCTTAAGCCATTTGGTAGTACAACTCCATTTGGCTCGCCAATTGATTTTGGAGGTTCTTCCACTGGAGTTGCTCAACTGTCTTCTCCATTCGCTTCAAATACAGCATTCAGTTCTTCATCGTCACCAGCTTCAGTAGTTCAGTTCCCTCTTTTTGGTCATCTTCAACTCCTGATTTTGGTAGTTCATCGTCATCATTTGGTGGTAAGTGTGCATGGAATCCTTTTCCTCATTTCATTTACACACCATGTAGTTATTGAATTCCTATTCCACCAAAAAAAAGGTTATTCAATTCCTGAGTTGGTTATATCTAAATTGTGACCATTAGTATCATTTGACTCGTTTTCTTCCTTTTTCATTATGTTAGCTGTCAGTTTTCTAATTCAATCTGAGAATTGATTTTCTTGCTTTCTAGGATCATCAGTTTTTGGTCAGCAGCCTGCTTTTGGAGGCTCTGAATCTACTTCTACTCAAACAGGACCATTTGGTGCCACCCAGCCATCACAACTAGCATTTGGAAACAGCATATTTGGTTTCTCAACATCTTTTGGTGCATCATCTCAACCAGCATTTGGGGCTTCAAGAACATTGCATTTGGCACTTCAAGCACTCCATTTGGGACCTCTAGTACTCCTGCTTTGGGGGCCACTGGTACCCCTTCATTTAGTTTTGGATCCACTCAAATTGGTCACTCTTCTGCATTTGGTAGCAGCAGCCCATTTGGGAGCACTGCCTCACCCTTAGGAGGTCAGAGTTCAGCATTTGGTGAGTTCAAGAACCATTGGAATTTTGACTGTGGTACATCTATTTTCAAGATACAAGGAACTTCAATATCTTTTGCAAATATAGTTGAAAATCATCTTCACATATTTCTCTTGTAGGATTGCACACTCCGTCATCAACTTTTGGAAATACTGATATTGGGCAGTCAGGTTTTGGAGGTCAACAACGGAGTGGCAGTAGAGTAGCCAGTTACATGGGAACTACTGAAGCAGATAGTTATACCTCTGGAAAATTGGTGTCCATATTTGCGATGCCTATTTACAAAGACAAAAATCATGAGCAACTAAGATGGGAGGACTATCAATTGGGAGATAAAGATTTTTTTATATATAATAAACAATTTCATAATTTTTCTGGCTTTTATTGCTGTATGGTGACCTTGATTTAATCTATTCTATAATTCAAATTTAGGTGCACATTTGGGGTGCCAATGTCTCTTGTATTTGGTCATGGAGGAGGTATATTTGGTTCATCAAGTACATCTGCATTTGGCACTTTAAGCACTCCATTTGGGGCATCTTGTACTCCTGCTTTTGGGGCCTCTAGTACCCCTTCATTTTGGGCCTCTACTTTTGGATCCACTCAAGCTTTTTCTGCATTTGGTAGCAGCAGCAGCTAATTTGGGAGCACAGCCTCACCCTTTGGAGATCAAAGTTCAGCATTTGGTGAGTTCAAGAACCATTAGAATTTTGACTGTGATATATCTATTTTCAAGATACAAGGAACTTCAGTATCTTGTGCAAATGCAGTTTAAAATCATCTTCACATTTCTTTTGTAGGATTGCAAACTCCAAGATCAGGTTTTGGAAATACTGGTATTGGGCAGTCAGGTTTTGGAGGTCAACAACAGAGTGGCAGTAGAGTAGCCAGTTACACGGCAACTACTGAATCAAAATTGGTGTCCATATCTGCAATACCTATTCACAAAGACAAAAGTCATGAGCAACTAAGATGGGAGGACTATCAATTGGGAGATAAAGGTAAACAATTTCATAATTCTTCTGGCTTTCGTTGCAGTATGATGACCTTGATTTAATCTATTATATAATTCAAATTTAGATGGACATCTCTCTACTCAGTCAACTGGTCTGACAGGCTTCAGTTTATATCAATCATCAGCCAATTCTTTCTCTACCACAACACCTAATTCTAACCCTTTTAAAGAGTTCAGCTTTTTCTTCTGGATTTGGAACTTAAGTTGCTCCTGCTCTCAGTTCACCAGCTTTTGGTTCTTCATCATCAGCAGCAGAACCATCTATTTTTTGCTGAACCCCATCTCCATTTGGAGCTAACTCTTCTTCAACACCCAGCTTTGGGCAATCTTTGTCCCTGTTTAATACTGCTCCTGCTGAGGCTACATCTTCACCATTTGGCAACACACAGTCATCCTCATTATTTAGTTCTGCAGCCCCTAAAATCGAACAGACTGGTTCTGCTTTTGGACAGTTTACTTCCCATTTTGGGCAGACTACACCTTTAAGTCAATCAAGCTTGTTCAGTTCACCTTCCTGGCTTGTTGCAAGTATTTTGTCATCAATTGCAGCTTCGGTGGCACTCCAGGCATATTTGGTCAGAATAATTTTGGACTCACGTAAGTTACTAGTATCTTTAAGGTCTTGCTAACCTAGTTACTTTATACCCCTTTTAATGGTAATATCTTTTTTTTATATTTAGTGTTCAATCGTACTCCTACTTGAGTTGTAGGATTAGAGTATTTATTCTGTACATTGGTTATAATGCGTGCCATCCTAAGATTTATGTTCCAGTGTTTGCTGTTATGCAATAGAGTATTAAAATAGACTTTGTAAACCTTCTGGATGAGTAGTGTCTAAATCTTTCAACTGTTGTTAGAACTTAGAAGTACTTTCACTACATGTGCAGGTGTATATATATTCAAAAGCTACTCTTAGTCTTTGTTATTTTAATGAACTTACCTAATTATTTTTTTAGCTATATTTTACAATAAAATGTGCTGGCAAACATGCCCTTATTGTTTTTTTCAATGCCATGTTCAGGAAATATCTCTAGTGAGGCATGTGTAGCACCTCCTGATAGAACCAGTTCAAAGGATAAAGATAAAGAGAGTACGTGCTCTTTGTGAATTTCTAGCAATTAGTTTATTTAATTATAAAAGATAGCCCTAGTTTATTGATCTTCTGTAATACAATTTTTTTGCACTTATTGGACATTGGTTGTTGTGCTCTTAATATTATAGCAAGTATTATCAAATCACTGTGATTAAACAATTTTTTAAATGATGGATCATTAAAATGATTCATCCAAAGATTTGTGTTCCAGTGTTTGCTATTATGGAATAGAGTATTCAAATTGTTTTGTAAACCTTCTGGATGAGTAGTGTCTAAATCCTTCAACTGTAGTTAGAAGTACTTTCACAAGTTACTTTATACAAATGCACAGGTGTATATATATTCAAAAGCTACTTGTAGTCTTTTTTTTATAATGAACTTACTCAATTATCTTAGTTTTTTAGATATATTTTTTTAATTAAAAAACCTTTACCATAAAATGTGCTGACAAACATGCCCTTATTTTTTTTTCAATGTCATGTTCAGGAAATATCTCTAATGAGGCATGCGTAACACCTCCTGTTGGAACCAGTTCACATGATAAAGATAAAGAATGTACGTGTTTCTTATGAATTTATAGCATTTAGTTTATTTTGCACTTATTGGACATTGATTGTTGTGCTCTCAATATTATAGCAAGTATTATGAAATCACTGTGATTAAACTAATTTCTAATTGATGGATCAATAAAATGATCCAAAGAGTGCAGTAGAAAATGGTCTTGTCAAGGAGCAAGCTCGGCCTATAACGACAAAGCAAACATCCAATGGGAGCAATGAAGATCATTCTCCACAAAAGGCAGACAGTGGTCACAGAGCTGGTGAGGATTCCATTGTATATGAACATGAAGCTGATGCTGAGGTACTAATGCCAAAACTTCGGCGGTCTGATTACTGCACACTGCCTCGGATGCCTGAACCGGTGGCCAAGGAAAGAGCTGAACCAGGATTCTGCTGTCATGTTGAGGACTTTATGCTTGGAAGGCAAGGCTATGGCAGCATCAGATTCTTGGGTGAGACCGATGTACGAGGGCAAGCCCTTGAGTCTCTTGTTCAGTTTAACACTCGGGGGGTGATTGCATACATGGACAACTCAACAAAACCTCCTGTGGGACAAGGGCTGAATAAGCTTGCTGAGGTAACACTACTCAACATTAAATGTTTCAGCAAAAGAACTAGACATCAGTATTTAGAAGGGGTCAAAGATCGAGAAATACAAGGAGATGCTCAAGAGAATGGTTGAGGACCAAGGTGCTGATTTTGTATCATATGATCCCATTAAAGGAGAGTGGAAGATCAGGGTCAAACACTTCAGTGTCTACAAGCTGGTGCCTGGTAGATGAAAACAGTTAGATAAACGATCACAAGGTTTGGTCCATTTGGTTTGATATGGTGGAGGACAAAAGTACAGTTGATATAGTTTTAGAACCAAAGTTCTGCTTTAAAATGTATTTTTGTTTTTTTCCTGTCAATAGTGTGGATATAGCTTCTTTTTTTTATCCACAAAAATAATAGTATATATTAATATGATAAAGCAGTACAAGGGGTACTGTTATATATACAAACATTAGTCTCCCATGCAGAGGTTTGGTTCCCTAATACAAACTATTCAGCACGAACTAAGGAACCAAAACTCAGACTGTATAGTTTACATAGATTATCCCAGCACCTACTCCTAATTCCCCCGGATTACAAAACCCTCTCTGATATTGCTGGACCAATAGTAGAAAGGTATTTCAAATCCTTTCTTGAGGTTTCTCAGCCAAGTCCAGCAGAAAAATATGGCATCCTCCATCAGCTTGTTGACGTTGAAACTGTCATTTGAAAAGACCAATCTATTTCTGTGGTGCCATACACACCATGTTAGAGAAATTCACCAGATGAGCCATCGTTGCGAATTAATACCAGGAAAGCTACTGCAGAATGAGTGCTGAAGAAAGTGTTGTCTTGGATTCTGCGGAAACACTCCCACCATGCTTATCCAAGATAAGGATTCCCACCAAAGCGGCATAATTTTATGGCAGCTGAAAAACAGATGGGCTGCCTCCTCTTCCTTATCTCAACAAAATGGGCATAATTTATCAATGATGTCAACATTTCTTCTACACAAATTGGATTTAGTGGGAAATCTATCCCGTAATAATCTCCAAGCAAAAAACGCAGCTTTACTTGGAATTTTCAACTTCCATTTGTCATGAAATACCCCATCTATATTCTCATCTCTTGAGTCCCTGTCAAGCAGTTTGTATGCGCTGCATACAGTGTATAACCCAGTTGGGTCACTCAACCACACCCACTTGTCTTGTTAATGAGCATTTATGTTGAGTCCTTGGATTTCCTCCAAAAAATTGGCAACCATAGGTATCTCATCAAATACGGTGCTTTTTTTTTTTCCTTTTCTACATAGTCGTTAGTGGTGAATCAGCTTGTTGCTAACACAAAATTTTGATTTTCTTGGTAGATTTCGTTGCTGAATCATTTCGTTCTTTATGTGTGTTTGTTTTCTTTTCATCGTTTGTGAAAGCTTCAATTCACTCTTTGCTTGCTTCAGAAAATTAATCTCATATTTTTTTTTTAGGAATTAAGTTAATTTTTGTGGAAATTTAGCAGAAGTGAAATGAAATGAGTAATTATTTGATTATGCAATGATAAAGTAGTAGCAATAGAACTTTGGCCTCGGTTAAATATGCTTATGATTTTTAAGTTTGACATTAATTTGATCTTGTTACCTTATGGCTTTATGGTTTCGTATCTTTTAAATCCTTTTGTTTTTAAATTATATGGTTCTTGTAATGCACAGTAAAAGTTATTTTGTTGATAAACCCTTGCAGAATGTTCTGCAACCTTTCCAATTCTTGATACAACGTTTCCTTCAAGCTCATTTGACAAAGGCTTCAGTCACTAATCACTCTGAGAATTCTGCTCATCAAACTTACTCATGTCGATATCTCTACCTGTAAGTTCTCAGGTTTATTGTAGTAGACTGTTAGTAATCAATGAATATCTAGCTTGTAAGCAATGCATACTTTTCTCAATGAGGAAACACAGAGAATTTTAGTACGGATTGTTTGACTTGTGTTTCTTTTAAAAGACATTCACGTATTTTAGGTCAACAATTACTTTCATACTCCCTCTGCGGCATTTTCCCTTCTATAATGCATCCCTCAATTTAGAGGAGCCAAATTCAAACCTCCATTTTACTTTTGATGAAGGTTCTTAATAGAGTGATTTTTGCATGATAGGCACAAGTATTTGGACTGATAGAGTTATTTGAAGAAGGTTCTCTAACGCTTTTCTCACGTAGCTCATAGATTAGACTGAGTCGGTGAGGATTTCTTCAATAGTGGTTGTTACGTGCCTGCCTCTTTTCCTAGCAATAAGTTTTCCCGAGCTTAGTTTGCTAAGAACATGGTTTTGCTAATCAGTTTCTGTTCAATTTCATTCAAGTGGTCTTTATTTACAACCATTTAGTTTTCTTGCTTATTTCTTTGAGTTGCATGTCAGTATATGTTGTGATTTGCCAATTGACATGCATGCTTATTTACAACTTACAGGTCTGCTATTGTACAATTTCAAGCAAGGAGGAATTTGATGCTCGAGAGAGTCTTGTCATCCATTCTGTGGATTTGAATAGCCTTTATGGCTATGAAGGTGTGAATGTTGGGATTCATTTTAACAACTGGAGATTCATATATTGAAAACTAATTGTATCTGAATGTTATATGTGCAATAATATACTTTCTTTTTTCAAGAGAGTTTAAGAACACAGAATCACAGTTCAAAAGAGACGATGCTTTTATAGGATCATTCATCAATGCTTGTTCCTTCATGGATATTGCTACACAGTTCTGGTTCTTTTAGTTGAGGGATTCACTGTAATCTGGATGCAGGGATTGATTGAAATACGTTGTGTTGTGTTTTCCTCACTCACGCTATTGCTCTTACCTTATCAAGTATGTATAGTTCACATACAGGTCCTAGCTCACTTAATCAGGTTGATGGGTAATATAATCTTTGTCAGGGAAACATGGTTGATCACTTTTGATAGGATTTTTTCCTTCCAAGCATGATTTCTCCATTCACATAGGGACCGAATTCAATATCACTCAAACCAAAACTTGTTGGTAAACTCAATTTAATATTTCTATTTCAATTTTAATGCAATTTGAAATGGTGCTAATCTTTAGGAACTCATTCAATAACCAAATTTCACTTTTTTTGAAAGTTTGAAAATTATAACATTATAATAATAAATAATTTTAAAGATAAATAATCTGCTCTTAAAAGTAATGATGTAAAGTATATTATTTATTCCTATTTTATCAATTTGGATTAATTAAATAATTGATTGATTTAAATCTATAATTTTTTATGAATTTTTAAGAAGAAAAATCTTTAATTTAATTAGCTAATTAATTAATGGTCAAAATATTTTGAAATTTGAATTTAATAGTTTATTATCCAAAATTAATTTAATTAGTTATTTCTTGTATTATTTATAATATCTTTTAATCATTATATTAATGAGCAAAAATATTATGCTATATTATTGTTGATTACATTATTTAGAGTAATAGCATCATAATTTATAAATATGTCAAGATTTTATTAGTAATATTAAGACTGAAATATCGTTGTTCTAGGTTCCCAATATATAAAGAGTTTTAGTCTAAGTCTTTGTCATCAATGAGTGTCTATTATCTTATAAAGTGATTGTTAATGTGATACTTTAGTTTGATAGTGACGCATCAATCAAGTATATTCAGACGTGGCATGATTTCATCACAGATGACTTGTCACGTAGTCAAGTCATATTTCATGTAAGTGAATACTTAGTAGAGTGTTTTAGATTATGATTTTAAAAATAATTTTAGCATAAAAACTTATGAATTTTAAACGACTTTACAAGAATGTAATGATTTTTAAAATTGTTTTAAAAGACTTTTATAATTAAAATTTTATAGTTTAGAATTTAATAGATATATAACAAATGAATTCTCATTTAAAATTATTTTATAGATTTATAAGATTTTAAAGAATTTTTTAAAACATTCATAACTATGAGAGTGAAAAAAAAAAAACAAATAAATGATAAGATTTGGATAACAAATAAATTATAAGCTAGGGTAACACTTCTAATACCCCACCACTTCACCTAGGCCTTTTCACAAACAGCTGGTGTACATATATTCATAAGAATAATAAAGGTGCCATTCTTATTATTGCTACCCCAATCCCACAAAACCCATTCAACACCTTAAGGAACTAATCGTCCTACAACATTAATTAGTGGTATAATATGCTGGTTAGTGGTGTTCAATAAGGTCCAATCAAATAATAAAAATATTGTTTTTATCACCTTTTATCAAATAATAAATTAGTGGAACTAATCGTGCTACAACATTTTCCAATAATTCTGTAATCGTCCTATAACATATGTTGGTCAGTGGTGTTCAATCGGCAGTTAGAGCACTGAGAATTATACCACTCCCCTTTTCCCAATAACACCTCCACGTTTTCACAACCAGGATTTTTTTATAAGTTCTAAAAAATTTAATTGAATATCAATAGATTTTATTATACTTTTTAAAAAATCTTAATTATATTAATTGAATATCACAAGATTTATCTTTATCATTTAAAAATCTTATTTGAATACCATAATTTTTTTTTATAAAAAAGATACTTTAAAATTCTAATGAAATACCCCTTAACATTAACAAAGGAGAATTAACAATAGGATTGATCCTTATTTTTTTAATATTTTATTTTTAAGAATGAATATTTCATCGTTCCATATTTTTAGAAATTAAAATAGATATTCACCTATTTTTTGATTGAAGGAATAAAATTGTGGTGTTTATCGCAACTTCTTAACCAGTGGGCTTAAGACAGTGATTAGCAAGATGCTTAGTATTAAAGCTAGAAGGGTTAAAGAAAAATATGATGATAGTGGTTAGGAAGGGATGTGGGCCTACGATAATCGGGGATGATGTGTAGTGACCACTTATCTGGTAATCCTTATCCGTATTGTTATTCTCTCTCTCCACCAAATTCTGGCTGGGATTGGTTCTTCCAATAATAACCATGCCTCCTCTTTTCCGAATTTTTCAGATACCCACATCACTTATGGACATCATCACTGACCTCGCCATGTTCATTACTCCGCTTTGGATTGCGGTTATCGTCGGCGTCGTCGTGGGCTGGGCCTGGAAGCCCAAATGGGCCTTTCACCCCAAAGACGCTCTTCTCAAGTTTCGCTCCCCTCGCCCTTCCAATCCCCAAAACGACACCGCTTTCACCTTCTCCACCACCAGGCTTGTTTCCTCCGAGTTCCCAATTGCCTAATTATTTCATTTCTAATTGCTAAGTTGTAATGTCATGCAATGTAACATTTCATCTCTAATTTCAGTTCCTCCGCGCGTGAAAAAGACGCGAGTGCGAGTGCGAGTGCGAGTCATTTAGTGACGGAATACGATTTGCTGCATCTGTGGAAGTTGGTTGAGGAAAAAGACGGAGGGCCGGCATGGATTCAGATGATGGACCGTTCTACCCCGACCATGAGATATCAAGCGTGGCGTAGGGATCCTGAGGTACGCCTTACCTTACTGGATTATTTCATTCCCTTTGTAGTTGGTTGAATTGAGTGAGGTGATGGTGTATGTTTGTTAGAGTGGACCGCCGCAGTATCGGAGCAGAACAGTGTTCGAAGACGCGAGTCCTGAGTTGGTGAGGGATTTCTTTTGGGACGATGATTACAGGTTGAAGTGGGATGACATGCTCATACATGCTTCCACCATTCAGGAATGTGTCCTCACTGGAACAATGATGGTGCACTGGGTGCGCAAGGTTAGCTAGCTAGCTAGCTAGCTTCTTCTACACTCTTTGTAGTGAAAGTTGTTTTGTGAGTTTGTTGGATTCTCATGTTAATGTTGATGTTGTGCAATTCTGGCTGGCTACAGTTTCCCTTCTTTTGTAGTGACAGAGAGTATATCATAGGGAGGCGAATTTGGGATGCTGGACGAATTTACTACTGTGTAACTAAGGTCCGTTCGTATCAAACTAATTGCTAATTAAATGCCTTCTCTGTTTGGACAAAATAAGTTTTTTCATAAGTTCAAATTTGGCTGTGTATAAGTTTAAGTTAATTTGCACAAGTTTTCTCATAATAGCTTTTGGCTCCAAAAGCTGATATTTAACTTATGCATAAGTTAATTTTAGTTTACAGTGAAAACTTATTTCATATCTTTTCTTTGTCTTATTTTCTTTTCCTATAAGTCCTTATGGAGAAATTTACCCAATTAAGGTCTAAGTTTGATTTTACTCTTTTCTTATGTCCATTCTGAAATTAAGGTTGGGTGGGTTAGCTGGATTCTTAGATTGTGTAATGCTTCAATTGGTTTGTGTTTTTTGTTGAGTCCTTGATACTAGTTTTGTTTGTTTATTTGGACTGGACTGTGTGTTGAGATGCTATTTTGTTGTCTTGGCTTGTCCGTAAAGAGTTAATAGCTAGTTTTTGCTAACCTTTTCGTCAGCCTTGTTATAATATGAACACTTGACTTGAGCCTTTGGCAGTATTAATTAGACTTAACTTATTCGAATTACATAAGCTATTTCCAATTTGAAACAGTAGCTGGTTGGTAATTATGACAGTGTTCTCATTCTTTCAGGAACAATCTTTTATGTTATACATATACTTCTGGATTGTGATATTGACTTGTGGTTGTTTTGCTTCTTCAGGGAGTACCTTGCCCCTCCATGCCAAGGCATAACAAGCCTAAACGAGTTGATTTATTTTATTCAAGCTGGTGTATTCGTGCAGGTAACAGGCAGTTTGGAGCTAATTCTAAAAAACACTCTTTATTTAACTGTCATTTCACGTGTTAATAAATTATTAATGTGTGTACATATTAAAAATATAAGCTATGGTTTTAGAAAAGCTTACTAATTTGTAGTTTGGAATTGAGTACTGGGAAGTGGAAGTTTCTTCTGTATATATATATATATATATATATATATATATATATAATTGAGAACAAACTCAATGGAGGCTTTCAGATATTCCATTTGGAATGATTCTCTTGTCTTCGGAGAAATAGTATAGTTCTACTTCAGAGCCTTGAAGTTCACATTCAACCTTTGTGACACATGGCTTACATTAGACATATTAGATTGTTACCCTTTGCTATCTTGGTGATTTTGTTAACATCCAAACCTTATCTCACCTTAAATGGATCAGCTCAATGTAATTGAGCTCTATTAAAAACCACAACTTAAGTGAAGCCATTTAGAGCAAGGTCATTTTAATAGTTTCTCGATATTTTCTGAGGTTGTGTTCCGTTCTTTTTAATTGGGCTGGCTACCATTTGTTACACTTTTCACTCTGGAGCTTCAGTACCTTGATCATTAAAGAAGACTAAAAAGAAGCTCTAGCCAGCCCAATTAAAAAGCCCTTTTCTTTTTAGCCAGCCTATAAACTTTCTCTTGTTTGCATTCATATCATTCTTGATTCCATTTTCTCTTGTAATTCCATTCATTTAGCTCAGCATCCTCGTCTCTGCTGCAAATTTTATTTTTCTCCCTTTGACACTTCACTGACCAAATTTTGCTACCATACTTCATGTTGTCTTATAGATGTGATGGTATTTTTATTGGCTGGTCTCATATTATATTTAAAATGTGCAACTTGTGGGTATGAATTATGATATGATCCCCAGTTCTCATCTCTGTAATATTACCAACTTGCAGCTGACTGAACTGGCATTCCATGTTCTGTCTACTCCTACTTGGACTCAATTTTAGAATTTGCTCCTCTCTAATTATCAATTAAGAATTAGCTATTGTCTAAAAAAACTCTTTTAAGATTTGGAATCCAATTGGGATTCAATTGAACTGGTTTTGGTTTAATATAAACGATAGAACATAATCTTAAGTATAATTTTAATCAACACGATGCCCGAAAATCTTTTTTGGGTTTTCTATTTTGTTCTTTTTGGCACTTAGTGTGAAAACATTAAATAAACCCATTAAATAATAAATACTAAATGACTTTGTATTTTAATATAATAATAAATACTTTTCTCTGAATAAAAAGTTTTTATTTTTTACTTCTCATGATGTGCCAATGGGTTGGTCTAATGCATTGTTATGGGGCCAAATTTGAACTGTAATATGTATTACTAGTACCCCTGGTACTCAATTAATATATCATATTATTTTTGCTGAGCAAAAAAAAAAATGATGTGCCAATGGGAAAATAATAGAAAACCCATTTTTAAATTTTGTATTTTTTCATTGTGGTTTTATAGACAATAGAGACTTAAGCACATCTGTTGCCTATATATACAGTTAAATCAAGAAAAGATGACCAGCTGACTTCATGTGAAGTGTTGTTGTTTCATCACGAAGATATGGGCATACCCTGGGAAATTGCTAAGCTTGGAGTTCGACAGGGTATGTGGGGAGCTGTCAAGAAGTTTGATCCAGGACTACGGACATATGAGAAACAAAGGGCTTCTGGTACCGCTTTGTCACCCTGTGCACGTGCTGCTAAGATCAACACTAAAGTAACCATGGATAATGTGAGGTCTCTGGAAAACACGATCAGTGACTTGTTGGAGACTGAAAATCAGGATTCTTCTGACAAGCCAGGTGGAAGGAACATACCTAAGCTTTTAATTGTTGGTGGAGCCATTGCTCTTGCCTGCACTCTTGATCAAGGACTACTGACTAAGGCAGTTATATTTGGAGTAGCCCGAAGGTTTGCAAAAATGGGAGGAAAGAGGTTGTGATACATTGCGTTTTTTGCTTTGAGAAATTGCCAGGCTCTGGCAGTAGAATTAGAAATTGAGATGTCACTTCTTGCTTTGGAGCAAGTGTTTATTCTGAATCTAGTTGGCAGCCGTGGTTCAAGAAGAATGCTATTATTCTTTCTCCATTTGTATAATCTATATGAGGCGGCTTATAACTGGAAATAGCTACATTGTATCTTTAAGTCATTAAAGATTATCATGCTGCAGGAATATCATCAATTTCCAGGTTTTTCTTTAGTTCATGTTGTTTTACTGTTAGCCCTCTCTGCCCTCTTCTTTTTTACCCCTTTGTTTGATCTGTATATCATCTTTTTCTACCGTTTGATACTGAGAAATACAGTGAACAAGATATGGTAGCTCTCAAAATTTCGTTGCATGAATGTTTATTCTGTTTGTCAAGTCCCAGTAGATAAAATGAGAAGACCGGTATTTGATGAATATTCACGGTCAACAGCCCGCAGGGTAGGTGGTTGAATTACGATTTATTTATTGGGCCTTTAATCGTGATAGTTAATATACATTTTTAATATTATATTATATATTAATAATGTACTTAGGTAAAATTACAAGAAATGAAAGTTGGATAAAAATTTTAGATTGTTATTGACCTAACTGGTTCACAATTTTTTTTAGTTAAATTGGCTATTTTCTATCATTGGTTGACGTAAATTTAATCTAGAATAAAGTAGAATTAGGTTCATTAGAAATGGAAATTTCATCACAAGATATGTTAAGTTCAAATTTTATGTCTATCATTTTCTTAAGAGTTTGTTTGGTATATGGAATTTGAATTGTAAATAGAATTCTAACTATCAGAATTGAAATTGATCCGAAATCATAATTTTTATGTTTAGGTTGCCTAAAAAGTTGTGCAAAATTATAATTTGAAGTTGAATTGTAATTAAGCGTAAAATATCATGTGATTTCATAGTAATAGATAAAAAAAAATGAAATGACAACTGCCTTAAACTGACTAAAAATTAGAGATATTGATAAGATCAAAATTCTCACTTTACAACATTTTAATCAAAAGTAAAAGACCAGAAATACTCACACTTTGAATCAATTAAAAAAATGTTAAAGATGGGAATTTTTAAAAAATTCAGTTTATTCTTTATTCGAAGTGAAAAAAATCAGGTTATGTAAGAGTAACTTTAACACTAAATTTTCCTCCAAAAAAAAAATACACTAATCTCTTGAAAAAAATCTCAAAAAATAACTGTAACGGTAATTTTATTCTTTTTGGAGAGCAATACTTTTTTTTTGTATTTTTAAACCATAATATTGGTACAAAATTGCTTTTTCCAAAAATAATAATAAATCTTTGTCAAAAATCTCACACGCACAGAGATCTTTTCTAAGTAAAATTAGTTGCTCTTAATTTTTCATGGGTGTCACGGTTTGGCTATTTTTTTTCTTGTTATCTTACTTTTTTTAAGCACATATATTATTGTGGGTAATAATAAAATATAAATGTGTAAGACTATGGGATTTGTTTAATTCTGTTTTAGATATTGAATTGTAAGTTGTGGTATAGGATTCATTTAAGAATTTTTTAAAAACAATAAAAATAATGTGACATTATGAAAAAGTATGACAGTATATAAAATAAAATTTAGCATCATGATAATGAAATAGCCCTAAGTTTTTTTATTATATATTTTTCTCTGCACACAGCACTCGCGCACACACATTAGCAAGTTATATATTTGAGAGTATTTTAATAAATATAAGTTGTAACTTAGTTAAATATTTATTCTAAAATATTATTGGGACTATATATACACATTAATATATTCTCGCTTAATTTTTTAATAAATTATTTTCAAATGAATATATAGCAAATTCTATTTATATAATTTTGGCCAATTCAGATTACAACTTGTTAAATAATTATAGCACTCGAGCACACACATTAGCAAGTTATAAATTTGAGAGTATTTTAATAAATATAAGTTGTAACTTAGTTAAATATTTCTTCTAAAATATTATTGAGACTATATATACACGTACATTAATATATTCTCGCTTAATTTTTTAATAAAGTAATTTAAAATGAATATATAGAAAATTCTATTTATATAATTTTGGCCAATTCAAATTATAACTTTTTAAATAATTATTTTAAAAAAACAAGTAAAAGTATATTATTACTTATGATTACTATATATTCTCTTCTCACTTCTTTTTAACGGTGCATTTGGTTCAAAAGAAAGGGGAAACGAGATTATAACGAGAACAAAGATGAGATTCTTTATTTGGTTTTAGTCGAGAGAAACATTATATAGATATTAGCCATCATATGATGAATGTGTTTTGAGTGTAACCGAGGTAGTTAAGCCATAAGTGAAACCATTGCATTTTTGCATAAGATTGGTTCTTTATTTTTTTTAAAAATTATTTTATTCTTTTATTTTATTTTTAAATTTAACTCAATGTTACTCTTTCGGATCAATGACAATTTTCGGTTTTAATTAGAAAATAATTTTGAAACACTTTTTTATTGACTAATAATGTATCGTGTTTTATTAGATTTACTTGTAAAAAACATAATATAACAAAAATTGTTGCTCTTGAAACACACTTTTTACATGATTTTATAGTATTTGACTTTTTTTTTTAACTTTTGTTGGATTTCATAATTTTTATGTAATGAATTAAATATGATAAATTAAATATGATAAATTTTACATCTTGAATTAGTTAATAAATAATTTAAAATAATGTGTTAAAATTGAAAATAATCATTATTTTAAAAGGATAACATTAATCCAAATTTAAAAGATAAATGATCAAATTAAATCTTATAAATAATAAAGAAATAAAAAATAGGTGAAGATCTGAAAACTAAACAAATTGAAATATATACTATCGTTTTAAAAAAATAGATGTATTTTTAAATTCACATTTTATATATATATATATATATATATATATATATATATATATATATATATATATATATATAATCATGAGAATCACTCTCTTACGCTTGAGAATATAAAATATTTCTTTATTTTTTTATAATACTTAAAGGGCCAAAAAAAATAAAAAATAAAATATTAAAGAAAAATGACTAAAAACATAAAGGAATAAAAGAAATTGTAGCCTATATCAATATCATCATTGTCCAATAATCAATACAAAATAAAATATAATAAAAAATATTCATTTAAAAGTTTAATATTAATAACTAGATAATTTAGAATAGATTAAATTTAAGTAAAAGTGTTGAAGGTAAGTTTGAAACCCCACCCCTATACTCCAACAAAATACCAACCACCGAGCCAAATAAATTTTTTTTTGTATTCTTGATAATTAATTAAAAAATAAGTTTAAATTGAAAACTGAAAAAAGTTTAATATTTTAAAATTGAAACGGCAACAACTTAAAATAAATGTTTTAAGCATGAACTACAAGGTAATAAAATAAAACAAATTATGTACTCATAGCTAGTGATCATGAGTACGTATATCGATAGTGTTTCTTCAATAAAAAGAAAGTTCATTTATATGGTTATAAACAATGGGATACGCCTTGAAGTTTTCAATTAATTCATTCTGTGTTTTCCAGTACTGCATGTTTTTTAGTTTCCGAGGAGATGTGGTGCTGCTGATTTTTGTTTGATAGCCGATGAATCAGTATCTCATGGTGGGGCTTTTGTTGGTCCTTTCTGCATGCCACTTGATTATTTTTCTCTAATTTGTTTTCCAAGGCACACAATTATGTATTTTTCAAAGAAGTTTTTGACCTTAAAAGGCAATTACTCACACCATATTCATCAGAATCCCATGTGGTATATATGGCCCACTTGCATGAAATCCCTCACTACTGCCACGTGTTGATACACAGAAGGCCAAGGAGGGAGGTTCTGTACAACTACAAATGCCACTCACATGACCTTCGTTGAAACCACTCAAAATAACACTGAGAAGCCATTATTTCAGTTCAGATTCATTCCCTCAACATTTGTTGTTACTTTTACTACATTTACTATCTCTCTAAATGATGTCTTTGATCTCTTCTCTTTCAGTTGTTCAAACCCATGTTAACATCAGATCCTGATTTGTTGCTCTATTTATTTTACGCTCGAGACTAATTTACTTTACACTATTACTACATATACTATTCACTTCCCCTTCACTTGTTTACATCGCAAACCTTCTCTCTCAATACTACAGAAGATAACGTACGGTATTATTGCTTTCATTTCGCAAGCTTCTGGTAGAACAAAGGGTATTATTATTATTCTAAGTTGTGATTTTTGGTGTGACATGCAGATTGCAGAAGGCGTAAACCAAGCATGGCAACAGTGACGGCCTCTTCTTATGCGGTGTCAGGAAGCGCGTGTCACAGCCACCGTGGCGCGTCGAGAAGAGAGGCCAAAGTGAATTCTTTGGCTCAGGTAAGTCTCAATTATGATGGGTTGAGATCCCTGAACAAGCTGCACGTGCGAACCACGCGTGCGGCCAAAACCAAAACCTTGTTGTCTGCGAAAAGTAACAAGAGTGGACATGACGGAGTTTTGGGGAGGATTAAATGTGGGATGAACATGATCTTCGTGGGGACTGAGGTGGCACCTTGGAGCAAAACCGGGGGACTTGGTGATGTTCTTGGAGGACTTCCACCAGCGTTGGCTGTATGTGGATTCATCATTGTCTTAATTCTCTTACCTGTTCTTACTTTGATCTTCTTACCATTTATCCCTTTTAATTTCACGCTTTCACGAGTTATTCTTAATCTATCATTAAACCCATTAAAGCTTAGGGTTAAAGTGCAAAATAATACAACAAAGATTGATCCAACTGTTAAGAAAATAACTCATATTCTACAAGGATTTGGATTCAATTTCTGCTGCTGATATAAAAATCTTGATACTGAATAATATGTAATTATTTTTGTGTAAATATACATTGAATCTCGAAGTCTGTCAGATCAGTCTTCAAAACTCAACTTACTTAAATTTTTTGTCAGAAGAAAACTAGAAAATAATATATTTCCATAGATCACAAGACTAAAATAAGTACAAATAAAGTACAAGAATATGGTGATCATTAAAAAAATACAAGGAAGTTTGGTGTGTGCCTGTCATCTAGAGGAACAAATCACGTAAAGTTTGATTTATTTGATTTTTTAAAGTCAAAAGGTGCAATTTATTTATTATTAGTAGTAGTCCTTACATCTAATCTAATTTTAAGAATTCAAAAGTAATAAAATTGGAAAAGCAAGTATATATTACATCATAAATATAAATAGTGGATGCTTTTTTCCTCAATAAAATCTTACATTTTTTAGTTGATTAAAAAAAACAGAATTGAACCCTGAGACCTATGTGTGTAAAAAAAAAAAAATCTATTAAGAAAAATTAACTCAAATAAATAAATCGTACTATCAAAGAATTGCTCCTTAACTTCCAAGTGGAGATGCCTGGTTTCATCCAAAAAAATAGACCTGAGGATTAATGTTAACATTCTTCTTCTTATTATCTGATCCCTGTTTTGTGCTAATTAATATAGGGAAACGGACACCGTGTTATGACAGTGTCACCACGTTACGACCAATACAAGGATGCATGGGACACTAGTGTGACGGTGGAGGTAACTTTTTGGTTCTCATGTATCTCACTGTATAAATCTATGAAATTCTTAGTAAATGATTGAACTGTTTCGTTTTTTCATTCTTTTCTTCCGTGTTGGTAGGTCAAAATTGGAGATAGAATAGAAACTGTCCGTTTCTTTCACTGCTACAAGCGTGGAGTGGATCGTATTTTTGTGGACCACCCGTGTTTCCTTGAGAAGGTTATATACTTTTGTTGGCATCAACCATTTCACACAATGGAATACTTATAGGATAGGAGCCACTGTGACCGTGGCACCTTGAAGTTAATAAATTGACATTTTTCTTCCATTTTGATTTTAAAGGTATGGGGCAAGACTAGGTCAAAACTCTATGGCCCTAGTGCTGGAGTAGATTATGAAGACAACCAACTTAGGTTCAGCTTGTTATGCCAGGTACCTTATTGTCTGGATAATTGCTCAAATTTCCATGTCCTCTGAATCATAATTATCCATACTCTGTCTGTTTCAATTGATTTAATTTCTCAAAGAAATTGTAACCAAAAAAAGTTCTCAAAGAAATGGCAACGGGTCATGTATTTCCGGACATTGCTGACTACATTTATGTTAGCTGGAATTTGAATGACCTTAATGTTTGTTGAGAGTACTTATTTGGTACTAGTATTTGATAGCTGAGAATTACAACACATTTACATTTATTGACTTTGGATGTGACATTATCAATGTGTTTAACAATTTTCAGGCAGCACTTGAGGCACCAAGGGTTTTGAATTTAAACAGCAACAAATATTTCTCTGGACCATATGGTATGGTTCTCTGGTTTTTTCCTTGATCTTTAATCGTAGGTTAAGCAAAAACTTCAAATGTAGTTTACAAGCTTTTTCTGTCTTTTGGCAGGCGACGATGTAATCTTTATTGCCAATGATTGGCACACTGCCCTTCTTCCATGTTACTTGAAATCAATGTACCAGACCAGGGGGATTTACAAAAACGCAAAGGTGAGAATTTATTTACTTTCTGCATGTTTGTCTTCACCATTCATTCTTTCTAGGTAAACTGACTTTCCTTTTGACTCATCATGGCAGGTTGCATTTTGTCTTCATAACATAGCCTACCAGGGTAGGCATGCCTTTGCAGACTTCTCTCTTCTCAATTTACCTCGCGAATTCAAGGGTTCTTTTGACTTCACTGATGGGTACGACGCCATTATCTATTCCAAAATAACTTACAACATGTTTTTGGTTTATTAGTTTATACACTTGACTTTTATATATCCAACCATGTAAATGTTTCTTATGTTTCATTTTCAGGCATGTTAAGCCTGTGAAGGGAAGGAAACTTAACTGGATGAAGGCTGCAATATTAGAATCGGACCGAGTACTCACTGTAAGTCCATATTATGCCCAGGAACTTGTTTCCGGAGAGGAAAGAGGTGTAGAATTGAACAATATAATTCGTTCATGTGGCATCACTGGTATCGTGAATGGTATGGATAATAGGGAGTGGAGTCCAAAAACTGATAAATTCATTGATCTACACTACGATGCAACAACTGTAAGTAGTATCTTTCCTGTTATTAAATATGGTTTGCACATTGATATGGAGTTATGGACCATAGAAATTAGCACATGCTCATCAAAACTGTCATTCTTAGGTCACCGAAGCAAAATTACTGCTGAAAGAGGCACTTCAAGCAGAGGTTGGCTTGCCTGTTGACAGGAATATCCCTCTGATAGGCTTCATTGGTAGGCTTGAAGAGCAGAAAGGTTCTGATATTCTTGTGGAAGCTATCCCAATGTTCATTGACCAGAATGTTCAGATTATGATTCTTGTAAGTGTCTTGTTAATCCATATTACTGATTCTGCTACCAGAGCAAAGTTATGCTGATGTTTCATATCATTTTCCTTTCAGGGAACTGGCAAAAAGGTCATGGAGAAGCAAATAGAGCAACTAGAGGAAATTTATCCTGACAAGGTTAGAGGGGTAGCAAAATTCAACGGTCCCTTGGCTCACAAGATTATTGCTGGAGCTGACTTTATAGTGATCCCAAGTAGATTTGAACCCTGTGGTCTAGTTCAGTTGCATGCCATGCCATATGGAACGGTATAGACTATGCCCCTCTTTTTCTCTTTTTCCTTCTCATCTACACCTTGGTGTTCCCTTGAAACATTTTTTGACTCTTCAAACATCAAATGTTTTGTGACAGGTGCCCATTGTTTCCTCCACTGGTGGACTCGTTGACACCGTTCAAGAAGGGTATACTGGATTCCACATGGGAGCATTCAACGTAGAAGTAAGTAGTGTAGAAACATAGCCTTGCATAATTTTGATAGAGGAGCGAATCGCAAAGATTATAACTGGTGTTTTTCTGTAGTGTGAAGCTGTTGATCCAGTTGATGTGGAAAAGTTAGCAACTACTGTAAAGAGAGCCCTTGGAACCTATGGTACCCCAGCCATGACACAAATGATCCAGAACTGCATGGCCCAAGACTTTTCATGGAAGGTAAGCATGCAATTAGCTGCTGTGTGAATGTGTTTTGCTCAAAACCGATCTAATAATGATAAAATAACTAAAAAGCTTTAGGCTATCCAACAAAATATTATTTGCTATTAGTTTTTTAAAATAAAAAATACCTCACATATTAACTAAAGATCTCACGTATCAACTAAAGGTTTCAGGCATCGCTCTTTTCTTTAAAGTAAAAAATATTTCTCTAACTTTTTTGCTTTAGGGTTTTGCTTACAGCTCACTGCAAAAAAAACAAAAAAAAAAATGTTACACGTTATGTTATGCCTCTAAGGCATGAGCCATGGAGGGAAATGCTGTTTATCTCATCATTGGGGTGATTCTGATGCAGGGACCAGCCAAACAATGGGAAAAGGTGCTGTTGAGCCTAGAGGTTGCAGGCAGTGAGCCTGGAATTGATGGTGATGAGATTGCTCCTCTTGCAAAGGAAAACGTCGCCAATCCTTGAGCATAACCATTGATAACCTGTTTTTGAATATGGCCATCATTGTCAAGAACGTTATCTAATACTTGCCAGCATTTGATTATAGACATAGCCACCTACACATAGTTGGATCAACAATTTCTAACGAAGGAATGGAACTTTAATTTCAAGCAAAGCATAAAGCTAACAAACATGGAGGTTTTTCATATGCAAGGTCTTGCAATCCGTGAAATTTGAAGCATCTTAGTGGTAAAATGCAGCATAAGTGGCCTTTCAAAAAAAAATATGCAGCATAAGTGAATAAATGTCAATCCAAATGTATGCTTCCAAATCATAGGAAGGAGCATGCATGGCATTTTTTTTTCTTATCTTATTGGCATTAGTCTCACTCTTTATGTACTCTGGAAAAAGTTTTAAAGATATACACCATTTCGTGAGTTCATCGAGATTTGACACACACACACATATATATATATATATATATATATGGATGTTGATTTCCTTGCAGTTTATTTTAGGATGCCCCCTAATGAATTTGACCATAAATTTTAATGGGTACTTTACTTTGGAAGTCGATAGTGTAAAAACATTTTTTATACATAAACAATTGTTTAACCTTTAATCTTATCATCATTTATACACCAAAGGATGATTTAATTTTGATACCCTTAATTTTTTATAACTCGGGAACTAGAAAGTAATATCATTTGTATATTTTGAAAGACTAAAGTAAAGTTTTCCCCAAAAAATGGTATACATTTCGAGAAACAAATCAAAAAAATAATTGTTCATTTTTTTTAAAAAATAAACTTAAGAGTGTTATGTAATCTACATATTGATTTAATTAAACAAACATACTTATTACAAATCGCAGTTATCATCTATTTATAATAATGCCTACAAAAAAAATTATGAGAAGTTAAGTTAATGATAAATGTTTTATTACAAAACTACAACTTCAAAGGATGAAGATCCTCTCAGCTGATATTTGGAGCAAGGGTCTTGATTTTTGGATGATTCAGAAGGACATGAAAGATGTCTCTTCCGTTGGATTAATGAACGGAAAGATCACAATGCATCCTTTTGAAAATTTCGAAATGGGTTTATAAGTTTTTAATGTTTGACAGCTAAAATGCATGTGAGTCGAAGAAAATGAACTAAGTTTTCCTAATTTTCAATGTTGATCTGGGCAAACACGGCAGCCACCGCCAAAAAAATAAAATAAAAAAGCTTCTTAATATCTACACTTGAAGGAATTCTCTATTTTTTTTTTTTTTGGCAAGTCCGTATTCCTCTAGCATGTGGGATATAGTCCACTCATAAATAGAATGGATTTTGCTTTATATTTATCTTTTAATAAATAAAAAAAATTGTAGAATCAGATTGACTAGATGCAAAGCCATTAAAAATGGCAGTTAGAACTTAGAACCCTTCTTCCTTGAATATAAACTATTGCATTGGGCTATTTAATTCTACTATTGTGTCTTTGGACAAAATTTTTAATCAAAAGCAACATAGAATCTTTGATGAAGTGGCCTAATACATACGACAAGTCCAATAACCATTGCCAGATTTGATCATTATATCATAAGACTAGAGTACTCAGTCAAAAACAAATCATAAGAGTAGAGTAATAATGGCAAAATGATGAACCATGTTTAAAAATTAATAGTAATAAATATGTTATTTCCTATCTAATTTATTCCCCCTTTATATTTTTTATGATACGCTAATTTTTCTTTCGTTGTCACTTTTCTATATTTTAGAATTTTCTGATTCGTTGATTTCTTTTGTGCAATAGCAGACAAATGAGCGAAGGCTTTTTTGTTTTCTAATAATAAAAAGGAGTGTTGATCAAGTTTCGTAGTTGTAAAGGTATGCATCCAAAATGAAAGGCGTCCGTTTTGGGTTTCCCAGTGATTGGGTCTGGGAAATGTTGATCATGTGAATTGTGAAAGTGAAAGTAAAGTAGTCAGGGAACAATTGCTTGGTCCCCGTCTACATTATCCACTGTCACCGTTATCACAAATCAAATCAGTGTGAGCTTATCATGAATTTATCCATTTACATTAATCAATTTGATTGTAGTATACTCGTGTATGTCAAACAATTAAAAAGTTAAGACCTAACTTGTCTTTTATAACAGCTTGCTTGACAAAAAAAGGTTTGTGCTTGAAGTTGAAGTTTAGAAAAATCGTTAACGTGACAAGTTGATTTGGACCAAAATATATATGGATTACGAAATTTTAATCCATTGAATTTGATTTTCATCATTAAATGAATTTGTTGAGTTTAATAAATAAAGGGATTGTTGACTTGTCCGTTCATTTTCTTCAGTCTAAAAAAAGTAGAAGGCTTCCATGACGAAACATGGCATTCGTCTTGTTTCTAAATTATGGAATTTTTTTGCGGCATCTTTCCGCGTGTCTCTCTTCCCATTCTTTTCGACCGAATCTTTTATTATTATAAAAATCTACGTGTGTTGTATTATTTCCTCTCTAAAATAAAAATATCTATTATCTCTTCCTCAGTCCTCTCCCCGTGTCTCTGTCTCTTCCTGAACCGAATCTAATTGGAGAGAGGCTTCAGTCTGCCACCAACAGAAATAGTTATCGTCAAGTCCACACTCCACATTGTAACAGATCCATGGATCATCGTCATTGGCGCTTCTTCATTATGCTTTTCATTACCGGTAATTATTAAGCTAATATTGTTTTACTTTCACTCTTGCGGAATTGACTATTAATGTTGATATGCAGCAGCAGCAATAGGACTTGTTTCGTCGTTAGGGATAAACTACGGCCAAATAGCGAACAATCTTCCTTCACAAGACGACGCCGTTGCGTTGGTGAAATCCATCGGAGCGACGAAGGTGAAGCTCTACGACGCAGATCCACGCGTTTTGAAAGCGTTCGCGAACACCGGAGTGGAATTAATGGTAGGTCTGGGAAACGAGTACTTGTCTAGAATGAAAGATCCGAAACAAGCACAGGCATGGATCAAAGCCAACCTCCAACCCTACCTCCCAGCCACCAAAATCACCTCAATCTTCGTCGGGAACGAGGTTCTGACCTTCAACGACACCTCCCTAACCTCGAACCTCCTCCCAGCCATGCAGAGCGTGCACGCCGCACTCATCAACCTCGGTCTCGACAAACAAATAACCGTCACCACTACTCACTCCCTTGCCGTTCTCCAAACCTCCTACCCTCCCTCGGCAGGAGCCTTCCGTCCGGACCTAGCTCCGTGCCTAGCTCCAATCCTGAGCTTCCAAGCCAAAACCGGATCTCCGTTCTTAATCAACGCGTACCCCTACTTCGCATACAAGGCGAATCCGAAGCAGGTTCCGTTGGAGTACGTGCTCTTCCAACCCAACGAGGGGATGGTGGACCCCTCCAGTAACCTCCACTACGATAACATGCTTTTCGCGCAGATCGATGCGGTGTATTCCGCGTTGGATTCCTTGGGCTACGGGAAGTTACCGGTTCACATCTCAGAAACCGGTTGGCCTTCTAAAGGGGATCAAGACGAAGCCGGTGCGAATCTCGAGAATGCGAAGAAGTATAACGGGAATCTCATTAAGATGGCTATGAGCAGCAGCAGCAGCGCCAAGAAGGGGACACCGTGCAGGCCCAATGAGGATTTGAACATTTACGTTTTTGCTCTGTTTAATGAGAACATGAAGCCCGGCCCAGCTTCCGAAAGGAACTATGGGCTTTTTAAGCCCGATGGGACCCCTGCTTACCCCCTTGGCTTCTCTCTGGCTTCTGTGCCAGTCGTCGCCGGTAATAACAATACCGGCGTCGCAAGCACGCCGCCGCAACCAACGTCACCGACTTCTTCCACCGGCTATTTGTCAATTTCCTCTGCTTCCTCTCTGGTTAGTTACACTGACCCCGCTATTACTTACTCCTACTACTTATTAGTATTATTGAATTATTGTGTTTTAATTTTAATTATATGTTTGTTGCCTATACCTGTGCCAACTTTTAGATCCTGTTATTAGTTTTGTGACAATTAAAATTGTTACTAAATGAAAGACATAACTAAAACAAGAGTTTTTCAGTGTACGGAGTATAGGAAAAAGACTTTGTTTGATTTAGGGAAGAAAAAAAATAATAGACAGAAATAAAAGAGAAATAATTTGAAAATGAAATGATATGTTTTTGTTGTTTGATTTAAAAGAAATAATACTTTTGTGTTTAAGAAAATCGATTTTGTTGAGAATGACACCTTTGACACGGCAATTCCAAAGACAAATTTTAAGTTCGCGTGTCATAACTCGTATTTTAATTCTCCTATTTATCGTTCCAACTAAACTCGACAACAGAGCATTGCCATCGTCCGTCATTTAAACCGAACAAAGCCTTAATGGAATGGAGTAGGTAAAAAGACTAAATAATTAATTTATGGATAATTAAACCATAGATTATTTAAGTTCACTTCAGTTGGAGTTCTAGACTCTAGTTGTCTCTAAAAATAAAATTGAGGTTCTGATTATCTGTACAACACGTTTCTTTTCCTGAAGTTGATCTTGTTCCCTATTTTATTATCATTATTATTATTATTCAATGTTATCTAGTATTGTATACGCTTTTATAATTCCAATCTAGAGGTTTTACTTAGCTTTTTTTTTTAGTTGAAAATATTTGAGCTAATTGTGAGTTAAAAAGTTTTATATTGATGATTATTTAAAAATTATTGTAAATATAATTTTTAAATAATTATTATAAGTGAATAAACTTTTTGTACATTAACTGGGATTTGTAATTGGTAAGTAATGTAAAAGATATTTATTTTGAAGTTGTATTTTCGAGGTTGATAAATCTATAACTGCGTTCGGAGTTTTACACTTGTTACACTCGTACTTTTTTAGATTATAGTCCCAAGTTTGTGACGTTTTTTCTTAGTTCTTTATTTGCCTGCTTTTGAGGATATCTTAATCATGGTCAGGATACATTTTTTAATGATTTTTTTTTTATTTGCCTGATAACATAACCGTTTGTGACTGTAATGACGTTGATGTTTTGTTTTGTTTGACACAGGAAAGATGTCGTTTACTCGGGCGTTCTTTATCCTTTTTGGTGCCGTTGGTGATGGAGCTGTTGATTTTGAAGTTTTGAGGATTTGTGGGTTCAGAATCCAAAGAAAGACACTGGGGCATGGCAATGGGGAGGAAGAGCAAAGGCAGAATGAGAACGGAGTAAAGGTAAACCCCACAACACAAGCTACGTTATTAACAGTACTAGTTATTTATTTTTCACTTTGCTTGTCCTTTACTATTGGAATTATTGTCACCTTTTTCATAAAGTGCATATATATCAAACGTCACCATTGTATCCATTCAAATTTTGAAATTTGCCTGTTGAGGGATAGTTACATTTGGATGCAAGCAACAAATTTACAGCTTTTGATCATTTGTGATTGGCAAACTCGATTTGTCTAATGGAGTCTGTTTGTGTGAGAGTAAAATTGTTTTTGTAAAAAAAATTGGTAGTAATTTATAGTTAGTTTATCTTCCATAAAGTACTAGCTGGTAGCAATAATTGGGTACCCTAATTATCATCAAGATTGGGTTAGGTTAGCATTGACGAACGACCATCTTAAGTAATTTGTTGAATGGTTTGTCGCATATCACGATTTATTAGCACCGTTGTGGGGACAAAATTACACGTCTGAAAAAGGTATCCATTAGGAAACAGACAGCATCACGCACTTTTTTGTTGGCTGGCATTTTTGCTTTGCTAGTTGGCAGCATAAAGAAAGTTAACCCTTTTTCGCTAACTTTTTCTCTGATTGATTCTTTTAATTTTGCAGTGAGTACACGTCGTCTTTGCAGTGAGATGTCGCTTACTGGTCTAGGAAGTAAAGGTAGTTGTTTCAGGAGCTTTTTCACTCCCCACCCCCGGGACTAATTTTATGTACTACAGGAATAGATACATTGATTGGTATTTTTATCAGACATTATTTCATAATAATGTGATACGATCACATTTTGCTTTGCAGTATTCAATTCTCATAAGCAAGGCTTCGGCATCTGCTGAACGTGATCTTTTAACAATTTTATTATGGGTACAATTATGTTAAATAAATAAAGACGACACAACTATTAAGGGAATAGATGGTAAACGCCTAACGTTCATAGGAGTTATTACAAAACACGTACTGAGCTGCCAGCCTGACACTAGGTTGGGAAATTGAAATTATGGACCAACGAAGTTTCTCTATACAAGATGACCACTTTGTTTACTAGAGATAAGAAATAGTTGGAGTGAAAATAAGTAGGTGAGAAAAAGAAAAGAGATGAAAATATGAATTGTTTGGTTTAAGAGAAATGAAAATAATATTATAAAGTTTGTTTTGAAAGAAAGAAGAAAAAAAAGAAATAGATTTTTAATAAAAATACCTTTTTACCCTTACTAATTCAGTACGTTTGGGTTTTCTAAGTTTTAACCATTGATTCATGAGGGTAAGTCTGGCAAACTTACACAACAATAATTTCTCCACTTTTCCACCAAGTTTACAGAGGAACTTAAACTGCATGAGCCCCACCTTTTTTTTAAAATATTTAACACGCTAATTTAATAAAAGCTTAGAAAGTGTTCCTACAATTTGCTCTATTTATCATTGTACAGTTAAAAATATCTTAATTTATCATTTCTTTTTTCTCAGCTAAAATTATCAAAGTATGAAAATATTAGAAATGAAAATTTTGTCCAACCTCCTTTTTAAGCTCTAAAATCTAACTACCACATATACCCAAAAAAGACAACATGATTGCAGGCATTTCATTTTACCTACATAAGACGTCATAAATTTTCAGCAGGCCAAGCAAACCCCTGCTAAAGCTTATCGGAAACAACCACCGCATAAAATACGAATTAAACACAAACTGTCGCCGTATCATCAAGGTCAATTGACAAGAACTCATGGGGCTCATAGTTTGCAGAGACAGAAAACAGACTGTAAATGTTCAAAATAAAAATGCGACATTTGCTCAATTTGATCCAAAATATCCACGCAGCTAATCGGAAATGCACCAGAGATGAAGTAGAAAGACATACAAGGGAAAGTGGGCAATCTATTATTTTAAAAAATAAATAAATAATCAGGTCCTGTTCATCTTTTCCACATGATACTGGGTCCTAGAATCCTAACAACAAAATAACAGAAGGATGGCACGATTCCTTTCAGAAACACAAGTGCCGCCCTCCTAGCACGATACTGATACATACAACTGTCAAACACAGCAATTATGGTGAATTCATGATGTGTTTTAACCTCCAATGAAATGAAATAACAGAAATATCTTAAGTTCATAGACTGCCAAAATTTCTCTATCAAAAAATGATATCATTCATGTAGTGATTAAGAACTGAAAACTAACTAGAGCCTCACCTAAACATTTTTGTTTAATTGCTCTTTCACTACGGTAACATTTTGTCTCATATATTACCTTGCAGTCTAGCACTGCGAGGTAAAATAACTATCTAAGACATAAGCTTGGCTTTGTGCTAACTGCTAAGCATATAAAGTAGGCATCAAGCAACAAAATGTCCAATCATGATCTATACTGTATGAACCTGAGATGTCTCTCCTTCCATCTGGCCTTTACTTCTATTTCTCTGATAAAATAACACATATGCAGCTGAAGATTTAATTTCGGCTTCAGTAACAGGAGAGACATGACTATCATCGAAATGGCACCATTTATTGTCATCGATCAACTGTTAAAAATTAGCAGAACAATTAAGCCCAAGGTTTAAAACAGAAACATCTCAAACAGCAGAAAGAATTCACAAATTACAAAATCAAGACTTGGCATCACAGCAGGTGCATGTTATGAACTTACCTTACAATACGCAGTGTAATGCCCACCACCTAGACCACCATAATGGTTGCTGATTGCATAAAGGTTATAAACATAAGACTCTCCATCCTTGCTTTTCACATATTTGGTTAAATCCAGATTGTGAATGGGAAAATTTACAAAAGTGTCAAGTTTGTTTTTCAGGTATCTGCTGTATGAGAATCGTTTTAAGTGAAAAACAAGAATCTCCGGCAATTTCCACAAGTCAAGCTTCTTTGTAGCTTGTCTGTGTTCCTTGCATCTAGGGCAGTACCTAGTTAGTAAAAAAAAAAAATTAAAGCAGCAATATCTTTCAAAACACAAAAGCTCACAATAGTCTAGTATGAAGTTCATTTCAAAAGCATGAAAACAATCTTACCACATGTCATCTGGTCCAAGAGGTTCTTCAGTCAAGAATGCCTCCAAGCAAGAAAACAAAGAAATAGCTTCTTGCCGGGTTTTTTTCACAGTGAATCCAGTTTTGTGAACTTCCGGGAGATCCCTCAGGTAGCTAGAATCATATAATTCCTGTTCTTTGTCAGTCCAGTCAAGAAAGACTCTTACAACTTGGTTGGGTTTTATAAGAGAAGCCTTCTCGATGGGTTCACAACTCAAACAGCTTTCGTTAGTTAAAACAAGTTGTAAAGATGACTCCCCACAGGATGTTCCCTCTTGTTCTTTGTTGCCAGTTGTTAGACTCAGAGATTCAGATTCAGTATTGGAGATGTTTGATTGCTCATCACTGTCACCTGAGATGAAACCATTTTCCTTCCCATCATGAGACTTACTCGAAGAATATGTTTTTCTTAAAGGTGCCAACATTTTATGTACAGATGCCTCAATGTTGGCTCCAAATTGAGGATCTTCTACCAAACAAGTAACCAACGGGGTCCCAAAGAGCTTCCTGTCTCCACCCTTCATACTGTCCAGTGAACATCGAGGTAATTCAAAAATCAAATCAATCAGTAATAAATACTTTGAAGCATTATCATATTCCAAGTCGGTGCACCAGGAACAACTTGGTGAAATCTCTACAATTGATTGAGGAATAATGAAATGGCAGATTTCCCTATGCTAAGCCACAAATGGTTATTCATATCTTGAGTAGCAGGTACCAACTTGAATGGCACCTGCAAGACTCTAGTACTTGAAATGCCCAATAATGGAGAAAATAACCAAATCACCACAAAACTTACAGGAAATGTTCAAATAAATATTCAAATGGTTTTGGTTTATAGAGTATAAACACAACAACAAGAAAATGATTTAATAGCTGAGTGAAAGCACTAATCACAATTAACAATCTCTGGATCATTCATTCCCATTTGTACTCTGGAAGAAATTAGCAAGTAGATGAAAACTATGACTATTAACACTGACTATCTTGGGAAAATCCCTCCCCCCAATCAGTTACTTTCAAGGGGAAAAACTATTCAACCTAAAAAAATTCCAAGTTACAACAGAATTCAAATAACCAACGGGAATACTTTCAGTTAAAAGGGAACCATAAGAACAAATTTACCAAAAACTTAGGTAGTGTTTAGATAGAAAATTGCAAAAATCTAAGGAAACTAAAATGAATCGATATTCAATTGCTTCAATTAAATTCTTTTCTTTTTCAAAATATTTTATTTGGATAAAGTAATTCAACTTCCTTGTAAATTCTTTTTTGGATAAAGTAATTCAATTTCCATCATATGTAAAATTTTAGCTTAAATATTTATTTTAGAAAAATGTGTGTGAGAGAGGAAGAGGGAGATAAAAGAAAGGAGACAGGTGTGGACGAAAGAAAGGGAGACAGATAGGTGCAGATATGCAGGAGAGGGGGAGAGGGAGAAAGAGGAGCAGAAGAGACAAAAGGAGAGGGAGGGACTAGGGAGGTGAATCAGAGAAAGGGGGAGGGGGGTGGAAAGGAATAGAGATAGATGTTGAAGAGTTGTAAAAGAGAGATGGGGGAGAGGGAGAGAGACCCAGAGAGAGGAGAGAGAGGAGGGAAATGGTACTACAGAGATAGTGAGTTGATAGTGAGACTTTGAAAAAGATAAGGAATTTCCGAATTCTTTCACTAGGTTTTTTTTTTTGTGTTTACTTTAGGTGTTATTTGAAATTCCTCCAATTTACTTAAAACCCCTATGAAATTCCCATCATTTTGAGAATTCTGAGTTGGGTGTTCAAAAAAGTCATTTTGATATATGATATTTTAAATCCACTTAAAAGAAATTCCTCTCTCTAAACTCCACATTCAAACACACTCTTAAGGAAAAAAGACCATTATAATGTCATTACATAGACAACAAAAAATCATATATATGCAACCATGACTTTTTAGAGCATTATGCCCTTTCAATGTATAGAGTATATTGCACAGGCACCGCATTCACCAAAAAAGGTCAACTTACTTATCCAGCCATCGATGCATTATTTCAACTTTCGTTTTCCTGGCTCCACTTTTGATTCGATAGGCCACAATATGTTCATCATCCTTTATTGAATTTAATGGTTCCATCGGATTCTCTAGATATCGATAAATCTTATGCTCATAAACCTAAGAGAGACATATACACCATCAACCACCAAAATCAAATCCAAGAAGAAGCAACTTTTATAGGAAGCAATTACCTCTGCAAGCAAAAGCATTTCATCACTCTTCAAGCAGCATGCAGTGCCTAATGCTTGGCAAAGATCTCTACAGCTACCATGCTTCAGAACTGTCACAGTGTATGGCATGGGAAGACCACTCCCATCAGAATAAAAGACAGTTACTGTCATTGTGCGAGTGACAGTGGAAGGCAGTGGTAATGATAAGTACATGAATGGATCGAAAGTGATTGAAATTTTGCCACATACTGGACAAACCAATGTTGACTTGTATTGACCCTGAGAATTTTATTGCAGAAAAATCAAAATGACGTGCTTAGTAAAGATAACCAGAATGAACTTGAAAGTTGAAAGTCCATCTTGTCAAGCTTTTAAAGAAAATCAAATTAAAAAATTTATAGAAATCAGAGAAGGCTTATTGGAGAAGGGGAAAAACTCAAGAAAGCGTATAAACAAATTATAAACTCAAATTGACTAAAGTAGAAAAACAAATATAAATATAGTAAGTAGTTCTTAACTACAGGTTCTTATCTTTCTTTTCTTCTCTTTTCCCTTTTGTGTTAAAAGGGGGGAGGGGAGCATAGAAACAATGGGGCAGAAATTTAAGCATTTAGCTATTCAGCTTACGAATGGCAGATCAATTATAATTCATGGTTTCATGCAATAAGTGTCAGACACAACATGGACACATACTCACCTGGCATACATCAACAATCAATGAATCATTTCGAGCCATATGATTTTTCCAGCACTCAGATGCAACTTCCTCATCTGGCCTACCATCCGAGTCCTTCATTTCAATGTAAGGCTTTTGTTTGACACGATTCAAATCTTCATGCAATCCATCCAATAAAAAAGCAAGCAATTCCTAAATAAACAAATACACATTACTCAGAACAGACAAAAATCATAAAAAGGCTGAAGTTCAATGACTTCGTGAAGAAAGTCAATTTTAAAATAACCCAAAGCTGTCAGCCTGTCACTGAGAAATTCAAGCAATAATCAAATTTTCTCAAGTTAAATTTTAGACCGGACTCTCATTGCTACATCTGCAAATGCAAGTTAAGCAAAAGATAGATTACATAAGAAAACATAAAAATTAACAGAGTTACTCGCAAATTCAATTCTCAACTGAGGGTTGAAACAGATGACTAAAGATGGTGTACGAAGGAAACAATGAACATTGAATAAAAGTCCTTTCATATTACAGGAAAATCGGTGGAAGAATCCCTAAGGGGGTGTTTGGTTTGATTGTTTTTTGTTTTCATTTTCACTGGAGATAGAAAATGATGATGGAAATGTGTTTGGTTGGATTTCTGTTTTCATTTTCAGTAAAAATATTTTCCCAAACGAACCAAAAACTGGAAACAATAAAATCTCGTTTTCAGTTGAAACCAGGAACCTCATTTTGGGTAAAATGAATACGCGGTGGCAAGGAATGTAACTTTAAGCAAATCTAAAAATACATTTCCTTTTGAAAACGCATTTTCAGTGTTTTTATTTCTTGAAAACAGAAAACAAGAAGTCAAACCAAACATGTTTTCAGAATTCTAATCTTTTGAAAATGAAAACAGTTTTTAGAAAATGAAAACAGGAAATAAAAACAGAAAATGAAAATGCAAACCAAACACACCCTAAAGTGGCGCTTGTTTAGGCTATTTTCTGTTTTCATTTTCACTGAAAATAGAAAACAGTGGTGAAAATATGCTTGTTTAACATTTAGAAAATGTTTTATGAGAAAACATTTTCTGAATGAAGCCCATTTTCAAAAACACGCAGGAGTTGTTTTCAACGTTTTCTTCAGTTAAGTTTGGAAACAGAAAATAACGAAAACGCGGTGGCATGTCCATGATTAAAATGAAAAGCCACAGAGCCTTTGTCCCCTTCAGCTCCTTCGCCAGGATCTTTGTCATCACCCCAATTACTGCCTTCGATGCCATGTATGCACCTACCCGGGCCTCAGTGCCACCACCAACAACATCAACACTGGAACGATCTGCCCTCCGCTGCCATGCTTCACATGGTCCGTGGCCTACCTGGCGCACACAAACACCCCTCGCACGTTCACAGTGAAGATAGGATCGAAGATCTCTACAGTGGTGTTGGCGATGCAGGAGTACGTTTCCTTGCTGATGCCTACCGAGCTGACCAGGATGTGAACCGCAGAGTCAAAAGCTCGTTCAAATTAGTTGATGAAAGCGGTTATGGTGTTTCGGGTGTTTTGGTCGGTGATTGAAGCATAATTGTTGCAGACCATAAAAGAAACATAATTGTTGCATCTAATTCTGCATTTTGAAATTGTTTTCGTTCGGGTAGTTGTTAATTGGGTTGTGTGGTAGGACGCATATTGAACAATACATATTACTATTACATTATTACTCAAAATTTGGGATTATAATTAGACAAATAAATACATATATTTCAATATATAAATTGTTGATGACTAAAAATGCAAATGTTTTTATAAAATAAGTAATTGTAAAAAAAATTGTTCATCATAATATATGATTTTTATTTATAAAATTTTCAAAAATAAGCATTTATAAATATATTTTTGTCATTTTAAATTATATGCACAAAATATTTTATGAATTTCTTTATCAAAATTGATTAAACCAAACATATTTTCAATGTTTTCATTTTCAAAAAATAGAAAATAAGAAATCAAAACAAACATTTTTAAATCTTGAAAATGTGAAAATGAAAACTGTTTTCAGAAAATGAAAATAGATAATACCTCCTCAAACCAAGCAACACCTGAATTTGTCTAGATGTTGCACAAGGAGACAATGTTCTGGTATTGAGTAATAATAATAACAGCACTCGAGTTTATTAATTTGACAACAATTTCAAAATTAGGAACTTTGACAATTTTGCACAAACTAACCTGAGAATCATGCTGGTTATAGCCACTGAATTGTGGAGCAAATCGGGCCAATTTGCTCTTGAATGCACGGGGCGCAATAGCAGTTCGCCCTGAAGACCACAGTTTCCTCAACAAGTCACCAAATGCAAGTGCTAACTCACCCTGCATATCAAAATTAATTTAAATTGCCTTCAAAGTAAAGCAATCATGGTACACCATTTAATAAACCGTTGAACACTAGAAAAAAAAATGCATATAAGCCAATGGAAATGTTCACGTACACGCATTCCTAAAGGATTGTCCATGTTGATTTCATCACTGTAATCTTGTAAGAAATATTCAGAAAGTGGTGGAGTGTGGACTAAACATTGAATAGAACTGTTCATGAAGCAGGTATTCCCCAAGTTCTGCAGTCCTGCCAAACCACCCCTCTCACCTCTATAGACATCATATTTATCATCCATATTGGTCAACGATGAACTTACAGAACTTCCCTGATATGAACTAAAACTAGACCCAGTCGAGTGACCATTTGACATGGTAGGTCCCCCAGCAATGGACACAGATGACCTTGGAGGTTCTAATGGTACCAAAGCTAATTCATTTCCCATTGAATCCATGCCAGAATGAGAAGAGTGATCTCTATCAAGTGATACTTCTAGAAGAATCTGTGAGCAAGAGATGAATCAGGAGCATCAATAGAAGAATCAATACCAAGCAAAAAGTTAGGATTCTTACGTTCTAAACATAAATTTAGAAGAACGCCAAAAGAATATTCAGCGTATATCTCTACTTAAAAATAGCCAAATTACCATATATTGGATGTAAGTTCCTTCTAATGGAAAACCATATTAATAGCACTTCATAATACCCACTTTGTAGGCAAAAGAAGGTCTTATTAAAGCTTTGGAGTTCTATTACCAGCTTGAAATCAATTACAATTAAAGACCTATACAACTCAAGGCTACCCACATCTTGGTCCATAATCAAGTTTGCATCCTCTAATGTCTTCTGGCCTGAGACCGTCAGCAATGATTGTTTCTTCAAATTGAAGTAATCCCAAATACAGGCCTAATTGACAATCAACAAAAATGGAAAAAGACAGAAATGTAAGATTTTATAAAAATGAAAAATAAAATAAATTAAGGAGGGGAAAAAAGACCAGCACCTTGTTTTGTTCTACTCCTTTAATTTTGCACACCAGCTCATGAAGTTCACCAATGGTCGCCTAAAATATATTACAGGAATAGAAAGACAAGAATGTTACAACCAAACATAGTCCTAATCCAGATTAGAAGCATAATGTGTCAAGACACCAGTATAAGCATGTACATGTTATCATTTAATTGTATGGTATGCACTTATAATTTTAAAATTTACTTTGAAACTTTTATGGGCATTCCCGCAACCAAACAGAAAAACATAACAGTATTAAATTTCTCCTATTTTAAGTGAAATCCCATTTTTGAGAACCTTATTTAAACATAAAATTACATGAAATAAAAATTGGTCATTTTAAAAGTGCATACAAATAGAAGAACTAGCACCCTTTCTAAACATTGGTATTACTGCAAAGCTAACTAGAACAAAAGAGTCTGCAACAAAATCAATCAGTACCTTTCTGCTTAATTTTACAATTGACTGACTGTTATCTCGCGCATCAGTCACCTTTAGACTAAGTGGGTAAACCTCAACATTGTACTGCTTAAGTTCAAGACCCTGAGAAATTAACTTCCTTGGTAAAGCTGGTCCACCTTTGTACCTAGACAATTGAGACAGAAATCTATTTACACACTACACAAATCAATCATTCTTAAGCTGTCTTCTGACGTGTTGAATTAATGTCATGCATTTTTTCCATGCCCAAATGCCAAGAGGTTTCCATAAATCATACTTATGTTAGCTTCAAATTTTTAATATTAAACCTAGACGTGTAAAAAAATACAAAAACAAGAGTATATTACCTGTGAGGATTCAGGGAGAAATTTTAAAATTAAATATGTTTTGGGATCTTCTTTTACTATGTTCCAAACCCTGTTCATATAAACTATTAGGAAATTTCTTCCTGAAACATAATTTATGGTACTAAATCTGGGTCCTCAAATTATCCATTGCATAAAAGATGGTTTTATGCCTCTTTATTCAAAGAATACAATATCAAAATAACTTATGCATATATGGCTCTTCTTTTAGCAACAAATCACAAGATCATTAATTTTTTCCAAATTAAAAAGCAACATATTTATATAATAAATTTACCATTCCAACAGCCTTTCCCACACTTTTTCAGGAACTAAAACATAGTCTGTACCCTCTTCCAACATTCGATGAATATCTAAATTATTGCTGTCACAGTTATTTCCCTTTGAAATAATGTCAGAATTATCAATAGGCCCAGGTCTATCTGCAATCTTTGGGTGGGTTATCAAATGGTTATCAGAAGATTGTTTGTCGATTGAAAGCATACCAACACAAGGCCCAACATAACTCTGCCACCTTGAAAACCACCTGCATGGGGTGGCAAAAAAACATGATCAAAAATAGATACACAAATACATGTGAAAAGTAATACACTATAGGGTGCATTTAGATAAGCTTTTGACAAAAGCACTACTATCATATAGATTCTTTTTCATTACTTTTTTTTCGGAATCTACTCATTCTAGCTTATGAGAAAAGAACTAAGGACGTGTCTGGTTGAGATTTATTGGGGAGATATAATCACTTATTTTTCAAAAGTTCTCTAAAAAACTGGCAAAAAGAAGTTGAATCAAACATGCAATAAAACTGTTTTTTTATAGTTTTTAGCTTTTTTTCAAAATAAAACTAATTATCTTTAAATTTTTTTTTTAGACATTCTTAATTAACAAAAACTCTTCAGAAAAAAAAATGAGCTCATAAAACCACAGTTGAAAGTTTGTTGTTGAAATTTATGGCAGGATCAGGATGCAGTACAAAAATACACAGATATGAGATAATAATTTAATAGAACAAGTCATAAACATATTATGTATATGGAAAAACATCATGTAATTCATGAAGGATGGTAGTAGTCAATCCCAGACAGCAGGATAACTATAAATGCTCAAATATTATAAAATTGGCAAAAATTAAATATATACCATCATTAATAATCAAAATGCAGACACACAATCAACATCAAACTAAGGCATAATTAACAAGTCAATAACAAGGTAAGGCTGAAGCTGAGGAGCTGAGTTGGGCTGGTTGTGACTGAGACGATGCCATCACTCCACTAAGGGGTCGGAATTAATAATTAACGGCAAAAAAGAGACAATAATGAGGACGAAATTATGGAAGAAGTTGCAGCAAAACAAGGAGCAGACAAGTATGAACTATGAACAGAGTCTGGAAGAAAAAGCAGACTCATCCGAGGTTAAGGGGCTGCCAGAAAACATGTTGGGACTGCTGAAAAAGCAAGAACTTAGCCAGAAAATGCATCACCTGCCCTATAGAGTAGCAACCTAACATTTCATTCTTTGAAGAATGAAGGATTCTGAATGAACCCTGATTCATTGAGAGGGGGGAGGGGTATGGAATGTCAAATACCATCTTAAAAATCTGAGGACTTGCAAACAAAAAGGGGACAAAACAAGAATTGAATGACTTGTTGACCATAGTGGCTGCAATTTGTCCACTATTGCCTATAATTCAGGCTGCTGCCTCTGCTCCACAAAATTGTAACACAATGCCCCTTTTGCCACAGCCAGCCATATGACACATCACTATATCATGCTGTTAACTATTCTACAAAGGATCCAAGAAACAACAATTTCCAGCATCTGTTACAATCTCTGCCCAATTTCCCGCCTTGATTATTAATGAGGATTTAGGGCTCAAAATAGCAGCCATCCTGCTATAACGTTTTTTCTAGGACTACCACTACGTGCCACTATTTAAGATAGACTACTATGATACCAGCAATAATCAACAAATATTTGATAACTCATCTCAGCTCTCAGGTGTCGTATCGTTACCCTTACAAACCCCGTAGTAACTCCCTAATAAGCTTTTCAAAAGAGCAAGCCTAGCAGATTATTTAAGGAGGGTGAATCCAAAAGAATAGATACATCAGAGCAAACATACAATCATATACATGTCTAAGCACAAGCACAACACACGATCCATTCACTCCATGATAGAGACACAAATTAATCGACTGCTTAAAAAGTCCAAAAGACCAAGGGGCACAGGTGCCAATCATCATAAATTTTAACACCATAATTATATCCGAAACCATGACGCACAACATAGCATAGCATAGATTCGTTTAAATTAAAACAACAAAAATAAACGATATAAGATTAAGACCTGTTAGAAATAACGTAATATAAGTTGCCTTCTTTCAAATTAAGCTCCGACTCCTTGATCAACTCCGACACGATCCGGTTTTCCTCCTCCGGCGGAAGCTGTATGCAACTGGCCACATTATCCATCGGAAAAACTGAATCGGCGATTGTCATGGTGGATTGTATTTGTATCGACGCGACGAGCAACAAAGATCTCGAATAAAACCCTAAATAGAGGAGATTAAGTCAGAGATAATGCTCAAACAAGCGTTAAAATGGAACAGCGGAATCAAATAGAAAGCCAAGTGAAGAAGAAAAGGAAGAAGGTGATTGAAGCATGGCAAGTACCTGAATTGAACAGATCGAAGTGGATGAACAGTGACGGAGAGACCAAACGAAAGGGATGTGTAAAGGGTAAAAAGGCAGGATACAGTATATTCAAAGAACCCTAGATTGCAGGGAGTGCGACAAGGACAGGGAAGGTAATGTGCAATGTAAACGAAATGAATGAATTTTTATGATCCCACTCACTTCCTTCCTTCACAAACCTTTACAGTCTTTTCAACGGCTGCTTCTCTCTCTTATTCCCCACCTTCAAGTTTAATTCTCACCCATGTAGAAATTTTGAACTGCCATGTACCATTTTTTAAAAGCTTTTACCAAGTCATTTTTAAAAAAGCTTTTACTAAGTTGATCTGAGAATTTGTGGTTTAGGTAAATTAGTTATGTTTATAATTAATTGTTGATTTGATGTTGAACTCACTTTAGTTGATTTGAGAATCATCAACTAAAGTGAGTTGAAAAGTAATTAAACGAGTGTGTTTGACGGATAATTTTTTTGTTATGATAATATTATTATTAGAAAATTAATTATATTATTCTTGGATATTTATTAAAAAAAATATTTGTTTAACTATAAAATTAAGTGGAAATATTTTTCATACTGCTGAATATAATTCAACCTATAAAATATAGATCTACTTAGGTTACGGTTAATAAACTAGTTGAAAAGTTATTTAATAGTTGGAAGTTGAAAAATTAATTTACTAAATAAGTGTTCCGTGAAACTAGGTATTGAAGGATTTGAGAAATATAAAATGACAGGAAATAATAAAACCATAATTTATATAAAAAAAAGTAATAAGAAAAATAAATAAATATATACAAGGTAAACGTGAAAAAAATATAAAAAACTAGAAATTAATATTTTTAAAAATATTACTTAAAGTAGCATTTCAAAAAATGCTATAAATTATTAAAAAATTACTTAAAAACTTTGTTTAATAACCAGTTAAATGAGTTTTTCAGCTAATAAAAAAATAATAAGTTAATTAAAATATTTTCAAATATAATCTTACCTGCACCACGTCAAACATGCAAGGAACATTTGACCATGAATGCGTGGGCAAGATTCTTGACATCAGTGTAAAAGTTCACACATAAGCGAAAAATTTAAAAATGAGATAATGTAAAGGAAGAGATCATTAGGAGGGAGTATAATGGTATGTAGGAAGAGAGTATATATATATTTTTATTCTATGGGAATACATATTCTCTACCTCTTCTATATGGATTAAATATTGATTGAACATGGAATTATTGTTTACTCTGATAAAAAAATATATCAAAAATTAATTATTTTACTACTATATAACAAACGCAAAATTATTTTTTTTCTACTATATTCTGGGAATTAAAAAATCTGCCCATGAAACAAATGTTCCTTCTAGAGTGATGTGATGAAAAAGAAAAAAAAATAAGTAAATAAATGTATTTTTATTTTTTTGCATAAATAAAAATTGTTTAGATTGATGTCAAGAAAAATAATATAAAATGGTTTATTCACTCAAGATTTTAAGAAATACAACAAAATTAGATAATATTTAATTAAGATTTTTTATCACTTATAAAAAGTTTTTTAATATTAAAAAATTAAATGAAGTAAAAAATAAAAAATGTCTAAATAAGAATTGAATTCATAAAACTTTACTTATATACAAAACAGTAAATCATTAAGACATTTATTTTATTTAGTAAAATATATTAACATTATTTTTTATATACCATTAAGAGTTATTTAATTTTATGTTATATCATATATATATATATATATATTGATATATATATTGAATAATTTACATATTTTTATTTTTATTTTATCCATTTATAATTAAATTTTATAAATTAATATGTAAATTATTTGCACATTTTTTTTGTTAATTAATTTTAATATAGTGATTATTTTTACTATGATTATTTATTTGAAATTATTTATAGACAAGACAATAAAACACTTGTCTTGTTTAATTTAAATATATTTAACATTATTTTTATGTATTATTATTCAAGAATTATTTTTTTTCAAACTATCAAAATTTATAAATTAAAAAACATTTAATATGTAAATTTTTAATTTTAAGTAAATAATTAGAATAAAAATAATAAGTTTACAAAAAAAAATATGTAAATAATTTGCATATTAATTTATGAAATTTAATTATAATTTGGTAAAATAAAAATAAAATATTAAAAAAATATATAAAATGATATAAAATAAAATTAAAAATATTTATATATTAAATATTTTTTAATTTATAAATTTGAAACAAAATAATAACTTTTAACTAATGATAAAAAATAATGTTAATATAATTAATTAAACAAAGTAAGTGTGTTAGTGGTTTATAACCTTGTTTACGAATAATAAAGGATTATAAGTTCAGTTTTTTATTAAGACATTTTTTATATTTGTCACTTCATTTAATCTTTTTTCACATAAACATCATGTCAATAACCAACTAATGGAATGAACAAAATCATTTATTTTGAATAATAGAAGTATCAAAATTGTAATTTAGCCTAAAAAATATACGAATTTTGATAAATTATTTTATAATAAATTCCATGTTGCTTTTTAGTATGATATACTGTACTCATCAAACAATTTTATCCAAACTATTAAGATGTCAAACTTTTATTTTTCTCATCACACTTCATTAATTATTTCTTCATTGCAAGCATGTAAATTTTATAATAAACCAATAGACTCATTTTCAAGTGTGACTCAATTTGCACTAAGCATGAGTCAATCAAAGCATATATGCGAATTGAGGCTTTGTGATGTTACATTAAGGGACCATGCCAAAATGCTCAATAAAAGATCTCTAGAGATTGGATTTTAACCCTCTCATGGTGATGCTAAGTGCAACCTCACCGATGATAAGCACAAGACCTCATATTAAACATGTTCCTAATTGATTTATTCATGATATGTACCACAATATTCATAAAGTAAATTATGTTTTCAGTCCTCTAACTTTTTTATTTTTATAATTTTGGTCCTTTAACTTTTTGAAGATTATTTTTTTTCCAAACTTTTTCTAATTCAATGTTTCAATCATTTCTGTCCAAATTCAGTGTTAACAACCCTGTGACACTATTTATAGTATATTTTATTTTCTTGTATTTTTTTGTGGTTAAAAAATCGTCAAAAATTATCACACCTAGTCAAAATATCAAAATGCAAGAGTAATTAATCAAGATAGTCAAATTCTAATAGGAAATACTACCTAGACTTTGGTTAGATACATTGAGTTACTCCAACATTCTCACACTTAGCTCAACATTTCTAATGCCATAAGCAAGCTAACACTTCTATCCCCGTATGCACCAATACGTGACTTATCTGTCCTCATCCCAACAATCATAGTTAATCCCATTACTAAGTGTATCTAACATGTGTGTGTTTATATATTTGTCATTTTAATTTCACTTAAGGCTCAATAATATTTTACTAAGATCTTAATATCTTAGTAATATCCAATCATCCCATTTACCATCAACAAAAAAGATGGACACAATATTCAAGAAACAAACACACAAGATATATCTCAAGATATACCCCACACAATTAGCAATACCTAATGTGCCACATGCACATTGCACAAAGTGAATATCAAATCCTTCACTCCATCATCTAAAAGTGTCACATAATTCACAACCAATACAACACATTATTTTCCTACTTATCATATTTTATATGATGTTATAAACAACTTATTTGAACTTATGTTATAAACGTTCATGAGAAGATTTACCTTCGAATCTTGTTAGAACCAAACATGAAGCATTTGTATAATTGAGTATATTATTATGTTAATTTATTGTTGTTGTTGTTGTTGTTGTAGTATTGGTATATTATGTCATTCGAGCAATTGTTAATGTTGTTTGTGACATATATTATGTCATTTGAAACATTAATTTTTCTCATGATAGTGTTGGATTTGGAGAGTTGGACTTGTTATAATTTAGAGGCGTAAATATGTTTTTAGTCCCTAAATTTTGAAAGTTATTTTTTAGTTATTCAAATATATATTTTTCAGTCATTTAAATTTGCAAAATGTTTTTTAGTCTTTTGTGACCAATTTGTAGTAGTTTGAATGCACAATTTATGACAATTTTCTTACATCAAAATCGACTAAAAAAAACATTTTCAAAATTCAAAATACTAAAAGACACAAGTAATTTGAGAGATTAAAAACATATTTGAATATGTTTTAGACATGCATTTGAGTTTTGGTAACATGACTAATTTATGGTTGTGTGTTGAGTTGAAGTGGTCTAAACTTAAATGTATACTTAATTTTGATTGTGCATGATTAATGTTTAATCATATTTTGCATATTTAATTGTTTTAATTTTGAATTTTAATTAATCGACTTGATTATTCAACCCAAACAATCTTAATTAAAGTCAGTTTAGGTTCCTTAGCCAAAAAAATAACATACACAACCCAATTATGTGTTGATTAGGTGAATCTTAAACTATACTAACTAAATTCAATTCATGTCTTACATCCCTAATAACTAAATATGATTTATGTTTAGTTAACGATTGCATATTTAAATACTTTAATTTTGAATTTTAATTAATTGATTTGATTATCCAATTCAAATCATGTTGATTAAAGTCAAGTCAGATTGCTTAACCAAAAAAAAAAAATGTACCCAACCCAATTATATGCTCATATTAAACTATACTAACTAAAACCGATTCATGTCACTTATACCCTAATAATTAAATATGATTACAGGATTTAACTATATATTTAATAAACAACTTACATAAAAATAATGTGTTTAATATAAAAGCGTAAATCAATAGTACACTTAAATAACATTTTTCTATTATTAGTATCAATAATTAATATTCAGCAAAAAAATATTAATCATTAATAATATTATGTAAGTTATTTACTTTTATTAATATATTTTTTTTACTTATTTTACAATTGACACTATTTTTATGTCAAAAATATTTAGTGTATGATAATATTATATGATAAATTTATAAATATTTCATTTACACCATCATTTTTAACCTTAAAACATAAGACAAATTGAGAGAAAAAAAATCGTTATTGGAAGTAAAAAGACAAAATATTTATAGACAAATCTTTATCAAGAAAAATAATTTCTTAGTGAAATATACTAGAATGAACAACAATAAAATTGAGGAATAAAATGTTTTGAAGCCTAGTATGATCATCAAAATTAACCTAAACAAACATCTAGCTAATTTTTATATAAAAATTGTTAAACATAAATAACATAACAATATATCCTAATATGATCATCAAAATCAATATCTAATTGTGTTATTTTTCTTCAAGTCTTTGACAACACAAAATTTACTTCATTGCTCATTGAGTGTGGTCCCTCCACCGTCCCATTAACATCAGTTGTCTATTTATTTATTAATAATAAAATGTAACATTTGAAAATAAATGTATATTTAAACATCAAATTTAAAATGAAACATTATTTGTTCATATTTCAGATATATAATATTAAATTCAAATTTTATTTAACTCCACTAATGTATGTTAATATGTTTTGATATTTTTTTATTTAATTTTTTCCCATCAATTAATGCCTATTAATGCATGTGTATTTATTTATTTTTCTCATTCAATTACTCATCAAATGTTGCAAAATATATTTTCACAAATACCCCTATCCATAATTATCAGGGGAGTTCAACTGGTCTGAGACACATGTTGAAATAGACATGCACATAACAAGTTCTTACTTTGCTTCAAAACATTTGAAAATAAAAAATATATTTAAATATTAATTTCAATTTTTATTTAACTCAATTAATGTCTATTAATGCACATACTTTAATATATATATATTGTATTCAATTTTATTCTCATCAATTAATACATATTAATGCACATGTATTGTTTTTATTTTTTCATTCAATTCTCATTAAATGCTATAAAATATATTTCCACAAATATTTTTGTTCATAGTTATCCGGACTCGAGTCTTATTGATTTCAGATGCATGTTTGAAACGAGTGTACATATGATTTGATGTGACCCATTCATACTCGAAGTGACTCGATAACCCAATTGACTTGATAACTCATGCAATTTTGAACTTATATATTAGATTATGTTACAATGTACAATAATGACAATTTAAATAAATAAATGATAACAATATATTTTAAATTCTAACTTAAGGTTATGTATACTGATTTTAAAAAAATATATGTTGCGTGTTAAAATTTTTTAAAAATTAACAATTATATTTCTAAATATGTTAAATTTTGTTAAAGTTTAAATATTAAAATGCAAGTATAAAAGTTTAGATTATAAAATTATATTCACCGATTCGAGGTTGATAATATATATATAAACCGCTCTCCATTTTTTCTCAGCTCATATGTTACTTTTGGTTAATATGGGTTGTCTGACTAGTTTCATTTATTTTTCCATTTTTTTACTTTTTGATTTTGACTTCTCTCTATCTCATGGTTTACTTTTTTTTGTTTGGCCGTGCAGAACACATGTGTATTCATCTAGTTATAGTATTAAATTGATGAGAACACCACAACAATATATCAACATTTTTTTGACATTAACGAGCAAGACTTTTATATATAAATTATATATCCTTTACAAGTGTAGTTTATCAAAATTATCAACATATAAGGTATTTCCAAGAAAAAAAATTACATTAAATTATAATTTGAAATAAAAAATCATTTTCATTTTTTATATATTTAAATTTTTTTCATATTCAGGTCAACTTAATTATAAGTTGACTATTTTGTATTTTAACACAATCTATTATGAATTATGAGTGTTGACCAATTTTTCATTAATATTTTATTTTCCTAAAATACCATTTACTTGATTTTAATGTTTTATAATGCAAATATTAAATAACGAACAAATGCATTTTATATTATAAAATTTCAAAATTTACATAAAAATCCTTACCATTATTTTTTTCCTATAAATTATACTGCCTGAATATTATTTTGAAATTTCTCAACACATTAATGAAAAGGATTTACTATTAGAATTCACATGCCATCATTAATGAAGAACTTGATGGCATAAATAGAAAGAATTTTGGAAAAAAATATAAAAAACAATGTTTTCTTTAATTATTACATAAAAGTATTTTGTTTTATTCTAAGATAATCTAGTCAAAATTTCCTATTTCATATTAATATTATATCTTCCTAATCATTAAAAAACCTTAATATCGTATAAAGTAAATATTAAATATTAAAAGAAAGACAAATACATTTAGTATCATAAATGGAAAAAAATTACATCAAAATCCTCATCATGGAAAATTAGACAAAACACTCCTAAAAAATGAATTGTATAAAGTTTTTATAGGCCATTTTTCTTTTCCAAATTGGCCTAACTATAATGGAACTTGTTTTTTGGTAGAAAATTATGCTCGGAAATGTTATCCTTTCATGCTTGTGGATAACTTTCTCATAATTCAGTCATCCATCCTTCATTCTTATATATAAAACTCAACTATTTAATTATTTTATAAAGAATAATTAATTTAGTTGATATCAATAAATTTATCTTAAATTTATAATTTTTTTAAAAAATATTATTGTCATTAATATTTCTATTTCTTTTAATTATTTGTGAATACATTTTTTTTCTTTTAATGATAAATATTTATAGCATAAAAATAATTAATATAATAAATATTATAAATTAAGTCTTATAAAAAAACATCAATTCAAACTTAAATCTTATTAATAGAAATATAGAAAATACAAGAAGACTCCAATTTGATGGTCTGACTTGATCCATTCTCATTTAACTTTTAGATTATCAGATCATTCTTGTTCTAAAGATCAGTTGAGGTTTAAAAAATTGGTCTGAACAAAATTTAAGAACAAGTTAAGTTCATACATAATCCGACCAAACCCGTCATTTGCTCCCCCTAATATAAAGAAAATATAAAAGCAAAATCATTTGTCGGATCATTTTAAATTTATCATCATCATTTTTTGTTACTATTATCACGCCTTTTAATATATGCAGGTCAAGTCTAATACAAAATCTCAAGTAAATAATAATTTGGGCATACGTATTTGTTTTTTAAAATTTAGATAAGTATATTAACTTGGTCTCTGTTTTTCCCCTCAAGTATTAATTTGGTTTATTACAAAACAAGAAGCATGCAACTAATTAAATTTCCAGTTAGAATTCACACATTTAGTTTAAGTTATTAAAATTCAACTCACTTTTCATATTAAATCATTAGTTAAATTATAATTTTGATCCTTTATCTATATTAAGATTTAAATTTGATTTCTTGTGTTTAAAAAACTTTACTTGAATCCCTTGAAGTTTCTCCATTACACTTAACTGAACTTTCTGTTAATTTTTTTAACGCTAATTTGATCAATTTAGCGACATGGGACAAATTGTACGAGATATGTCATGTCTACCAAAATTAGCATCTGTCAAAATCTGGGGAAATGACCAATTCAACCTAACAGAGATATTAAAGTAAAACATTTTAAATTTAACATATTAAACAGAAGACTAAAATATAAATAAGTACCCAAATTCTGATTTAGCTTAAATTATTCAATGAATTGCGTTATCAATTTTGGTTCCCTTTAACGTCTTCAATAAAAAAATGAAAAGTGAATATATATATATATATATATATATATATATATATATATATATATATATATATATATATATATATATATATTATAAAGTTCTCGTAACGTTTATCTTTCGTTCGGTGAAAAAAACGTATATCTTTCATATTCATATTTTCATATGTAACTGCAACATATTATCAAAATAAGTTTAAAAAAATAATTTTAAAAATTTGTAAACAAATTTTTGAGACAAGTTAAAAATAGCCGATAAAAAGTTATAATTTTTTTATAAATACAAAAAAACTACGTAAATTTTCTTCTAAAAGCCATCCTGAAAATGAATATTTCAGTCTTTTGCCAAAAGTTGCTAAGATTTTCTTAAAAATATTTTGACTCATAAATTTTTCATCTTTGTATTAAAAGATAAAAAATATAACCTAATTTGTTTTTTTATTCAATTATGAATTTCGTAAAAATTAATTCTATTGGTGTAGAATTTTAAAATTTGACTACTCTAAAGTAAATTAATAATCAACTTTAGAAGGTAAAGTAAATAATTCCAGTCATTAATAAAAAGATTAATTGTTGATATTACATGCACATGCATAAAAAATATATATTAATGCATCAAAATATTATTTGTCGATTTTCTTATCAACAACTAAAAATACTCATTTTATTATTGCTAATTTTAGAGGAGTCAAAAATTGAAGACTTTATTTTTAATTGTTCACCGATAGCAAAATTGCAGAATACTATGAATTTGATAAGAAAACCAATGAATGATAATCCAACACATTCACAATTTAATAAACACGTGCATGTAATATAATTAATTAATTTCCACATTAAAAACCAAAGTTACTTACTTGAGGAGTGTTAGCAAGTTATTTTTTCAATACACATTCTTTAAAATCTATTGAAAATTATAAAATTAAGAGAGATTCATAAGAATAAGAAGTGAGATTTTTTGTAATTTTTTTTAAAGTTAATAATAAAAAATATTTAAAATAATGTGTTATTAACATTTTTTTCCATATATTTTTTTATGGATGATGTAATTTTATTAAGACCAATTACCAATAAGATTAAAGTGAATTGTTTATTTTAGAAGAATTGATTTTTCCTTTTATTATATGTACTTATTCCACATATGCTAGGTGTTTTGAACTTTAGAGTTATCTAATTTTCATATCAAATGGAATCTTTCGACAAATTATTTCCAAACATGAAGTTATTTTTTAAAACAACTAAAATAATACATTATTTAATAATTTTAAACACAACGTTAAAGTTACATATTTTATTCATTTATTATATAATAAAATAATTTTTTACGTGTATGCGTGTTATCTTCACATAGATTCATTTATTGAATGAAAATGTATTGGGTGAATAAATATTTGTTCTATTTAACTATTTCTCGTGTATTGTTCAACCAGTTCATCGATCTTTTTAGACCTCAAACTCAGATCCCTTGCACACAATTATCGTCACTAAACTCGAAAATCTCTCGTTTCGACGCTTGCTACACACAAGTGACAAAATACCTTTTGTTTCGCTTGTTCATAGTCTCCATCAAATCTCACACAACATCACACATCGAGAGAAGTAGAACCCTCGTTTCTATTTTAGGTCAAAACATCCCTGATCCCTTTCTTTCAACTTGCTACACGCAAGCAACAAAAAATACCTTCGTTTTCGTCCTTCTTAACCTATGCCAAATTTCACACAACATCTTATATAGTGTGAAATAGAAATATCTCCTATCGATTTTAAAATAAAATCTCTTCAAACTTTTTATCATCCATCCTTGTCCTTATAAGAAAAAATGATAGACAAAACCACAATCAAGAATTTCTTTTAGCCTATAGCTTGTGCAAACATGCAAGAATCATACTAGTTTCATATTTTTTTTTTACATCCACAATTTTTAATATATATATATATATATATTTATTTATTTTTACTGTGGGCGGGTGGTGGGGTGGTTTTCCTTTTCAATCATGGATCAAAGCAGCATGGATTCGAACAATGGACCCGTATCTACCGGGTCGGAGTCAAGTGGATCCGATTCTTACGAGTCCGATCCAAGTCCAAACGTCATATATACCCAACCCCGAATATCCCCTTCATTTTTTCCACCTTCACCTTCTCCCTCTGTGGTGTTCCCTGCTGCTACTGAGAGCGGAGATTCGTCTCCCCCTTCTGTTACCTTCCCCACTCCGTACCAATCACAAAAACCTCACCGCCTGAAGTCGCTCCCCATTTCGGTGCCCTCAATTACCGCGAGAATTATGAAAGGGGGGCGATCGCACCGCCCTCAGAGCTCTGACCCGCCGGACGAGTGGGTGGACGGGTCCTGGACGGTGGACTGCATCTGCGGCGTCACCTTCGACGACGGCGAGGAGATGGTCAAATGCGACGAGTGCGGCGTGTGGGTCCACACGCGCTGCTCTCGCTACGTCAAGGGCGACGACACCTTCGCATGTGACAAGTGCAAGGCCAGGCACAACAGCAACAGCAACAACACCACCACCACCACCACCAACACCACCAACCCCATGGAGACCGAGGTGGCGCAGTTCCTCGTGGAACTCCCCACAAAAACCATTTCCATGGACAACAAAAAAGCCCTCCCCTCCAGGCCCAGGCTCTGGACCGATAAGCCCATCGAGGAGCGGGTCCATGTTCAGGGCCCACCGGGCGGAGACCCTTCCATCTTCGCTGGCCAAAGCGCCTCCTCGATTTTCACGCCCCAGCTCTGGAAGGCATGCGGGTATGTCCCTAAGAAGTTCAGTTTTAAGTACAATGAGTTCCCTTTCTTGAATAATGATAACGATAACGAGGGCGGGCCAGCAAAAGATGATAGTAACGATAATGGGGCTGGTGCTGGGGCTCTTGTTTCTCTGTCCAAAGAGGGTAACAACATTGCTTCTGCTGCTCCTGTGTTGAACACTTCTTCCCCTGTTGGGGCTTCGGTTGAAACGAGATCTGGCCAGGGCAAGGGCGCGGACACGGGCAAGTTTGGGAGCGAGGACGTGCCACCACGTGTCCCCAGTGACGTCAAGAAGGAGAGGACTCTGCTGAGGCCACCTGTTGTTCATAACAGTCAGCGTAGCAAAGGGGATTTCGTCGGGAATTCGAGTTCCAAGGAGAGGAGTGGGAAGAAACGCCTTAGGACTTCTGACAGGGAGGTAGATCCCAGGAAGAAAACGCTGCATTCCTCCAAAACAGGTTATTTCGTTTTTTTTTCTTTTTTTTTATTTTGCTCTGCTTTTTGATATTGTTATCTTGGAAATTCATTGTATTAAAATTGTGACGGTTTTGTTGCTTTTCTTGATACTGTGGACTGGTGTGATTGCAATGGCGGTCAAAAAGACCCTAAAACCTGGCTGCAATTGTGGTGGTATACTGCTTTTTTAAACCATTGTATTGAATTTTCTTAAAAGTCCAATGTCCATATCTTCATCAAGATCTGTGCTCAGAAATTTCCTTTTGTAACTGTTATTGAATTGCTAGTTACTTTACTAGGAATAAAAGTTATCTGTGTTTTGGTTTCATTATGTGGCCATAAGCAAACATCGTCTGCTATGGTGGTGTTTCACATCTTGGCATGCTTGACATGCACTTTTCTTGACTCTTCTCTTTTCTCCTTTGTTTTGCTTACTAGTGGTTACGCCCACCGCTGATGGAAAGCAATTGGAATTTTGTGAGGATAGAGGATCAAAGATTTTCAAGGCTGACACTCGGAGCATAAAGAACAAAAACTTAAAAGACATGGTGGTTCAAGAACATGTTTCTGATGATCATGTAGCTGTGGATACTACCATGGAGGAGCCAAATAACAACTTAACAACTACCGAGGACTCCTCAGAACCATTATATCCTGACATGACTAAACATGGTGTTTCTGTTGGAGATGTTGTAGCAGAAGAGAAGGCTAGCCATAAAACTCCTACTTTGGTTGAGATGTCTTCCAAGACTGATGATGCTGTTACATCATCTTTAAAGCAGAACTATGTTGGAAATGCTTCAGTTAAAGAAAAGGTATGGATTACTGACACTGCCAAAATCAAAGATTGGCATATGAAATCTCTGTTTTGTGATTATCATATGTGTCAATTAGGGATGCTCTGTTTCTGTCCATTCTATTTTTAATATGGTTGCATTGATATTGGTCATGCTCTGCTAGGTTCTTGTATTATTGCATACTACTTGTTCTGGGTTTAAGAAAACAAAATTTGAGAGAACTTCTTATATCTCGTAAGTACTAACTGAAAATGCTAGGCCTTTATTCCTCCCTCCCCCAAGAATAGGATCTTCCATCAGTGCATCAGTTTTTTTGATACTGAGCTTGTAATCTTGCTAGAATATGGGTTACTTAAAGTTTCAGTTTGGGAGCCATAGTGTCTGAAGATTTTATTTCTAACCATTCAAAATATTTTTAATAGGTTTATCCATGCATAATTTTATGGATATTTTGTCTTGTCTTTTATGCCTTTAGATTTGATATCACACTGCATTTTGATGACATATATTGCTTCTGTAAACTAGGATGGAGATTGCTTGGTAGCTGATAACGCAGACGATACTTTAGTAGTAAGAAGTGCAGCAAGTCCTCGCACAGAAGGTCATTGTGGTTCTGCACCAGAACTTGTGGATAACCAAGTTTCTCAAGATCTTGACCGTAACATGCGTTCTAGCTCTACAAAATGCAAAGTTAAGATGAGGAGAGATGATGTTGATAATTTTAGGAAGCCCTCAAATTTTCATTCTTCTCCTATGAGTGATCTAAAAAACAATGATAAACCTTCTGACCACACTTCTGATATTGTTAAAGTGAATGATGCTCCAGTTCCCAGTTTACCATCATGTGAAAGTAAGGTGGGTGGTTTTGATATTTCATCAGAACCAATACCTGCTGATCATACCAATAAACCCAATGAATTATCTGGTGATTTTTGTCAAAGAAAACAGGAACCGGTGGGGTCTGAAGGTTCCTTCGAAACACAAAAGGGATTTACAGAAACAAAAGACAGTTTGGATGCTGCTAAAGATCCATCAAAATCCGAAGCAATTGGATGTCTGCCTAAAGTTGGAAAGTCATCTCCAACTTCATCAACCATGAACTCCAAATCATTGGGTCATGACATCAAATCTGAAGATACTGAAATCCCTAATTCTTTTACGAAGCATGGAGTGATGGCTGATAGTAACATTCACACAAAGAATGAAAATTGTCCAAGTGATGCTGCCAGGGATGAAAATCAAAAGAAGTCTGTAAAAGAGCGACCAAAATCCTCTTTGAATTCGAATTCAAAAGGATTGCAGTCAAGCAGGAGTATGCAAAATTCTGTCCCAAAGCAAGTGAATTCAGATGCCAGAGATTCTGTTCATGTTTCATCTTCTAAACCTTTGATACATCAGACTGCAAGTATATTAGGCTCTAGTGAGTCTAATGCATCATTGCACCATCAGAAGGTTTTACAAGTGCAGAATAAGATTTCATCTTCAGCGCCACAGAAAGTTGAAAAACTTAACCAAACAAACATCCACACTTCCTCCAAGTTGAATCAAAGTCATGTATCATCAGTGAATCCTTCTCCAATATCGAATTCTTCAATGCTGAGTGATGAAGAGGTATGAGCTGGACTTCTACTTTTCTTTAAGTTTCGAAGAAGTTTCTCTACATAATATGCTTCCTTGTTTCCTTTTCTCTATTAACTTATCCCTTTTTTTTTGTTGGTAGCTTGCTCTTCTATTGCATCAAGAACTGAATAGTTCTCCTCGTGTACCTCGTGTGCCCCGAGCACGCCATGCAGGTAGCTTGCCCCAGTTGACTTCTGCTAGTGCTACAAGCATGCTAATGAAGCGAACATCGGGTGGAGGAAAGGATCATTATTTGGTAGGATTTTTTTGACAAATAAAATTCATAAATCTTGCTTCTTAAATCAATTTTATTTATAGAATTTTCACAAGCTTTCACAATAAAGATGATCAATTTGGCTCTGTAATGTGACTAATTCCATTATAAATTATAATTTGCACAGGTATCTAGACGAAAACACAAGGATGCATCTAGACCTGGGTCTGGCAGTTCTCGTGAACTTGAAGATGAAGCTAAAAAGATAGAGAAGGAGAAGGGTCCATCCTCGTCTGATCAGAGGAAACTAGATATGTCATATGTGGAAGATGCTCCTGCAAGGGAAGAAGGCCTTGCATCTATGGCAGTGACAAACTCCATCACAAACAATACTGTTTCTTCCACCTCTGGAGTTGCAAACAGCGATGCATCCTCCCCTCCGGAGGATCAGAATTTGTCATCTATGCGTAACTCACCTAGGAATGTATCTGATGATGATACAGCAACTGCTGGAAGGCCAGTTCATCGCACCTTACCTGGTAGCTTCCTGTCAGGGAAATAATGAATGCTATTTTTGTGTTTGTTTAAATCATGCATTTCCGTTATTTAATATCTGGACTATACATAAGATCAAACATTGTTGGTTTATAAAACAGTGATTTTACTAATTTTGAATGCTGGCCTTTTAAAACTCATCCAGTTATCTAAGCTTTAGTTTCAGTTTTGGGGTACATTGACAAATGCTGTTAGGAGTGCCAATTCCAAATTTCCAACCATTAATTCAAGTGAATTTTTAGATATAATAAATTGATAAGTGAAAGGTTGTGTCTATTGGTATGCGTGTGATGATAATTTCTAAGAGGAGGGGACTTTAGAATCGTAAGAAGTAATTAATTAGTGCTTATTAAAAAATTCATTAGAAGTTATTACCACGACTATCTATAGAGATTCTTGAGATGAAAAGAACCACCCCAAGTTGAAGAGGGTTCATGTACTCAAGTAGAAGAGATGTGAGACAATGTTTATCATTTTTTGCAATTTTTGAGTGGAAAAGTTGGATTTGTGGGTGATACACGATTTGGAGAGGGTTTTTAAATTGTCTAGAAAGCTTGTTAAAACTTTTGAGACTGTTTTGTGGATGTAGGCAAGTGATGTCGAATCACGTTAATTTGTGTTCTTCCTCTATTTCTATTTGTGATATAGCTTTGTGTGTTCTTTCTTTTGATCCTTATTGTGTGTTCTGGGGTATTTTCCCCAATAGCAGTATCAAAACTCATTACCACCACTAAAAATAGTAGTTCTTGAGATGAGAAGAACCACCCCAAGATGAACCCAAGTAGAAGAGATGTGAGAGGGTCTCTTGTGAGTGAGTTTTTACGATTTGTAATTTTTGAGTGGGAGAATTGATTTGTAGGGTGATATACTATTGGGGAAGGTTTCTCAAGTTTGTCCAAAAAACTTGTAATCTTATTTGGTATAGTGAAACACTTTTGAGATGACGTAGGCAAGATGTGTCGAACCATGTTAATTTTTGCATTCTACTATTTCTATTTGTCGTGTGGTTTTGTGTGTTGTATTCTTTGATCCTTGTGTGTGTGTGGTGGGTTTTTACCCAACAATGGTATCAAACATCATCACCACCACTATAAATAGAGGTTCTTGAGATGAGAAGAACCATCCCAAGTTGAAGAGGAGATCACATACCTAAGTAGAAGAGATTGTGAATCCGAAAGATGTTGGAGAGTCTCTTGTGAGTGAGAGAATGTTTATCATTTCTTGTAGCTTTTGAGTGGAGGACTCAGATTTGTTGGGTGACACTATTTGTGGAGGGTTTTTTAAGTTTGTCCAAAAAACCTATCTTATTTGAGATAGTGTGTAAGACAATTGTGTTGATGTAGGTAAGAGGTGTTGAACCACGTTAATTGTTAATTTGTGCTCTTCCGCTGTTTTTGTTTGTGGTGTGTTTTGTGTGTGTTTTATCCTTTGGTCCTTGTTTTGGTGTATGGGTTTTTTTTTCCTCCAACAATGGTATCAAAGTTGATGGTGTGGCCAGGTGACCAGTTAGATGACTATTGAATTGAAATAATGTTAATGGTGGATCCTTGTGTTGTGAAGATCTTCTTGGTGATGTGAAAGCTAAGTGACATGTTTTGTTGGTGGCATCTAATAGTGGTGCAAATATAAGTAGTGTCACCCTCCAATACTAATAGAGGAACATTGAGATTAGAGGTATGACGTGGAGCAAACCAAAGTTTGCGCAGCAGAAACATGATTTGAAAAAAAAAAAAATTAAGATAGTTGTGATGAACTTCCATGATGACAGGAGTTAAGAGGCTAATGACGAGGGTTGAAAATTTTAATTGAGAGATTGTTGGCAATGCCAATTCCAAATTTCCAACTATTAACTCAACTGAGTAATTTTGAAACATGATTAGTTGATAAGTGAAAGTTTGTAACTATTTTATGTGTGGTTACAATTTCTAGGGAGGTGATTCTTGGAATTATAAGAAACAATTAATTGATTCTTATTCAAAAAGTCTTTAGAAGACACCCATCACTATACAATAAGGGGTTCATGAGATGGGAGAACTACCCTAAGTTGAAGCGGGGGGGTTTCACGAATCCAAGTAGAAGAGATAGATGTGAGAGAATCAGGTTTGTAGGGTGATACATTATTTAGGGAGGGTTTTTCAAGTTTATCCAGAAAACTTGTAATCTTATTTGAGATAGAACACTTTTGAGATGGTTTTGTGGATGTATGAAATGTCGAATCAGGCTAATTTGTGTTCTTCCACTATTTCTATTTGTGATATGTCTTTGTGTATGTTCTATCCTTTGTTCCTTATTGTGTAAGCAGGGGGTTTTCCCGAACAAATACAATATAGGTTTTATCGCAAAAAATACTTTTATATAGTCAATCATAAACCATATGTGATGTAGGTTTGAGCATGACCATCTCTTGTAATCTACTAGGCATGGACTTTGGCATAGCTAGTGTTTAAAATGTAGGACACTAAGACACCACATATATATTTACGTTTTTCTCAATAATAATGAGCCTCAAAAAGAATATTGCTCCCTCCATTCCAAAACTTTGGGTGTTTTAGCTTTTTATTTTTGTTTCAAAACTTTGGTGGTTTTAGAATTCCAATATATAATTGTGCAATTTTTTCCAATTGTGTCCTTGTATGTAGTTGAGTAATTAATACCTTTTTAATGGAGTATTGATAACTTTGTGTTTTAAGGTACCTATAATGGAGCATTTATGTTACTTTTTTAGTGTAGTAGTATAAAGTACTGTTTCGTAGGAGGATAAATAGAGTGGTTGAAAATATTATAGAAAAATGTAAAACAATAAATGAGGGTAATGTAGTCTTAGTCTGCATATATTAAATATTTCTTAATTTGTGTGCAAAAACCTTAAACACCCAAAGTTTTGGAATGGAGGAAGTAAGAGACATTAGTTTTATAACGGAAGAACTTGGTTTCTTTACAGAAATCCCCCAAATAAGAAAATCAAGTTATATTTTTTAAGAAATGTATATTCGCCTTAAACCAACTTTTTAAGTTTTTTCGATGATAACAAACCTGAAAAAAATTGAGACATTATTTTTTAATATTAGTTTGTGTCCATCCATATGGAAGTGTCAACTCAAATGTCTGACAAAAATTATTATTTTTTTAATTAAACACCTAATGAGAAGTGTTTGACATGTGTTAGGAACTTCAAATAGGAGAGTTATGCTTCATAGCTTGTAATTTGTAGGCAGGCAAACACTGAATATCTGAGTTTCAATTTAATGTTTTTTGTTAAATCATAAAATGGAAAGAAAAATAATTCATGGGTTTATCGAGCAATTTGTGGATAGTTTCTTACTATACATATGTATCCAAATGCAGGTTTAATCAATGATATTATGAGCAAAGGCAGGCGTATGACATATGAGGAACTCTGTAATGCTGTGCTACCGGTATGGTTCTTTATTAGTGTTGTTTTTGTGGTTTCTACTCTTTTTTTTTAATTTTTTTTATTGGCATGTGTTGAAATGGGTTGTCTGTGACTCTGAACGGTTGTTTTTCTTGTGTTTTGTCACAGCACTGGCATAACTTGAGGAAGCATAATGGAGAGCGTTATGCATACTCAAGTCACTCTCAGGCTGTTCTTGATTGTTTGAGGAACCGGCATGAATGGGCAAGGTTGGTTGATCGTGGTCCAAAGGTATGCAGCTGCAATTGTCATGATCACTTTTCAACTGTCTATTGCTTATTGAATAATGATGAAGATTTCATTTTCAAAAACCCTGTCAACAGGGATTTAATTTTTGACTTACCAAATTATCCTATTATGTTTTATTTAAAATTCTGTGTCACATCAATTTGTGAACAATCGGAAGCTTGGTTGCACTTGTTTTTATTATTGCCGCATAAAGCATTGACTTTAGCCAGGATGTGAGATGTTAGTCCTATTTGATCTTTCTGCTGCAATGTGGTCCCCATTTCCTTTCTGTTTGTCTCATTGTCTATCTATCTTCATATTATTATGAATTTTGAGTAAAGGAAATGGCAAAAGGGGACTACATATGTCTGCCATGTGTAACCTGCTGTGTGATTCTGTATCAACCAATTTCAATATCTTAAAATTTTCTTCATTTAATGATTTAGTGTTTGGTTGGAGAGAAATAAAGGAGAGTGGAGGGTAAATGTGGGGGACTAAACACATTTCAACCAAATTTTACTCATTTCGTCTTTCCTTACTAGTTACAAGATGACTTGCTTTTATCTTTGTTTACTTTCTGTGACATTGCTGCTATATGTACTGTCTAAAAACCTTTCAATCTAAACATGAGTCAATGTTTCAGACAAATTCTAATAGGAAAAGGCGTAAACTGGATGCGGAAGAGTCTGATGATAACGGATATGGTAAGGGAAGAACTGCAAAAGATGTTGAAGGGAAGAACTTTGAGTTGCAAAAAGAAGAGTTCCCTAAAGGCAAGCGTAAAGCTCGAAAACGTAGGCGCCTTGCTCTTCAGGGAAGAGCAGTGAAGGATGTCAGGAGGAGACAGAAAGTTAGCTCGCTAACGGATGAGGATCTGGGTCCATTCTCCAATTCTAGTGAAGAGAGCATGTTCAGTGAAGATGAAATTCAGGCTGGCAGAATTTGTCCTGCTGGAAGTTCATCAGATGAGGCAGGTAGTGCCTAATATGAGCTAGCTAAATAACTCAACAGGTTTGTTTTTGCAAGAATAAATAATTGTTGGCTTGCAGTCTTCGCGAGCTTGTTAAGTGGAGGATGGATTGCGGGTGCTTAGTGTGATGTCACAGCGTATCAGTAGTGTAAATATTTGTAGCATTAGTTGTTTCTTTTTCTCATGCATGAGGCAGAACTGAATTGAGTAGGTTGTGTAGAATTTTTTAAGTGGCTAAGGATTCGGTTGAAGAGCAAGAAAGAATGTACAATTGAATTTGACTAGGAAATACTAATTTAGAAACTACCCTTGGTCGCTGGGAGCCTGGTATATGATTAATCTAATTTAACACGAGTCAGTGGTCTTGAGACATGGGTGTATACAAGGACAAGTAGATGTGGTAGCTTTGCCAAGGTCAATGTATAGGATAATTACTGATTGGCAACTGTTATTGATTGATTGTTGTAAAGTTCTTATTAGTTATTGTATAACATTTAGGCTTTGCATTTGTGTCTCTTGTTAGTCGACTTTATCTAGTAAGAATGTAAGAGAAGTCTTTTCTTGTTGTATTTCTTATTACTTTTTGCTGCTTCTGAAGTCCTGGCATGAAAACTGTGATCTAATATGCGTTCAACGAAATCGATTACTTGCCATTTCAATCAGGTGGGATTATTGGAACGCATTGATCTCTGAACTGTTAATATTCTGGTATCTCTGGAACCAGGGTCGGCCCTAGGCATAGTGCAGGTTGTCACCACCCAGGGCCCATAACTAAAAGGTGTCTATTTTTTTTTTTCAAATTATAATTATTCAATATTTTTTATAAATAGGTTGAAATTGTTTTTCTTTTTATTCAAATTAAAATGACATGTAGGTAGGAAGTATAAAAAATTTAGTTTTATCTGATATGTTATATTCAGAAGTTTATGTTAAATGAATTTTCAAGTAAGTGAGAGTTTAACATGTAATAAATCTATTATAATAACTTTAAAGTGTTTGTTTTTTAATAAAATAAAAAACACATACAACAACTCAGTATATAAAAAATTAAAAATAGAAGTTAGTATATTAATAAAGGACAAAAAAATGATAAGAGGATTTTTAAGAAATGAAATTGCATTAAAAAATTATATATACATATTGTATATTTTTTTTAAGGTGTGGGCTTATATATAAATATTTGTATTCATATAATTTTTGGGTGACATAAGTTGAATGAAAATTATAATTTATTGTATTTATTGAGATTTGTTAAAATTATATTGTTGGTTAAATGTAATAAAATATATTATTTTATAATAAAATTAAATGTTTATTTTTTATGCAAAATATGCTTATAACTTTAAATACTTTTATATAAGTTAAACTAAGTTTAATTCTTTTAAACAAAATTTCAGATTCAAGCATTAAATGAAATAAATGTGGTGGGGAAAAAAATAAAATTCATTCTTGTAAATTTTTTTATCTTTTTCTTCTCGCAATAATGTGCCGGATAAACTTACGTGTCTATGACTGTGCAAACAAATTAGTCCATTTACCAATTGAACGTTCACATGTGTTCAGACCCTTACTCTGTCTCTCCAATCTTTGTACCCCAAGCCTAACCTTCTTCTCTCTCTCTTCAACATCGATGTAGATCTGTTGGTGGTGATGATTGATTGGGGTGGCCTGGTGGGGGTGTTGGGAGGCTTGGGCGGTGGCAGATATGGTGGTGGTGGAGATGCGCGATGACATTGGGGTTGCAAATCTGAGGGAGAGAGGAACGCGTGAGCCTTTGAGGTGAAAGGAGGGTTGCGATAGTGGCATATTGCTACTGCACCAAGATTTCCATGAGCTGCATATGGTGGGAACGACAATGGCGAACGTGTTTTGTGTTTGGTGGTTTGATGGTTTTTATGGTCGTGTTTGGAGGCGGATGGGAACAGTTTAGTTTGAAGGTGCTGTTTCGTGTTTGGTGATGCAGGTGCTCTGGTGTGATGATGGGTTTAATGGGTGGTGTTTTGTGATGGCTGTTATGGCTTTGGGAGAAATGGCCTTCTGATTTTTTTTTTAATAATTTGTGGTAATTTTTAATCTTCATAAATTATATTTTAAAATTTAAATTAAAGAAAATGACAGATAGATTAGATTAGAATTCATCTAAATCTAGTTTTGACTTAAAAATATAACGCATTTTAATTTTGTTAGAATAAAAAGTATATTAAAAATTTTACATAAATAAATTTTAAATATTTTGATATTTATATTAAGATCCTTATCTTGAACTTTGGAAGACATTTATATGTAGTAATACGAAGAAGTTGGAAAAGAAAAATCCACTAATGTGTCTTGGCTTTTAACATAAATAATACATTTTTTTTTTTTTACAATCGAAAACTTAGATACTTTCCTTCATACTAGAAGAAGCAGTATTAGATACTTTCCTTCACAGTAGAAGAAGCAATACAAGAAGGGACTTGATAAGAAACATGGTTGCTAGCATAGGACCGTGATGCTCTTGTAAGAAGATGAGTAACATGGTTGCCATGTGGTCTTATAAAACTCACTTCCAGAGTTTGGGGAAATGATCTCTACCGTCTTAAAATCTGAAAATTGTCTCAAGAGAATGTGAAAATATGAACAGCCTCTTATTGGTTTTAAAACACCATCCAGCGCCTTACATGGTATTTTTTTTTTTTTTAAGCACCACTTTTATTCTTGGTAATTATACATTTACATTTTATTGATAATTTACCATTATATCATGAAGGAAGTGCTGGAAGCAAAATCCATTATGTGAACCATCAGAGGAAAATTTAACGTTCTTTATCACAGTGTGGGATGATTGAAAGTAATTACAACTCATTTTTTTTTAATGATTATGATATGACATTAATTTGTTTATGTTTTGATTTTAACCTTTAAACATACAAATTAAAGTCAATTTTTTATTCTATTATTTTTTATTGGTTTAATTTTGATTCATTGCCAATTAATCAATTTAATTCTTTTATTTATTGGATTAATTTTGTTTCATTGACAAAAGTATTATATATATTACATTAAGAATAAATCATTAATTTCTAAGAAATTATAATTTTATTTTTCTATAAAAAATACAAATTTAAAAGGGAAATAGTGATCTGAAAAGAACAAATAATATTAAAACCACTATAAATTACTCTTCATAATATATTAAAAACTAAGAATAAGTTATAAAAGTAAATTTATTTTCAACTATCAAATAAAACATTTGTTATAGTTGAAAATAAACTTTTCCATTTAATAAATGTTTTTTTTAAGAAGATTCATTATACTTAACATTAGAAATATTTTTTTTTTGACTTTTTTATGCTTGGAAATAAAGACATTAATACATCAATACTATCAAATAAAAAATATTTTATTTACATATCAAAATCAAATTCCAAATATCAAAGTCAACAAAATATTACATATATACATTAATGTTTATTTATTATTTTTAATAAATAGTATAAAATATATTGACAAAAAAATATTTTATTAAATGATAAATTTTATTTTCAACTATAACAAATATTTTATTTACAATTCAAAATTAAATTCCAATGTCAAAGTCAGCAATATATATAACATTAATAGTTTAAAATGAAGTAATTATTTTTAATGAATGACATTAATACATTTATATTATCAAATAAAGAAATTATTATTTATATATTAAAATCAAATTCCATTTGTCAAAGTCCAAGAGTATTATATATATATATATATATATATTAATGTTAAGTAAATATTTTTAAAAAATAGCATAGAGTGACTTCTTAATAAAAATCTTTTATTAAATGAAAACATTAATTTAGTTTCAACAAAAACAAATATTTGATTTAAAATTAAAATTAAAGTCCAAGTCAAAGTCAACAATATATTTATATATATATATATATATATATATATATATATATATATATATATATATAATGACATTAATATGTTAATGCAAAGTAATTTTTTAATAAGTAAAAGATAATAAATTCTTTAAAAAATATTTTATTAAATTATAAAGTTTATTTTGAACTATTTTAAAATGCTTTCTCCGTCCCATGATAATTGTCTTGTAAGAAGAAAAATTTGTTCCAAAATAATTGTCATTTCAACTTTTATATATAACATTAATTACTTTTCTCATTTATATTTCTTATAATATTAATTGTATGTGCTACAAAAATAAAAAATAAATTAATGATAATAAAGTTAATTTTGTAAAATTATTATTCTCTTTTATCTATTTATTAATTTTTCTTGATTTATATAAAAAATCTAGGACAATAATTATAATGGGATGAGGAGAGGTAGAAATATTTTATTTAACCATCCTATCGTTGATCCAAATGAAAATAAATTTGAATATTCCTTAAATAAATTATTAAAATTTTAGTCTTGTGGATAAAAAAAATATTGTTAAAATAGAAAATTCCATTAAATTGTTTAGACAATTCTTTAGCAAAAATTTCTTATATTTAACATAGTTTGCATATTTAATATTGTAACTCAAAAGGAATATGAGTATCATCAGGTGATTGACATCCTTGATAGTATTTTGATATATGTATGTATATATAATTAGTGTACTATTTTTTTTCTCTGTTGTTGTATTCAACACATTAATTGAATGCATGGTTGCATCTCATAGATGCATACATACATTTAATTAATGTGTGTCATACCTAATTATTTTCCAAGATCCTAATACTTTAACATGTTTGAGAATCCTTTGCAAAATATGAAATATAAAAGTAATTAAAAAAAAGTAATAAGGATATGATTTTTATTTTTTTTCAATAGGCTTCTCCATGTACAAGGAAATCCTCCCAGTTCTAAGACCAAAGTTTGAACACATCCTTGACGATTCAAGTGATGGTAAGTTTCGATATAAAAAAGAGAGTAACGGTAATTAAGTGTTTTCTTTTTCTCGAGTAAGCAATATTGATCAAGCATCAGGATCTTACTCTTTATTTTTTTAAACCTAAACTTTAATTCACACACACACACAACATTTATTGAAAGGCTAAGATTTGATGTAATAATAAAGTTACTCTAGAGGATGCATTCCCCTTATATGCGATTTATAAAGAGTTCCACTATTTTGATATATATCACTTCTTATTACACTTGATTCATACTTCTCTCTTTTGCTTTATAGCAGGTTATGTGATTTAATTATCCAAACTAGTGTTAAATAGACATTTTTCTTATAAGAAAAAGATACAAACACTTGGGGTTGACGACAGAGGGAAAGTTTGAACATAAATTTAATCCAGTAGTTGTAGGTCTGGACGTAAGTGCATTGGCACAACGTGCAGCATATAGTAATTATCTAGTTGTGGTTGGTAGTAGTAGTGCCCCAAATCTCCTCCAACTCTCGAGCAAAGGCTTTCTGTCTTCCAACAACAATAGTTATGTGGTCTTTGTTGTCAATAACTCTAACTTGGGCACGTGGAATTCGTTTTTGCACCTCGTAGCTGCATTCAACTGGGATCACTTCATCGTTTTTGCCATGAAATATGGTCACTTTGCAATTACGGTTTTCTCTAACAGCCTCCAAATAGGATCCAATTTTCCCCGCGGTTCCACATATAATGTTGTGTAGGGTATGCCATGCCGCGTTGTGAGTGTGGCAAAAGAACCCTTCAAGCAAGAACGTCCTGACCCTGTTGTGGGAAGTTGAGAGAGTGTGTAGTATTAATATCAAAGTTTCACGTCAGCTAAAAAGTCTATGTCACCAACACACATGAAATTAAATTACCACTCTCATAATATCTCATTCATTCATGGCCATCAAACCTAGAATCATTAATTAATGCAACCATAAAATTAATAAAAACCATCTGACGCCATCTACTGCGTTCAGTTTCTGACGCGTTTGACTAGTGCTAGCTGCCTGAGCTGTGGGGGCATGGCTATTAAATTCTACCAATATACTTTGTACCCTAATTCGGTTTTAAGTCAAACAAACCCAACGAACGGAAGAAAAGCATTAAGGGACGGATATTGATTAATTAATTAGTTGGTTGTTCGTGTCTTTGAACTCCATTTTTGCTATTTTGAGATGGGGAAGAATATACAATGAAAGGATCAAATTGATAGGTTACTATGAATAACGGTGTATTAATTGAGAAATCGGTGCATTTATCATGATTGTGCTATATGCATATCTGTACTTATAATTGCTTATCTTAGAATTAAAATAAAAAAATAGATATTTTTTTAAAACTACTTTTTGGATCAAATTAAAGGCTCTAACTTATCAATAAATTAAACGTAGCACAACCAGGACGTACCTGAGTTATTATAAATTTTGATAAATATTTTCGATTCTTAGAAATTAAATAAAAAAAATTACGTTTTCAAAAATGGGTGGCCTCTGATTTTTTTTATTTATTTAAAGAAAACAAACAAAATGGCCTGTGCCTCTCAAATTAGTGAAATTGAAGATCCTGCCCTACTTAAATCGACTTCAGAAAGATATGACATGTGAGTTGTGCCTCTTAAAGTTTTGCTCAGTCGTGGCTTAAAGTTTTGCTCAGAAAGATTGTGGCTTAGTACAACTCCGATCTTGTGACGTAGTGGTGTCGTCTGCCCTCAATGTTAAACATGTTATTTGGGGGAGTTTTGTTACCACACGCATTTATCACATAAATGATGATAAATATAAATAGGCATTCGTATATGTTACACTAATTCGAATAATTGCATATATCACTTATCTTTTCTATATTTTTTTTCTTCATATTTCTTTATATAGGTGTTAAATGACCATATAAAAATTGATTTTGATATAGTATATTTTTGAATAGGATGAACATTTTAAATATAACTAAATTACAAGTTCGATAATTAGTCTCAATTGATCTAAAATAACAAAGTTTACCATAATATTTTGAAATTTCATTGGAAAGCTAAGGATTATAATTATGGTGATTAAACAAAAATTATGTTATGAAAATTTTTTATATTACCAAAAAGAAGATTTTTAATTTTAAAAGCATACAAAGAAAGTAGAGAAAAACAACCACTCAACTTAGCTTTTAAAATTGTTTCTTCTGATAATCCGATTCATGACTTTATTGTTGTACGAGTCAGTATTTAATTTATTTATAAAAAAATTTGAAATTTGTAGTTTCGTACACAATATCATGTATTAGAAAAACTAACTTCATACACGTGTTAGAGTTATAAATTTAAAAATAAAATATAATACACATTAATAAATATAAAAATAAACCGCGAGTACAGTTTTATAAATTAAGTTACCTATATTTGGTAGGTAATTAAGTTAGCTTTTTACTCAAAAGAAAGGAAAGTGTAACAATCCCGTTACTATTGTTACATAAGGGGCGTTGAGAAAATACCAAGGGTCAAAAACTCGCCAACTAAACAAGGATGAATGAAACTTGGAGGAGTGATGAAACGAAAGAGATAGATGGAAACGGGTAGAGTTAGTTGCGTGGTTGAGACTTGAGACATGAGAATTTGCTAAGTAAAAGAAACCTATATATAAAGAGACAGAAATTGAGGTGATTTGGATGATTAAGGAAAAATGGAAAAGAGAAAAGATTATGAGTTGAGTTTCTTGTTAATATAAACAAACATCCATCGATAAAAATATAGACAGAAATTAACGTGAGAATTGAAGACGTGAGTTTACCTGTTTCGAGTGATGAGTTTGGCTAGAAATTCCCAGAGACGGTGGTTCTTGCAAATGAGCAAGCAAATGACCCTAGTTATGTGTTCGTACCAGCATGCCAAGGACGCTCCAAACGCCATGGGTGGCCACACGCGCCTTGGAGCAACCTTTCTCATGACATATTGAGTAGCCTGTGTTTCACCCTTTGGCACCGGATAGAAGGGCTATTCAATTCAATTCAATTAAATTAATTTCAGTCACAACATAGAAAAGCATATCATAAAAAAATATATATATATATATATACAAGTTATTACCGGGGCAAGCAAGGTGAGTGACTTGACAGATTGAGGGTGTTTGACGGCAAGGGCAAGTGCTAGAATGCATCCAAGGGAATGGGCCACAATGTGGAAGGACTTAACCTTATGGGCCTCCAACACCGACCTCTCTATCATCTCTAAATGCTCTCTTAATGTGTACAGCGACTCGCTCGGCTTTGGACTCCTCCCAAACCCAAGCAGATCAACCGCAAATAACCGGTAACACGACTTTGCAGCACTCGACATGTTTGGGAACACTGTCTCGCTCCAAAATAATGACGATGATATGAACCCATGTATGAACACCACATCTTCTCCCCCTTCATCTACATCATTACACTCACCACTCACCATCATTTCATTCAATTCCTTTCCACCCAGTAACTTATAAAACCCCATCTTATTATTTCCCTTAACAAATGTTAGTTAAGTTGAGTAACACAATAATAATAATGCTATTAGTTAATAATAATAATCAACATGTAATTGAAAATTGACAGATAACAAAAACTAACATATTAACACAATATTTTTTTATTATTTATTTTTATCTTTTATGTATGTGAAAAAGAAAAGAAAAAAGTTAATGATAAATTTTGGTACCTGTGATGGGGCATTGGGACTTAACAAAGAGAGTGGCTTTGGCATTGGTGGTATTATCATGAGGAGAGGATGGAGTTGAGATCCAACTTGTGCATAGTTTGCAATCACAGTCAGACCATCTAGGAATGGGGTGAGTAAGGTGTCTTCCAATCTTACCCTGTAGCATTTCAACAATGGTGGTGTTGACAGTGAACGTGGAACAGCGCGAGTTTCCTCTCTTGGACTGCAAAACCGGGTCCTCCAACTTGAGCCTCTTAAGCTCATTAATGGTTAGCCTCGAGACCTCAGAGACCAAAGAGGGTCTAGAGTAGAGGGTATCAGAGATGTCCTCCAACTGAAGCTTCGTTGAGCTAAGAAGGGACACGATCTTGGATTCTCCACCTTGCTCTGAAACCAAGATCTTCCCACTGCTCGTTATTGCTTCCTTCGCCGAGGAACAATAGCAGGGTCTGAACTCTGCCTCAACCCACAAATCCACAGCTTTGAAAACAAAACATAGAAGAAAATCGACAAGGTCGAGCACGCAGAAAGCAACGAAGCTCACTGCCTCGTTCAATATTCTCCCACTCGTTGCTGCAACGGATCTTGCCTTGCCCATGACACCCATTTGCATATGCATGCAATGCAGATCACATAAACAAAGAGAGGCTTACCGAGTTCGAGTAGTACAGAAATGAACGGAGAAGGATGAAGATCGAAGAAGAAAAAAAAAGGGTGTGTATTTATTTATACATGTACGATGTATCCGAAGTAAAGTAGTAGAGTGGAGAATATTGCCATTAGAAAGAATGAACTGCCAAGTGAAAAATTGTGGGAGCCAAAGAAGGTTAATTCCTAAACTTGCAAAGGCAACAGAATAGGATGATGGCACATCGTATCTTAAAGGGTGGGTTCGTGGATGGAACGAAAGTACCCTTCTTCTTTAGTTGTGTTTCGTTTGATCAAAGCGTGTGGGATTACCTCTCTTAAATTTTAAAACCTAGAAAGAAAGAAAAAAAAAGCAGCCAGAGAGACAGAGAGAGAGAGAGGAGATAAATGAATTGATGGTTCATTAAACAGCATTTGTTGGCCAAGAAGAAAAAAAAAAGTAGTTGGTTGTTGAACCCCCTCAGAGAAGAAAGCACTTTCCCCTTCACCACTCTACTCTCTCTCTCTCTCTGCTTTAGATGAAGTGTAAACAAGCCAACTCAACTGGTATATATAACAAGAATAAATTCACCCCTCTCCTAATTCTACGAAACAAGTCAGTCACTTTCTTGCCCATACGAAATTATAGGCACCATTTTTCCCACTTTGCTCACCCGCTTAGTAATGTTTACAGTGTTAATTAGAAGGAAAGTCAACCTAATTAATGTGTACAATTAGTAGTATTATTCTTAACGAATTAATGAATACTGTAGTTCAATTCGGACCAAAACCTATTGTGTATTTAATGCAATGTGTCTCTGCCACATGAGCACCATGCCATTCGGTACCGATTTTAAAACCGTCCTCAATCACTCGTCAATCACAATGCTTTTTAAGACTCTGTCAAACCTAGTTGCAAAACTTTAAAGCCAAAGAATGATTATGTTCCCGTATGGATTACGTTTTTCTGTTTATATGAAATACTATACTTTAACGAATTAATTACTTATGCATTAGGTTATATACAGTATACTTTAAAAGAGAGAAAAAATCACATACTATTATACATATAATTTTCATTCGCCCCCCCAACTCATAATTTTTGAAATGCATTAATATACCCTCTGATGTTTGTTTCATTATCAATTAACTAATTAACTTCTATAACAGATTCAGGTCTTTATTTCTATCTAGAAGGGGTCAATTTATGCATGCATTCTCCTCATGCAATAACTGATCACGACCTTTTTATGATACAATTGAATTATTCATGCGATTGCAAAACTAATTAATTTAATTTGACCTGAAAACTCATTAAATTGGATATAAAAACTATAAACTTTATAATCTTTGCCGCCGACGGCTTTCATTTATGAGTTATGACCCTCAAAACATTAAGCAAAATAGTCATAACATGTACTGTACTTAAAATAGAAGGACTAATGTAAACCAAGTTTTGAAAAATCAAAGAACGAACATATAGAATTCTGTCGACAAATAAAGAAGTCACTTGTTTTCCCCTATGAAAAGACAATTATGTGAGTCGTACAATTTTCTAAAAAACACAAGCTCGTATTAATTTTAGCTGCTAATTAAGTTTTTGCTTTTCTTTTTTAAAACTTGTATAATAATTATAATTCATTTATCATGTTTTTTTTTAATTAAAGGTACTTCTTTGATTTTCTTCTTTTTTTGTTTTTTTTTTTTAGAAAAAAAGCTGAAAGAAAGTTCTAAACTTCTAACATACAATTTGCGCATCAAGCATATTAACCTTTTTCGGATGTTGGATGATAATAGACAATTATCTTTAGTTTTCTCACATTCACAGTATATAAAGATTTTTACACTGTTAACCAAATAAAATTGTTCTAAATATGATTTTAAAAATAATTTTTACAAAAATTAATAATATTACTATATGTGAGAATCTACTATGAATAATGATGTAAAAAAATCTTTACACTATTGCTGAATTTTAATTAAATCCTTACTTATTTTAATTATATTATCAAGAATTAGATTAAGCACAAATAAATGAGCCACTGCCAATGACTTTATAGTAAATAACTTTGCATCATATAAATATTTTTAAATTTCATTAAATTTAAAAAAAACAAAAAATTAATGAAAAAGTTGTTAAAATAATAATATGTATAATTAATTTAGGTAATTTTTTTAAAAAAAATGAATGAATTTAAATTTCTAAAAATTACATAATTAAATTTTTAAATAGTAAAAAAATTCAAACACGAAAAAGAAATTAGTAATTATGCATAATCAACTAGGATAATCCCCATGACATATATAGATGAAAGAATATCGAGTTGTTTATTGCATATGTATACTAAGTACCCAATTTGCATTAAACTTAATTACACTTAAATCTTTTTTCATTATATCGAATTTGAGAATTTCTTGCAACTATTGTAAACATGCATTTAACAGTGAAGCAGATGAAGAGACTTTCTTCTATCCCCCTCACAGTACTGTTTTCTACCACACTGTCTGAATACGCATTAAATTCCATCAGTAAATTTCACATATAATTGCCTAAACACTTGTTTGCAATATATCAATTACTGCCGACAAAATAATTAACATTTTTACAAAACAATTGCTTTTAAACAAATCTAACTGTTAACATATCTATGGAATAATTTGAAAAAAAACTTAAATTAACACAATGAATTTAATATATGAATAGTTCATCTGATAATTAAATTATGACAAATGATAATTAGTGTCTTTATGACATTGATTAAATAACTAAAAATGATAAAGATTTTATTAGCATGTGTCAAATTAGGTTGCAAATTTGTTTAAATTAATATTTTTTTTCTTAATCAATGACTTAATTAAGAATACTCATCACTAAGATCCTTAAATTATTCATGATCGGGGACCTTGCAGGCTAGCCCCAGGAGAGAAGACACGTACGTACGCTCAATGGTTCTGTTACCTGCCATGGCTGGCCATGCCAACAGTGCTTGTCTCAACATTTTGTCGCAAAACCGGAGTGCTGAAAACAAGCCAAAAAATATTTTTGAGTGAAAAAACTTTTCGATAGTGATATGATATGAATCCAAACAAAATAGCAGTTCTACATTTTTTGGTCATTCCCTATTTGTAAAGCTGACAGTTATCTGCTTTATGTGTTATGGCAGCTTCTCTTTCTTTCACCTCTCGAGATTTTGTGTTTGTAGACTCTCATCAATTGTGGAAAACAACCACCTCCTTCATTTTTTTTCCACCTTTTTCACAAACGGTTTCACTGCCATCCTTATTTTTGCTGTGACAAATCCCTATTCAGTTATACTATCCATTTCAGGCTCTCGCCTACATGATGTACTAATGGCCCAACCATGCATGGAGTAGCAACGATAATGCCATTTTTTCATTTTCTTCTTTCCGTAAATTTTGATCCTCTCATGGCTGGTAGCTGCGCTGTGAACAATAAACAGTAATAATATATAGTTTTATTAATATTGGATATTTTAAGTGTAGTTATTTCTTTTTTTGGTGAATTTGTATCTCCAATCGACTGTCAAATTATACTAGTTAATTGAGACATTAAGATCTATTTAAAAGTTGACATCTTTTAATCTTAAATCTTAACATGTGTTTTTTAATATACGAGGATTGAATTCCTAACTATTATATATATTGTGAATTATATCACATTGTATTGTTAATTTAGATATATTTTATTGGAATAAGTTGAAAAAAGTGACTTAAAAAAGCCGTACATCATTTTTATAAGGTTAAATAAATGATTAATAAAATTGTTTTAATTTTTCTCTAAATATCGTTTAATTAGTTTTCTTGTAATATTTTTTTAGCAAAAACCTTTCATTAATTATATGGGATTGGATGGTTTTAAAAATGAAAATAACATGCACTATATATTAACACACTGTAATTAATTCTGGAAAAAAAAAGAACTGTTAACTATTGGTTCACTCTTTAAAAGGACAATGTTTATTTTAAAAATCAATCTATTCATTCATTTATTTATTTCAGAGGTACTTAAAGCAGTACAGAGTCTAAAAGAGACCAGATTCCCAGTTACACGAGTTAAGAGAATCCATCACCATCCTTAATAAATACTATACCGATATACAAATTTAAAACAATCACAACTACAAAGTGTACCTTTAAGAACTAATCCACCTAATTAATAGGGTCCCTAAGCATGAACCGTTATATCAGTATGCTATTTTTTCACTTAGTCATCTTTTTGAAACTTGTTCTTGATGCAATTTTTACTGTTAAACTAAGAAATTAGAGTTTAATAATAAGATTTAGCCTCTTACCACTAAGGAATTATGGCTTGAGTGATATCAGTGTTTTGATGATTGATTGATGAAACTAATATGTATTAGTAGTACTTTTATTACTTAGTAGTGCGGCTCATGAAATCCAACCCCGGTTCTTTTATTTGTGCTGCGGAGAAGGACATTGTTCCGCTTATGAAAAGCCCATGCATGTCAAAATGAAAAAAAAATCTAGTATCCGGGTTTTTCTCTCCCTAAAGCAGAGATATTCTCAACTCGGGATGATTCTATTTGAACTAGTAAGATTATTATGAGTAATAATTTTTTTAAAATACTTATAATTATATATTCAAAACTTGAATACGAAAATTCTTATTATTTTAATTAAGTCTCTTAATAAGTGATTTATTACAAGATGGTTAAGTCAATTAATAATACACGAATGTTAAATACATTCACTTGTAAATATATATATTAACTCATATGCACAACGATTTTCTCATTTTTAATATAATTGGACCCACCTCTTTCAATATTTTTAGGTTATTTGATTCCTGAGAATTACGTATGTGAATTTTCTCTTTTGTGATGGGCTAATGGCTACTTCATAACATTAAATCCTAGGTAAAGGCCGAAAATTATTCCTACCTAACTTACTTGTATCACATTACTAGATTAGCGTTTATCTTTCATCAAACTTATTTCTCAAACGTGAAACTAGTGGTAGATGTTGATATATAAAAAAGAAGAAGTTATTATTAGTTGTGAATGTCTTTAATTATTTCTTTTGCAAATTAACATTAGTTACTAGTAATTTTAGACCTTTCTAGATTTTAGATCAAGTATTTTGTTCGAGTTCACAATTATTATGCACTAAGCTCTAGCTAGACACCACTCACACCACAAATTGAAGATTAGTTGGTCATATATCAAGTCTAGTTTTTTGTCAATTACGTAACTCCTCCTAATATAGCTCATTAAATTAATAACATTCTTCTATATATAGACTTACGCATAATAAAAATAAACAAAACACAAATAAATTTATCATATTTAAGTCTAAAACTTTGATACTTCTCTTATTTTTTAATTTTTTTTCTTTTTTTAAATATTTTGTTCGACATGTTAACATGCAAACTAAGATGAGAAAATTTGTTATTCCTTCCATTTTTTATGAGACTCAAATTATAAGTTTGACTTATTTTTTTATAAGACTTAATCTAAAATGTCTTATAGATTAATTATTTTTTTTTCATATATATATTCTTAATTATGAATAATTTTCCAAGTTCAATAAATAGTAAGTCAAAGACATTAATATCTAAAGCTTTTTTAAGAGTATAACTTTGTTTTGTATAAAAATATTTGGGAAATCTTAATTTCATCATTCAGATGCAAATATTAAAAGACTGAATATATTAACGATGAGAGAGATTAAAAGAACTAAAACTAAATAAAAAAAAAATATGGCAAATGTACTCTCTTATAAAAAAAAAAAAGAAGGAAAAGTTATTTTATTAGAATGTATGAAAATTTGTTCTCCTATATTCTTTCTATCTCATTATAATAGTCATATTAAAAGAAAAAATAAGCCTCAAAATAATTTTTACTTTAGGTTTTTCAATTTGCTTTTTCCACTTATATGTATGATGATATTAATGATGATAACAAAACTAAAAAAAATTAACCATGATAAGATTAATTTTATAAAAAATTATTCATTCTCATTCATTTATTAGTTTTTTTTTTCTATATTTTTTTTAACCCTCCAATTTATCAAGGAAAAAAGATTCTAACTATCTGTCTTACATGTAAAGTTTGATTAAAATTTATTTTTGTCAATGATTGAATTTGGGTAATATTCAAATGATTCAATCTTGATTTCAATACATTAATCAGTTTCATCCAATCACTTGTTTTTTATCTATAAAAAATAATGCAAAAAGACAATTATAATATGACGAAGAAAATATTTTTTAATATGTTTTCAAATAAATACTTTTATCTTTTAATTCCTTAATAAGTACTCTTAACGATACTAGTTAATAACATCTAAAATTATTTTAATAAAGGATTATTAATGTACTTTTGAAAAAATATTTGAATTTAAAACAAATTTAATGTTATTAATTAAGTTAATTATTTTTATTATTGTTGACGAATTATTAGTTCATTTTCTTAATTTTCATCCTACTTCTTATAATTTAACAAATTGATCCAAACTGTTTCTTTGACAGCTGAATGACAATTGACAAACTAGATGAATCAGAACCACAACCCATTTTATCAATCCTTAAGTATTTGCCACAAAATGGTTAAACAAATATGATTAATCTGTGAGTAATGTGAGTTCCAAATACACGATTATAAGTATATTATTTCACACTGGCCAATTTTCACTATCTTATATAGTTTAGTAGTAATTCCACACGTCCTCTTTTAGATGGAGATTGATGCATGTACGTGGACTACGTACTTCGTTAATTCCTAGGCAGCTAGCAAAGTCAAAAAGTTGTTAAGTTTTTTTTTGAATTGATATTGTCTAATTATTAAATTTTAAATTATTAATAGTATTAATTATGAAAATAATATTCATTTTCTAAAAAAATGAAAATAAATTCACAGTATTCTAATTGATAGATATTAATTAACTAAGATAATAATGTTTGAGTATATAATAAGTTAAACCTCCACATGGTTTTCAATTAGAAGTATTATTTGGTAAAATCTTCTCATAGCAACATTTTTCCTTGAAATTTTTATTTATGTTTTTAGTGTTTTAACCTTTTTTTCATTTTTATTTTTAGTTCTTTATTTTTTTTTCTGCCTTTGCAAAAAAGTTTAGGACCAAAAACATAATTAATCCTAAATGATTTCTTGCTTCCGCTAAGAAAAAAATTATGCCAAAAAAGCATGTCTTCTTACTGGGGGTGGAAATGAGCCGGATCAAGCCAAACTTTACTAGGCTTGAGTTCGGCTTGAGTCGAATACTTAAGGTTTGAGCTTGACTCATTACCTATCATAGGCTTTTTCTAAAGACTCGACTCGACTTAAGTCTGACTTGGCCTACGAGCCTATTTAAAAGTCTGTCTAAAGACGTCTTTAACAAATTAATTATTTTAAAACCTAGTGAAATACTAACTAAAAAAAAGAAATTTATAAAATTTTTCGTATAAGTAACGTACAAATCCAAAAATAATTGATAAACAAAATCATATTGAATTCAAGTTATTAAAACATAAAGTATATCAAAAGAAAATTAAAAAAGAGAGCATAATATTAAAAAATATATGGATTAATGATGATTTATATTAATATAGCCAAATAAAAATATTTAAATTGTCTAAAAATATTTTTACAAAACATTCTTTTCTTTGGAAGTATTAATCTAGTTGTATTATCCTTTCAACTTGAGTCTTTTTATTTTTGAAAAATTTTCACATGCAAATGAACTCTCTAAACACTTTATGTCACTTCATCATTTCACTCATAATGTCATAAAAATGGTATAAATAATAGTTATTATTATTATTATTATTATTACTACTACTTAAACAAGTCGGCTTGTCAAACTTAACAAGCTTTTTTTATAGTTTGTTTTTGGCCTCTTTATCTAAATTTTTTTTTAAAAAGCTTGAGTTTAACCTTCATAGTAAACAAGTCGAACCGAGTTTTAAATAGGCTGAGTCATAGACCCTTGAAATAGGCTGAGTCATAGACCCTTGACAAGCGGCTCGACTCATTTTCATCCCTACTTCTTATCATAAAAAAAATGTTTTTTTTTGTGAATGAACAAGATTGAGGAATTTTTCATACGGAAAATCATAATTATTGATACACGCTTCTTTTTCAAAGTAAAAACAAAATCTTGTTATAATAAAAGCAAAAGTGACAATGATTATTCAATAATCGAAGTCGATTTCCTTTATACAAATTTTGTTCCCAATTTTTATTATCAAATTTTATCCTCCCATTTACAAAAATAACGAATTTTGCCTTGAGGTAGAAAACCTTCAACAATTAAGACATTGGTGGTTATTTTTCCTTCATACCAACACAATTGCTACAATTTTTGGACGATTTTTTCATTAATTCTGATGGTTTTTCTGTGTATAAGAGCAAAATCGGTAATGTTAAGTGTTCTCATTGAGTTCTTCACTCGTCCAATCTATTGATATCTTCCTTCTCAGTATTGTGAGCTCCGTCAAAGGTGTGAGATATAAAAAGGAATTCCGATGATAAAGTAAGAGCCCGAGATGTATGTAGTGAGACTAATATAGAACTTACCTTCTGTTCTGCAATCGTCTAGCTACCTTATAATAATACCGATCAATGAATACCGAGTAACACCCATTATGGACGTGTGTGCTTGGTGCATGTTCGGTTGGCCAAGACCCACTACTCAGTGGATCCCTTACAGTACATTTTGTAATGGAGACAAAAAAATTGCAACTAAGCTTATGCTTAATTTTGAGGAAAGCGACAGTGGGAGCGTATAGAGAATAGGCCAAGGAGTTTCTATCTGAATCGTGGGAGCATTAATTGAGAGGTTTTTAAGAAGCAAAAGGTCAACGAGAGCATACCAGCAAACTGTCTCTGCAGATCTTTAATTTGACAGAAAATAAGTCAAACCACCCCCACATGATCCAACACTACCAGCACCAGGCTTCGGAACTCCACGACCAAAGCACAAACCATACGTGTCTCGCTTAATGAGGTGCATGCCTTGTATTATATAGTCATGTGATTACTCCTTTCAAGAATTTGGTAGAACTCCCAGAGAAACAAAACCACTCAGACTCACTAACCAACACAGGTTCTAGATGATTAATTTCCTTAAGTCTGTCATAAAATAATTTTATTTAACAAGACAAAACTTATTTCAATAATTTTTATCGTCTCATAGATTGATCACATGATTTTCAATTACAAGAATACCTTCCTTTCTCAAGAAAAAAAAAAAAAAAAACCCCACGTAGACTCATGTCATACTTAAGAATTTAACAACACAGAAATCATGGTCCTTCAATTTCATTTCCCTTAACTTACTATTAAGATTTTGCCTTTCCAATGCTAAGGAAGATGCTACTACGAGGTTTCGCGCCTTCATTGGTGACTTCTTCGTTGAGTACAAATGAATGTTGACTTTTTTAATTACTATATTGCGAATTGCGATGCATTGCATATGGTCCCTTGCTGAGTTTATTTTTTTCTTTGTACAAATCACAAGCATGGACATTAAAACAAGAGGTGAAGTTCTTAGCTGGAGCCTCAAGCAATGTCACTAGCCTAGGTGGTTTTACTATTCTAATTGAAACTTGGTCAATAATTTGTGCATGTGGTTGTTAGCGGTTTGGCTTTTCATGACCAGTGTGATTCATGTGTACTGTTTCTATTCTTCTACATTTCCTTATCACAACTTCCATAACACGTTATGCATGGTATCATTTAGTAGTTAGAATCAACCTTTTTTAATGTTATAATTAAGATACAAGAAAGACTTTTATACCAAAAATTCTCCAAACCGTTTGGTAATGATTTTAGTCATGAGTTATAAGAGGAGGAAGCTCTTAGAAACAAATTGTGAAACAAAAATCAATCGGAATAAAATAATTATAAATCTCAGTAACATATTTTTACTAAATTTTTATTTACTAGATTAAATATATTAAATATTTTCTGATTTTAATATCATATATTTAGCTTTTAAATAGTATTTTATTTATAAAAATATCATAAGAAAATATAAATTAAAATTGTGTATTGTTGGTATATGAAAGTACCACTTTTGGGCACACTCCAACTGGGGGAGGCAGTCCTCGCATAGGTTACACTCTCGGAGGGTGAAATGGAGATTCCCGCTCTGGCAAGTTACATGCCATTCTGATTCTAGGATGAAATTAACAAGTTATAGCTAAGGTTACTCAAATATATATCAAATGTGTAACTTACTCAGAATAAATTTAAGGCCGGCAAGCATGGGCCTTGGGCCCTTGACCCCGGCCCCCTCCCTCGAGACTATATATATATATAGAGAGAGAGAGAGAGAGAGAGATTTGCTTAATTTTTTTAGTAGTGATTAATCTTATATCTAATTTTATAATGAAATTAATAATAAATATTTTTATGAAATTCATTGTTCATTAAATAATTATATATTGAAAATTAGATATTCATAGAATTGTCTAATTTTTTTTCCTTTTGGTGCATTCTTAGATCCGTCCTTATAACATACTAATATACTTTTTTCTAAATAAACAAGTAAATGAATGCTAACAAATGCTTAAAGGATTTGTTGATGCGTACCCACTAGCTTGTTTGTTTGTAATGTATTATTATTTTATTGAAGAAAAAAACAAATGTGTTGATTGACTTGATTTATCCTTAAATTTAATCCAGCCCGTGCTTGGCAAATACGGTAATCTAGACAAATTAAGATAAAGACGTATGAGTAGGGATAAAATTAACAATCCTACTTCTCACTTAGATATTTATTTGCCAAAATAATACTTTTGGCAGTAAAAGTGATTTGTATACTATTGGTGCTCTTTCTCTTTTGAATATTAAGCGTGGTCTTCACGTGTCTAGTGTGCTACCTTTAGATTAAATCAATTGAACGGCATTAATTTTCTAAATAAATTATACTTTTGATAATTATTTGAAGAGTTAGGTACATGTAGGTGTGAGACCATGTGATAAAATATTTATACCTCCTATCTATCTATTGTAGTAGTATCAATTAAGTTGACTCGCATTGAAAAATAAATAAATTAAGTTAACTCATCTAGTTATTTTTTTTTTCTTTTTAAAGAATCTAGTTAATCTTGAAACGGTGATACTAGGTTTATAGATTTTATTGGGAACATCACACATCGTGTATTAAAAAGAAATCTCACATTCCGTAAAAAAATATCTCATAATAAATGACTAAAATGAAAACGAGAAAATTAAGCCATATATTGATAATTAGAATTCAAAAGCTTAATATTTTAAGATTTTAATTTTTTTTCTTTTAAAAAATAGCTTTATGTTGAGTAATCAATGTTCTCACAAATAAGATTATTCACACCCACAAAGGATCATAAAAACACAACAAAGATTATATCGTAGAAAAATAATAATAAATACAAAAATTTAACCTGGTTCGACACCTCTTGCCTACGTCCACAGAATCGTCTCAAAAAATATTTTATTATCACAAAAATGATTACAAGATTGTAACTCATCCAAAATAGTGTATCACTTTACAAACCCGAGTATCCCACTCAATGGTTACAAGAAATGATAACACTTTCACACAAAGACACTTTTTTCTCAATAAAATGATTTTGGTTCACAATTTCTTTTCTCACACCCTCTTTCTTCATGTGTTGTGTTTCTTCACTAAATCTCTTCTCTATTTATAGTGAGGATTGTCACAAATTATAATAAATATAATAAATAAGCTCTCTTGAAAGTTGAAAAAAAACAACTTTTAATGCATTCATTTAACTAAGGTTCATATAATAAAATGTAATTTTTCACTTTGCATATAAACTGCCTAAACCTTAATGATAAAAAAATTCAATTCTCAATGTGTATGCACCTTATTTTTTGGCTTGAAACTCTACACTTTGTAACTAGTAAAAATTGGAAACTTATTTAAAATACTTGTTAAACATATTCATATAAGGTTATATTTGAAAAAATAAATTGAAAAATTACTTGAAAGTTGTTAGAAAAAACTATTAAGCTAGTTTACTAAATTATAAAAATTTAGTAAAGTTAGGGTATAAATAAACAACAATGATAATAAAAGTAATAAGAATAAGAATAATAAAGATGAGGCATGCCATGAAATGAGTGTCACTTAAGTATACATTATTATATAATGAGTATGAGATACACAATTATGGTCTAAAAAATAATAAAAATAAGATAAAAATAAGATAAGATTTAAAGATCACTAATATGATGAAAATATGACAACAAATTTGGGGTGTAAGATAAACATTTATTTTCTAATATAAAAAATGTCTCTCTAGAATAATGTATACTTATTTTGAAAATATATTTCTAAAAATACATTTTGAGAATAAGTATATATTATTCTAGAAATAATTTTTTGGGAAAGAAAAAAGTTTTCCAATGGGTGTATCTCTTTAAGGAAAATGGATATATTGGGAAATTAAACAAAAAGGGACAATGGGGTATACTTAGAAAGTATAAGTGAAATAGAAAATACATTCTATTTATTTTTGTTCAAATTGTAGAAAGTATGCACTTTTCATGTATGTATCATCATCTTTAGATTTAAACAACGGAAGGAAGGAAGATAAAAATAAAATTTTAGATAGAATTTAAAAATTATTAATGATAAATAAAAATAAGACTAACAAATATAAGATATAAGATAAGAGTTTATTTTCTAATATTGAGATTAACTTTTTAGAATAATATATACCTATTTTAAAAATGTATTTATGGAATTATGATACATAGGTCTGGAAACACATTTCCAAAATAAGTGTATTATTCAGGAAAAACATTTTTGAAAAGAAGAAAAGAACAGATTTTCAAGGGATGTATCTTTTTAAGAAAAAAAGAGTACAATGGGCAATTAAAATATAAAAGGGGGGAATGAGTGTACTTAGCAAGTGCCTTGTAGAAAGTGGGCTTGTGAGTTTGGACCTGAAGAAAAGTATCCAGACTCAAGAATAAAAATCTATTGCATGCCGAAGAAAGATTGCCACGTTTGACTTAGTACGTCCTCCTAGAACTAGTCTCAATATGATTAAATTTTCTTGTAGAATTATATATTTGAATTTAAATTTAACTTAGTCAAAATTCGAGAACATATAGAATAGAAATTAATTAATCTGATTTGTTAATATAATATACTATAGTTTTAAAATCATGTATAAATTGTTCAATTAATTAAAGAAGTGTGAAACTAAAACGAACACACACACACACATATATATATATATATATTTATAAACAAAAATAATTGATATAAAAATAATACTGTGTTATGTAAAATATTATTCATAAAGTCAATAAATCTTTATTATTAATATGAGTTAATACATTATTACTAAAAGGGCGTATAAATTATAAAATAATAAGAGATTTAGAAATATCTTCAAATCACACTAGGTTAATTTCTAAGATATGAACCCAGCCGTTAAAATCAATTTCAAGTTGAATGGGATTATTGAAATAGGATAGATTATGAGCATCCTTAGTTTGGACTTTGGAAAACCTCCATCTCCCGCGCTCCCCAAAAAGATGAACTCTCCAGAAAATGTTATTATTCATTAGTATTAACTGATAATGCAGGGAAAAAGCTTAATAACGGAATACAAATGCAAATTAGTAGTATCATGTAAGAGTGACACTGATTAAGAAAGTAAAAGAAAATAAAATTATATTAAAATGTAAAAAATATTAGAAATATGATTTAAATTTAAAATTGTGTTTGTATTTTTTATAAGATTTAATTTATAATATTTTTTTCGTTAATGAATTTTATACTGAAAATACTCTTTATTAAAAAAGAAAAGAATATTAATGAAAATGATAATTTTAAAAAAATTATAAACTTAAGACAAATTAATTATTTTTAATCTTGATAAATTAGGTTATTTGGCTTTATATATAAATTAAAGTATATAATTTTTCAGTTTGTTTTAGCTTTAGGTAGAAGCATATGAGGCTTATTGTGTCACAAGGGAAATAAACACCATGGAACTTGAAAAGAAACAGGCAATTCATATTCATATCCATGATACAGGAGACACGATCGAGTAGCAAGACAAGACATAAAGATGAGCATAAATTATTATTATAGATAACATAACATTAAGGGAGCAGGAAGAAGACGAGGGTGCATGTGCATGTGCATGATGAGAAAAGCAATTCAAGCGATCTTGTTGTATCCAGAGTCGTTTAGTCTAGTGAGCGCCTTTTGGAGCTGGCTCCACTTCTGCTCCAAGGTTCCAATGTACCCAATCGACATCCTCACGAGCCCCGGCGAGATTCCGGCGAGCTCCTTCTCCTCAGTGCTGAGTTCACTGCTGGTGCTGCTGCCGGAGCAGGACATGAGGGTCTCGTAGTAGCCCAAGCTCACAGCCATGAAGCCGAACTGGCCGTAGTTCTGCAAGTGGCTCATGAAGCGGTTGGCCCTCTCCTCCGTTTCCATGTCCACGCACATGAGCCCGCCGTAGCCATAGTCCTTGTTGTGCATTGATTTCAGAAGCTGGTGCTGTGGGTGCTCCTCCAGGCCCGGGTATATTACCCTCATTCCTAGCCTTTTGAGCCTCGTTGCGAACTCTAGTGCGCGGTTGCTATGCTCCTTCATTCTTAGCCCTAGGTGCGGTATTCTCTCCGAGAGTTCGAATGCCACTTTCGCATTCATTGTTGGACCCAGCAGCATTAGTGACCCTTGTTGCAGATCCATCATTGCGTTCACCAGTCTTGCGGGTCCGCACACCGCTCCTGTACTTCAATTATGTCATTTTTTCCTTCTACCAACTAAATACATTGCTTTAATAAAGCTAAGTTTTTTCAGGAAAAGAGAATCCTCCCAAAAGCAAAATAACACGTGTCCACGTAAACGAAAGACGAATACGATTGTTCACGTGATAGTGGTACTCAGATCATCATTCCTGGGGAAATTGGCTAGTTTTGCTTCATATTATTCGGTTAGAAAATGATTATATACTTTTAAAAATTAAATTAAATTTAATGAAGTAAAAAAAATATAAAATACTGTTTAATTCTAGAAATCTTGTAATACTTATTTTAAAATTATATTAAAAATAATTTTTAATTGACTAATAATGCAAAAGAGCAGTTACAACAACAATATAAGAAAACTATAATATTCTTTTCATTGGTTGCCTAAATAATAATAAATTTAATTGGTTGGACACCTATTTACACATTTCGAAGTAGATAAAATAATATATCACTCTTTTTTATTATTGTCATTTAATTTGAACATGTAACTGATATAAGCGAAAATTAAAAAAATTTATTAATTCTAGACTCACACGTTACATTTTAAATAAAATATTATGATGCTTTTTCTTAGGAAAAACATTGGAGTAGACTGCTTAGATCATATTTTAACAAACTTCTTTATAAGAACTTTTAAAAAAACAAGACTGCAAAATCAAGTTTAATTGCTCCAGTACAATTATTCCAACGCCGCCGGAAAAGAAAGTCGAGTTTGCATTAAACTTGTTCTTAAAAGATTTATTTTCACAGGGTCGTGTCATTCTGTCATTGTTTGGTGAAGGGTTAAGGATCTTTCGGAATCTTCTTTTCATCCTAATTATTATAATATGGAAAATGCTAATCAGTGTTTAGGACTGGTTAAATTAAAATTTAAACATTAAGTTAGCAAATCAGATGAACTGAAGTCTATATATCTTTCACCAAGATCGGTTCGAGTCCAAACAAATAATCATGTCAAAACTGTAATTGAAAAAGACGTTCATTTTTTTATTTCTCTCTCACGAAGTGTACATTCCCCCTTCCTACTGTATAAAATATAAAAAAAATTGACAGTAACTATCGATGTCCTGTTACTGATGCTTCAACATGTGAGATGGATAGATATCATTATCATGATAAACTTGAAGAGTTGTCGTTTGTGTATTCGTGACTCGTCAAAGAAAGTAATATCTTAGTCATTATTTAATTTTAAAGAAAATTTCAGTAAACATAAATAATAACACGACAAATGATAAATGCATGCTTCTTCAAGACATGTTAATTAGTACAATTAAGATTATCATTAATATTCTCTTGGTACTATTAATGCTTAATTAATGAATAGCGAGAGAAAGAGTTAGGAAAGACGACAAAGATACCTGCAATGATATCGGCCCCACCGCTGATGAACTTGGAGATACTGTGAACGACAACATCAGCACCAAGACGCGCTGGCGAAAGCACCATGGGCGCGAACGTGTTGTCCACCACCACCGTCACTCCCTTCCGGTGTGCCATGTGGCACAGTTCAGGTATGTTCGCAACCGTAAGGGTGGGGTTGGAAACAGATTCGAAGTAAAGCACTTTTGTTTTCCCTTCTACTATGGCAGCATCAACCATGTCAAGATCCGTCACCTCCACGAAGCTAGTGGATATTCCGCACGTGCGCGGGAGAAAGTGTGAGAGGAGCGCGTGGGTCCCACCGTAGAGAGTTCTGGAGGCGACCACGTGTTCGCCGTGGCTGCAGAGCTGGAGGAGGACGGCGGAGATGGCGGACATGCCGCTGGCGGTGCAGTAGGCGGCCTCGGTGCCTTCGAGGGCGGCCATGAGGCGACTGAGGCTCAGCACCGTCGGGTTGAAGTGGCGGCTGTAGATGAAGAAGTCGCGGTCGGGGCCGAGTTCTCCGGCGAACATGCGCCGCATCGTCTCCGGCTCCATCACCGTGAACGTCGCCGACGCCTCGATCGACATGTTCACCCCGCCGTGCTCCCCGAACTCGTGCCGCGCGCTCGCCAGCGCCGCCGCCGGGTCCGCCTCGCCCTGCTGCAACAGCAGCTTCTTCGCCTCGCCGCCGTCCACGTCATCGGAACGGTTGCGCTTCGGTGTGGCCAAAACGTAAGTGTCCCCCATACTGAAGGAAACTAAAAGCTTTAATATTGTGATGAATGAAAACGGAGAAAAACGTGACTTACTTCTTGCTACTAGTTTGGCAACTACCACTGCCACGGAAGCTCTTGTTTTCTATGTACAAATTCGTTTTGATCATAACTTGTATTTATAATTGTTTGAGGATTGATTGATAAATTAATTGTTTTAAGTCATTTCAGCTTCATCCTCCACGTTCTTTGCTGCAAGGACAGTGGGACACCTCGTCCTTATTGCCACGTGACGAGTATTATCTTAACGACAAAATGTAAATAAATAAATATATCTTTTAGAAAAGTATATTGTTTTAAATTAGATTTCTTTTTTTTTTTAAATAAAAAAAAAAAAGTTTAGCAAGTAGGTTTCTAATTGGTAGACTTTCTTAACGGAGAGGATAGATTCAAAATTTTAAGTGGAGATCATCTTATCTAAGTTGTACTAGTATACTTGTTGGACAAACTCGTTTTGAATGTTAATTTCTATGCATAATTGTTGGGAATATAATTGCAAACGAGGACATGGACCTCAATTTCAGCTTAATCCTTTCACGCCATATTGCTCCGTTAGACACCTCATTCTGGCGTGAGCATTAGCAGACTTTAAAACAACTATCATTTATTGTTTTTATTTTTCTATTAATTATTATATAGTTCCAAACTTCCAGTTAGTCTCATATATAGTATCATCGAGATATATAAACTTTATTTTTATGTCTTTAATTCCAAAATTATCGCTCTTAAGTTGATTTTTAAAACTGTATTATATTTCTCTATTAATATTTTTCTCTAAGAACTTAAACACGTTTATAAATTTGTTTTTTAATTACAAGAAAATGAAGTTCAAACAATATACGAGGGAGAACATGATGCGATGGGCGGAGAAACAAACATCTACGTCCATGTACCATGCGTCACCTATACTTAACACGGTTGTCGTACGTATATATTGACTTCAACCATATATAGGGCTTAACTTTGATATTAGGATCAAATTAAGTAACGAGTATCAAAATCAAATACGTGTACGTTTAACAGTGAGGTGGGTAAACTGGTCAATCCGGTGCCTTTTTTCAAGAACTGTCAACTTGCATTTTAGTAAACGGATTGGGCTGATTTGGTTTTATGGACTAGAATGGGTAAAGTAAGGTTTAAGTTACTTCAAAGTTAGGTATTATATTATTGGTTCCTAACTTCCTATACACGAGGCAATGGGACTATTTCATGCACTCTCTTGGACGACACAAATGGGATTGGAGAACATCATCTTTCAACTAGATTGCAAGGCAAACTTGATAGATTGTAAGACAGTGGTTGATTCAATAAATGGTTCCTGCATTGGTTACCCTGTGTTTCATTTCATATTATCCAAATGTAAAAATTCATTTTCATTTATTCTAGACTCTAGGGTGAGTTTTGTACAGAGTTAAATCAATCAAGTCGCTCATACACTAGTTAGAACATCTAAGTCTTATGTTGGCCATTATGTTCCCAATTGTATTCTTCATTGTATTTTCTACCTTATTATGAATGAAATGCACTATGTTATGTTTTCTAAAAATAAAATAAAATTCCTATACATGAAATTGAAGAAAAAACATGTATACTTAGTTTCATATTTGCAAAAGTAACAATTTTAATTCTCATCTTAATATTGCGTATCTATTTACCTACACCTACTATCCAACTTTACTTAAATATAAAATTAATAAATCAATAAAAAAATATTAATTAACAAATTGATACACCATTGAATTAAAAATCATTCTTAAATCATTTAAACATCACCATATAACGATATGAACATAGTTCCAAAATGAGATAACTAATGACAACCGACAGGGAGGACAAGGATAAGGCCTGCGTTGTTACAACATTGCAACACTCCCATTAGAGATACATTGTTACTTAGAACGAGAACAAGGATAGGTGGATTTCTGGCAAATGGAGCAAAGAACATGGAACTATAAGAAAAGAAAAAAAAATAGAGAGAATAACTACGACACAATGACTTTAGATCTAGAGCAAACATATATTAGTTTGCATAAGGAGTAAGGGACTTAATGTCGTTCCAAACTACATTTTAATAATTTAACATATATGTGTTTTTGTGTAATTTCAATTGATAGTATATATGTGTTGTAATTTAATAAATTTCACTAATGGTTGTGTATTAGTAAGAGTTTGTTAAAATGTGTGTTGCTAGCATTCCTTATAAACTAAATAAGTTCAGATATTTTAATCAAACTTCTGGTAAAAAAAATATTTTAATCAAACTCTATTCGTTGCCAATTTTTAGGTGTAGGCTGTATAAACAAGGAAATAAGCGCGTAAGAATTAATCTTTTATATGACATTACTAAAGAATAATGAAATAAATTAAAGTAGGGATATTAAGTAAAATAGAGAAAACTTACTATATTATAAACAAAAACATTTAACTGGAGTATTAAATATGTTTAGAACATCTTATACAAAAAAAAATGTTTAAAACACTGGTTAATCTGTTTAAAAAAACACTCGTTAACCAAACTATTATTATACATTATCTTTAATGGCATCTTAATTTCTTGTCCTTTTTATCATTCGGAACCATAATGAACTTTTGATCTTATCTTAAAGGAACGAAGTAATCAGAGAATTATTTTGTGGTAGACATGCATGGACATACAATAATAAAACTCAAATAATTATTTTTAGATTTTCATGGTGTTTTTTTTAATAAAATATGCTACATGAATTATTCTATAAATTATAGCTGAACTGTAAAATAATGATGTGTGATTTTTTTTTTATAAAAACATTAAAATGATAAAAAAATATAAATTTCAACATTTTTATTTATTTTTTAAAAAATAAGATGATTTTTTTCCTCAAAAAAAATAAAAATAAGATGATGATTTCAGAATTGTATAAATGTTGTAATCATTTCCCTCTATAGAAACTTTTTTGGCTTATACATACATTGATTGGATTAACAGCATGCTTAATTTTCAATTTAGAATCCGGTAGTCTTAAAATGTGATTTGAAGATTTCCCAAACACAAATTACAAGTATTCTATGACAATACTTTGTAGAACGTTTTTTGCGTAACTGATTTTGTTTTGATAGAATTACATCCATTATCATTAATATCGAAGGGAAAGTTAAAGAAAATAATTAACATATATCTAAATTGGATTGCCCCCGAGAAGATACATGTGATTATTTTTTTTGATAAATATGACAAATAATCTAAAAAAAAATTAAGAGAAAATAGAAAGAAAAATATGTTAAAAAATAATAAAAGGTGGTATAACAACACTTTCTCTAAAAATATTTTTATTATTAATTAAAATTTTAAATTTTAGTGAATCTGTTTTCTTAATCTTGAGAGACTCGTTAAATGAAATATGAGATTCACTAAATTTATAAATTTTTAATAAGATTCAATAAATAATAAAAAAAAATTGTTGAAAATAAAGTGTTGTTATTTTCCCTCATATTAATAATATTAAATCTTAAAAAAATAATAGTTAACGCATATTCTCATTACTTGGAAAAGTAAGGCCCGCTTTAAGTTTGTCTTTTGATGAATGTCTATGTACTCTGTATATATACGTGGCCTTTTGGATGCATATGCACCTGTAAATCAGCAGTTTCGGCCTTACATGTCCAGACTTTTCTAGAGCTTGATAATAAATAAATAAATCATATTAATTTTAATTGTATAATCATATCATATTATATTGAATGATATTATTTCAGATTTCTTTAATTTGTTAAAAAAAATCCATAAATTGACAATTAATCATTGGATTAAGTTTGTTTCCAATAAAAATAATTTTCATATATATATATATATATATATTAAATTAAAATAGGTATAATTTTAGAAAACAATATTTTTTAAAATAGTGACAGTTCAAAACTCCTCTGTAATATTCAAAAATAAAATTTAAAAATAGTGATGATTTGATACAAGGTAAAAAATTACAAGTGTATTTCAATCTTTCCAAACAAAGATTAATCTTATTTGATGGGAATTGAATACGATATTCTTACTAAATAAAATATTTATATTTATGAATGTAATGAAATCTTTCATAATTGAGTCAATTTTTTGTATTTAAATAATGGTGATATGAAATTGCTACTATATTTATTATTATTTTAAAATTTTAAAAATTACTAATACCTCTTCCCCTTTCATCACATTGGCATCAACTGAGAGACACTGCTGAAAGGCTTTTTTTTGTAATGCTTTGCTTCTGGTTTATTTATTTTTACTCAGAGGCCACCGTTAAGCAAATAAGAGAAATACACTCATGCAAAGTTCGAAATGACATTGTTGAGGGGTTAGAGAGTGTGCCACTCTCAGTTGTCCTTAAGAGGAAGAACACCCTCCTCTCTCAGCTCTTCCTTTTGGCAGCGTTAGGAGGCAATTGGGGCATCGGGGGAGGAAGCATAGGGAGAAAGGGGGTGATCCAATGCTGAAGACTCTTGGAGAAAAACTTCCTAGTAGTAGGTGGTGCATGGGGGGAGGAATGAAAAATTAAAAAATTAAAAAACTTATTAAGTTTTGTCAATAATTTATTTGCTTTAACATTTTCTAGTTATAACCATAATTAATTAACTCCATATAAAAAATTATTTCCTTAAATATATATCCCGCATGTGGAATATGCTGTTCAAATCAATAGGATTTCAATGGATTGATATATAAGAGTATTTTATTTTTATTTATCAGAATCATAGTTTTTACCTTTCATATTTTCTTATTTAGGAAATTATATTAACATTTCATATATATATATATATATATATATATAATTTTGACATTTTCATACTTTTAATTTGAAGGTTAGATACATTTATTTTATGATTTGTACATAAATTATTTAAAATAAATAATAATAAAAAGTTAAGATGCTTGTTTATATAATAAACAATGACTTCTTAAAAAAATAAAAATAAACAATGGTCTTTTTGATGATATATTGCTATAATTCATATTTATGAATGTAAGTGGACACGCTAGCAGATGTGACCGACAAAAAGCAATTGGGTTGGTTTTTTCTTAATTTTTTTTTCAAGAGAATGAAAGAATTGAGAGAGAAAAAAACAAATTGTTTATTACTCGGATATGTGAGTGGCCCGTCTAACAATAAACCAGATGTAAAATAAATTTTTATTTTTTTTCTTTAAATATATGAACCTTTTTACTAAAGTATTTAATATTTTTTTTATCAATATATTACTTCATATATATTAATAACAAATATTTTTTTGGTTGATGAACGTAAAACCTAAACTTTAGTTGCTTTGTTCTTGGCCGGGCCTATATATATATATATATATATATATATATATATATATATATATATATATATATATATATATATATATATATCACTTTTATTTATTTTTCTCTTTATTGGTCTCCTTTTTCATCTATAATATATCTGAAAAATAGAGTGCACGTTTACCATTACTTATTTGGATATAATATGCATTTGTATCATGTGAGTAAATGTGTTTTTTTTTTATATAATAATTCAAACTGCAACTAACATTTTCTTTTTACGTTAGTTTGGATAATGTTCTTTATAAAAACACAGGGGAGGGAGAAAAACACGTTTATCATTGTTCATTCATATTCTAGATTATTTTTCGTTTTCGTGCTGAAATGTCTCACTGACAAAACAAAAAATGTTAGTTGTCATAGCTTTAGTCAAAAGGGTCTCAAAGAAGGATATCTTTTAATTTTTACCCAAAACAAAAAATGGAAAAGAGAGTACGAAAGTGGAGTGGTAGTTGTAGTTAAAAGGGTCTCAAAGAAGGTAGTGTCCATTTATTTTAAATGTTGATGATTTTAGTTTTAAATTGTTAAACGTGATTAAATTGCATGTTTTAGTTGCTAATTTCCATTACAAATTTCACACCTGGCCGTTTATTTTGAATGTTGATGATGTTATTTTAGATTTTCTAAACGTGATTAAAATACATGTTTAAAATAACTTTGGTTACAAAATTTAGATAATGAGTTTGATTCTTTAGACAGGATAAATAGAACTTAAACCAGCAGAAGACTATCGTATAAATTGTGAAGAAGTTATCGTAATCATGCTTAAACCCAAGCAAATTAGCAAATTGTGAAGAAGTAACTAAAAATTGTACTAATTTGTAAGGAAACCATGATGACTAGCAAAAGGTGACCAGAAAATGCTGTCTAGTCCCTACAAAAATAAGAAAGAGAATGAGAAAAAAAACAACTCTGCAACTTTGCACATGTTATTGCCGAATTCACTGATCTAAGTCATCCAACTATTGAAATAAAAGCCTCGTGAGACAAATCAAGCCTATAATTTTAAATTTAATTGGTGGTTGGTTTAATTATTAAATTTGGTGCCATTAAATGTTTGGTCATTAAATTATGACACGGATTCGTCGTGATTCATGCAAGTTTATTCCTCATCAAGTTCCCACACGGATTCCTCACCACACTTTGTTGGGGATGCAAAATGAACAGGCCATCAAAATATAAGAAATCACGTGCCCAAATCGGCTAAAACATTTTGCACTCTTAAATAATAGTGAGAGTGGAGGAAGTAGGGATGGGAATAGGTCAGGCCGGCCTACAGGGACCTACGACCTGACCTATTTAATTAAAAGGTTAGGTTCAGACTTTTTTAAAAGCCTATTAAATTAAATGGATCAGACTTAAGCTTATTAAAAAGTCTTATAAGCCTGATAGACCGGTCTATATATATATATATATATATATATATATATATATATATATATATATATATATATATATATATATATATATATATATATTATTTTTTGGATATCAATATATAATATTATTTTTTGAATACAATTAATTTTTTTTTAAAACTATCAGACTTTGATTATTCTATTCCTATAATCAAGGATTTTAATTACAATTTAGATGTGAGTCATATGTCTTTTTATATTCCTCATTATTTTGATTCACTTTCCTTTTTTTTAACTTTTCTATTACGTTTCTACTCCATAAAATATTAAATATTTATTGTGAAGAAGACTTTTAAAAAGACTATCAGGTCAAGTCAGACTTTTAAAAAAGTCAGGCCGGACCAAAATAAATAAAAGTCTTTGATAGGCTATAGGCCAGACTCAAGCCTCAAAGATTCATCGTATGTTAGGCTCAGACTTTAGCCTGACTTGGCCTATTCCCACCCCTAGGAGGAAGCAACATCTTACCTTACTTTGTTTAATAAGTTCGGTTTGTCTCATCCTTATGATCAGGTCCATACTATTGAAATCTCATTTTTTATTTTCGCACCATCCAACTTCTTTAATTGTTTTGATAAAAATCTGTTGAACATTTTGCCAAAATACTTAATGGATCCCATTATGCATCTTGATATAACAGAAATTAGTCATCAGATTAACAACATGTGAAAAAACAGAATGCTTTAGTAGAAGAAGCAATAAAGGAGCAAAAACTCATGAAAAAGATAATAGATAATAAAGATGAACAATGCTTTGTAGAAGAAAAAAAGTGAGAAGATGTTTGAAGAAGACTAGTGGATGGGGTCGAGGAGATGCCTATACTATACGCCTCGAGAATAGAGAGAGGGGAGCAGAGCCGGAGAGGGGTGTGAAGACAAGGGTAGAATATGAATTTCATAAAGTGGGGTGAGAAAAAAGAAAAGCGAGATGTCAATAGCATGGGCCTTATGTCCATGCTTCTATTGTTTGTGACCATTGTCTCCAAAATTGGGATTTAATTGTATTGATTTTGTTATTTTTGTGACATTTGGACAGAAAGGAGTTGAGTCTTATTAGGTCAACATATGGGCTGTTGCGATATACACTCTCAATTTATTAAGTACACCAGTTCTAAAGGAGGGGAAGGTGTAAATAGCAAAACCATGACATATTTTAGTAGATGATCATTTTTTTTTAAAGTAGATAATCATTATACTTGCAAAGTCTTTGAGGGGTATGTTTTTCTCTTTAATTTTTAATTAGTTTGTTATCAGTTTTTATTTTATTTTATTTTATCAAAGCTTGTTATCAGTTTTTAATCTTGCAAGCTCCATTAGTGTCCAAGATCACCCCTCCACAAGCAGACTTATCCCTCCGTCAGCAACAGCACCATCTCAGTTCAGCGCAATTTCCTCTACATTAGGACATACCCATTTGATATCATCTGTTAAACTCATATGAACCAGGTTCGAAGCACTAAGAGGCTTATAAATAGATACAACAACTTGATATGCACGAGCCAAATTGCAAGCTTTCTGAATAGTCTCCAGAACAGTCCAATGATCCTATTCCGCCTCCACCACATAAAATCTAGCATCCCTCCAAATAGCAAAGAACAATTCATCTCATGAACAAGGTGAGTCATAGTCAAATTAGTTTGCAGCCATGTCTTCCAATCAGTAATGGAATAAAAGTCCACACCATTATTCCTTTGAATAAAAAATTGCCACACCCAACTAGCATGGTAACAATCTCGAAACCGGCGAAGGAGAGCCTCTTCGTGGAAATCACAAGCAGGACATAAATTGCTATTAGTTAAATTCATTCTCATCCTCCTAACATTAGTCATAATGCATTCATGACAAAGCTTCCATATAAAACATTTAACCCTCTCTGGTCCCTTCCGTTCAGTAACAAATTTAAATAAACTAGAATACAAAGGGATTGATTACTAATCACCTCATATGCAGCTCGCAGAAGAACAAAGTTACCATGACTAGAGTGCTTCCAAGCCATAACATCTGAGCATTTCCAACAGGAAAGTAATGAGTAATGGTTTATATGTCTATTATTCAACTATCCACATAATTATTACTTTATTAGTTAAAGGTGTTACATAATAATAAAAAATTAAAGTTATTAACAAAGAAAACAAACAGAGGGACACAAATATTAAAAAAATTGTTTACCGATTAAAAAATAAATAGTCAAGTCTAAAATTAAAAAAATAAATTAAAATCACATATTTTTAAAAAAATGAGAGACAAAATATTTTAATTAAAAAATAACAAAACTAAAATTATGAATTTAAAATATAAGGGACGGAAATTATATTTTATCCAAAAATTTATGAAAAAACCACAATTAACCCTTAAATAAATTAACTTATTTTTATAGCAAATTTTTACAATTTTTTTTGTGTAATTTATTATTACACCTCTAGTCATATACTTTTTCCTTGTTTTCCTATCCTTTAATAAAAGTGATAAAAAAAAGAAAAAGAAAATTGTACTAATTAAAGTTGGTGCTCTCCGTTTACCGTTTCTCCTTGGTTCAGTACCCCCGCAGTTCCCTTCTCTTCGACTCGGATCGGAGTAAAACTCTCCTCTGTCTTCAATCTTCTGTTTCACTCTCTCTGAAACCCTAACACTCCGAAATGCCCGAACCGGAATCTCAGAACGGACACGAACCAGCGCCCGAACCAGAACCGGAGCCGCAGCCGCAGCCAGAAACGAAACCAGAGCCAACCGAGCAAACGCAACCACATTTGGAACCGAAATCGGAATCCGTGCCCGAACTAGAACCAAATCCGCAGCCAGAATCGGAGCCAGTGCCAACAGAGCAAACGCAAGCACCATTGGAGCCGAAATCGGGATCAGAAGCTGATCCCGTGGTAAACGACGCAGATCGCAGAGAAACGACAATCCATTCCAATGAGGCGAATGCGAATCCTTCTCCCACTCCGAAGCTCCGAAAAGACGAAGGAAGCCGAACGTTCACCATGAGAGAATTGCTGAATGGATTGAAAACTGGTTCCGAACCGGAGAAAGAAGATGCCAACTCCCCCTACAGGTTGCTGCTCCTTTTCCTAATTGAATCAAGAAAACGAAAAAACGACAATGCGTTCGATTTTCTTGTTGATTCAACTTCTGAAATTGTAGATCGCAAATGGCTTGTAAAATATTTAATTGTGGAATTGTTTTAATTATAGCTCCTGTTTGTGCATTTCTTTTTATTTAGCTATGGTAAATCGAAGTGATACTGATTTAATGCTTTGACTTTGAGTTTGAGAGTGTCTTCCTCTTGTGGACGCATGAACTGCGGCTTACATTGTAGTGTTTCGAAAATTTTCAGCCCAGAACAACAGCAACACCAGGCAGACCAGAACAACGCTGCAATGGATTTGATAAATAGCGTTGTAGGTGTTGACGATGAAGGCCGTTCCCGACAGAGGATTCTTACATTCGCTGCCAGGAGGTAACATGGCCACTTTTATTTGCTACTGGGAATTGCTTACACCGAAAACTTCTTGCAAACCTGCAATCTGCAATCTGCTTTGTAATCTTTTGCAATTAGTAGGAGTTCAATGGCAGGGTCCTGGTCTTGTCGATATTTATTCAAACTTATAACTTCTTATTTGGATTTTCTAGATATGCTACTGCAATTGAGAGGAACCCTGAAGATTATGATGCATTGTACAATTGGGCATTGGTACTCCAGGAAAGTGCAGATAATGTTATTCCAGATTCCACTTCACCCTCTAAAGATGCTTTGCTTGAGGAGGCTTGTAAGAAGTATGATGAGGCCACTCGTCTTTGTCCCACACTGCATGATGTACGTAAGGATATCCTTCTTTATGATGTTTTAGATTAATGGGTAGCAAATTTTTAGGTAGGATCTGGATAGGGTGCAAATGAGTTCAACATTAGAATACTTGGGCTTGGTAAGAGCAGTCAAGGCGACTCGGCATAAAAAAATTTAAATGGGCATGCACACACATATGTAGAAGTTATATTATATGAGCTATTAACAAGCTGAGCCAAGTAATAAAATTCTTAAGCTCATATAATTTATTGAATGAGTTTCAGTCCTTTTGGTTAATTAAAAATGTGAACCTGACTAATAAGAGAACCACTTATTTATTGCACATTAAACATTCTGACTAATTAAAATGTGAACCTGAGCTATTAAACATTCTGTCTCTCTCATTCCGGGGTATTCAAGAGACTCACTTATTTATTGCACACCTATTCTTTAGATACACAATTCACTGTTCTGATCTAACTAATTGTTGATAAATTTGTTGAGTCTGTTCTAAGTTCTAACTAATTGCTAATGTATGGACTGAATATCTAACAGAACTGTACTGAGTCAGTGATAGATACCCATTAGTTAGTTATATTGTTGAGTCAATTAGGCTAGTGGGATGAAACTTGAAATAGTTTGATCAAGGCATGCTGTCTATAAATAAGAGGGAGGTTGAGAGAGAGATCATATTATCATTTGTGAGAGGAAATTGGGGCAATTTGGTTGCACAGGGAGGTGCAGATCGCCAGATCCTCAAAGTTCTGCAGTGTGTGTGTTCTAGTCTATAAATTGGGGAGTTCTTTCTTCCCTATTCTTTGTAGTAAAGATATTGGGTTTCTTTCAACTGATATGAATACGAGAGCTCTGATCTTCGAGCTATGGGTAGTGTAGAACTGTAGATAGGAGGGTCTAGGGTCTCTTCAAGTTTGGCAAGAATGAAGAAACACTTTCTTAACATTCTTGAAGAAATGAGGATAGAGATAGCAAATTTCAGACTTTCAGTAGGGAACTCATGGAAGAATGAGAATTGTTGGTGAAAAAATACAGAAGAGAAGGTAAAGGTCCTTGAAAGGAAGAAACCAGAGGGTACCTGAAGTCTTGAAAGATGGAGTAGAATCTTAGGAGCATAAAAAATAGAGGGGAAGAGGAAGTCTTAAAGGATGGAGGGATCGCTGATATGGTGGAAGCAGAAACAAAGATAAAATCCAAACTAATGTCATCACAGGATGGGAGCAAAGGTGTAAAGGACTGCTTCCTATACATGAAGAAACAAAAGAAATTTAAAAAAAAAATGCTTCAGTGCAAAAGATAGGAGAGAACATCATAACGAGTCAGGATTTGAAAAAATTGAAGGTGAAAATACACAGATTGACTGAGGCAGATTGGTTGAAGGTAAATCTAATTTTGCCAGTGAGTTACAAGGCACAAAAGGAGAAGAGCCGCAGGTTATTGGAGAAAGTGGTTGTTGGGGACATGGAGGGGTTGACCATTATGGGTGAATATGAAGCACTGTTCTCCCATGGCTACAAAACTTGGTATCTCAGGTTGTCCAGTTAAGAGATCACCACAAAAGCCAGCAGATTTGTGTTCTTCCATGGAGCAGGATGGGTCACCGTCAAAGATGGATCTCTGTCTCTGATGTGGGCTAACCCAGTCTCCACGGTTTGATTGCGACACTTGTAAGGTGGGCACTGTCTGTCAATTCCAGAATAATGACACAGTTTGTAAGATAACCACAAATAGAGCTAAAACAAGGTATACCATATTAACCAAGCTGCCATCATCAAAACCACTGGATCAAGGTCTTTGCAAGGAGAGGACGACGAAGGGGAGTGACTGACAAAGCAGGAGATAATAAATTTCTGAATTTAATGAGCCAAACCCGACCCACTAAGGACAGCGAGTACCAAGACAAAAGTTTTCTTATTACAACCCAGGAACTTCCATCATGTGCAGCAGTGCAGTTCACCAGGGAGCCAGGAGATCTCATTACAAGTAGAGCAGTGGTGATGATGCTCTGTTTCATGGCTAAAAATTCAGAAACAAACAGAGCACTAGAGAAGCATGAGAGCGCTCACATATTTGTGTTTGACGCAGGAGAAGTGAAAGTTAATTTTGGGCTGCAGTGGTCTGGTTGGCTTGGTCATGATGCTTCAAACAATTGGAAAAATGGTGTGGGCTTCTTTCAGCTGCCAGTAGTTAGTACTTAGTAAGTTGTTAGTTACATTATGAGTCAATTGGTTAGGTTAGTTTGCTGAAATAGTTTAAACAAGGCATATTGACTATAAATAAGAGGGGTGGTTGAGAGAGAGAGATCATCTTGTCATTTGTGAGAGGAAATTAGGACCTTTTGGCATTGAGTGGTGCAGACCCTCAAAGTTCTGCAGTACGTGTTCTATTCTACACTCCTAGAACTGTGTTTAGTATCACCCTTTGAGCTCCTTGTTAAAAAAAAAATTATGTTGTTCATACATTAGTTTATTCATAATTTGTTACCATTTTATTTTTCAGCTCATTCCTTTGGATTTTGGAATTTCCTGGCCATGTAATCCCACAATTCCCTTGTTTTAGCTACATTTTATAACCAGGCATGCTTTACCAAATATAAGTATCCTTACCTTGGGGGCAGTAGTCACCTCTGCTATCTGGCAATCACTGCAGTGTTGATAGCCAATCTATCTGTAAGAATGCCGTCCATAATGTGATGATACTTCTTGAGTAGTCCTGTCCCCAAAGTCTATTGATATAGTAGGAAAGCTCAAAATTATTCGTATTTGTTTTGATGTATGTTTGTGTTTTTATACACAAAATGAGAGTCTTTAGTTTTTATTTTCCCCCCCCCACATTTGATTCTATTCAGGCTTTCTACAATTGGGCTATAGCAATTTCTGATCGAGCAAAGATGCGTGGCCGCACAAAGGAAGCTGAAGAACTATGGAAGCAGGTCATTAAAAATAAATGCTGCCTTTTATTAATGGTTTCATGCATCTTCTGGATAATACTTGATAAAGAACTGAATTCATACTGAACTTGAATGGAAGAACTTTTCACATTTTTGGTTATAGTTGTCAAGTGTTGGTTGATAGAGAGAGGCTTATCATCACACAATCTAATTTTTGTTAAATTTAACCTTTTTTTTCCCAGGCAACAAGCAACTATGAAAAAGCAGTTCAACTTAACTGGAACAGTCCTCAGGTTCTTCTCAATTAATTCATAAAAGTTTGACTTGCAATTTCTTACAAATGTTGGAACATGATTTTGAAACAGCCTTTCTTATTTCCTTAGATAAATATTTGCTTTATTCTGTACACTTTCTGTTCCAACTCTTTTGATTTTCTTCACAAGCATGATCATTGCATATTGAGCCCTTGTTACTGACTCATGGAATCTATTACAGGCGCTCAATAACTGGGGACTTGCTCTTCAGGTATATTTAACTTGCCAGTATTCAAGCATTTCACTACTACACACAAACTGCAATTAAAAGGAAAAGTGTATTTTTATGGTTACATGCTTCTAAGTGCATGTTTGGGTTCTCCCCCCTCATTGATATGTATGTATATTTGGGAATCAAAATAGAACTTTAGGAGAAGTTCATTAAATAAAATACATTTTAAAAGGCCATTTTTCATCTTTCTGCAAGACCTGGATCTTTTTACTTCACCTAAAAGATTTCTTTATACCAAAAGCACTTTGGGCTCTTGTGAATAAATCTCATCCAAACGTGCAGTCATAAATAACTTTTCAAGTGTTATAATTAATAATCTAAACTGAAACATGGTATAGCACTTCTAGCTCATTCAATGCTGTACTGTAGCATCCATGTGCTGCAAAATGACCTAGCATTAGCACAGTTGAATCATTAATCCATGTCAGAAAAGATTAAACTTAATTTTAGTTTGGCTGTGCATGGTTTCCTCCTCTTTTATTTGGCTTTGGAACCTCTAATGTACATTTTGGCGAAAAAAGCATGTCACGGGCAAGATTATCTCAAAAGCTTCCATAGATTAAAAAAAAGAAAGGGATAAAACCTTCAAACCATTGGAATGACAATATGTACCTGTTTCCTTTGTTTTTTTGCTAATATTACCCAACTCTCTTCTCTTCTTCAGAAAACATTTCCCTATACCTTGAGAGTTATTTTGTAAACATTGTATTTAATACTGTTATAGAATTCATACTTTTCTATATTGGAAATTCTCAATTAATTTTTTTGTTGTTTTTTTTTTTTGCTAAAAAATTGGTTTCCATTTTAGGAACTCAGTACCATTGTTCCAGCTCGAGAAAAGCAGAAGATTGTGAGAACTGCTATCAGCAAGGTAACAAAAATATTTGGAGGGAATCAGATAGAAGTGACACACAAGTGTTTTACATCAACTATGTTCTCTGAGTATTAACTCATTTCCACTTCCACTTTTGACTTTTCCATATGCTTTGATTTTGATGCAGTTTCGCGCTGCCATACAGTTGCAATTTGATTTCCATCGGGCAATTTACAATCTTGGAACTGTTCTGGTCATATTTCTTCTTCATTTTACACAATGTCACATTATGCTATGGTGTCTTGTGTTGACATAAATGTAACAGTATTAAGAGTATATAATTGACTCACTTAATTCCTTTGCAGTATGGATTAGCTGAGGACACTTTAAGAACTGGGGGATCAGTGAGTGCTCAAGAAGTTTCACCAAATGAATTATACAGCCAGTCTGCAATATACATTGCTGCTGCCCATGCATTGAAACCAAATTATTCAGTAAGAAGCCACAGTCTATTTGTCTTGCCTTGAACATATTTATTGGCTTTATGCATTTTTTGGATTAGAAAGGATTTTTAATCTAGGTAATTTCTTCCTCCAATTTTAATCATGCAATTAGCCCATTATTATTATTAATTTGGTGTATGTAACAGGTTTATAGCAGTGCCTTGCGGTTGGTGCGTTCTATGGTGAGTACACATTATTCTAAATTATGTTAGAGTAGTAGGCTTTTCACCAGGATCCACATTGCAATTTGCAACACAATTTATCATTTAAATGACTTAAAAATAATTTGCACTTTCAAGGTTTCTGAATTTTGTTTCACATTAAGTAACCATGCTGTTGTATTGGATTTCATCCCCTTAAGTAGTACTTATAGTGAGTCAACCTATCTTCTTTTTATTAGAAGTTAACTTTGGCTTCTACTTGAATTGATATATGTCATCCGTTATTTGCTGTTTCATTACTATGCCAATGGAGTGTTAGTTGATGGAATCGTGCATTTATATACTAACTTAAACAGAACTCAATTTTCACAGCTACCATTACCACACCTTAAAGTTGGATATTTAACCGCACCTCCTGTGGGGGCATCTATTGCACCTCATAATGACTGGAAAGGATCAGACTTCTTTTTGGATCATGAAAAGCTTCAGCAGGTAAGATGTGGCTGACAAGTTGAAATGTTTTAATAGGCAAAGTCACATTCAGTTTTAAAATCATTGCATAACCTCTCTGATCTAGTGTCACAATTGCTAATTTATGATTAAATGACTTGCATTCCTCCCTTGGTTCAGATACCCAGAGGAGAACATAAACAAGTACCACCTCAAAATCTCTCAGGCAGATCACTAGATGCAGTGAGTGGGGATAAGAAGACTATCAAAGTAGATATAGCAGATATTACTTCTGTATCAGCATGTGCTGATCTTACCTTACCACCTGGTGCAGGCCTCTGCATAGATACAAGTTATGGATCAGTTTACTTGGTAAGCAACAATTTCATTGATCTGAGTTTATCCATATTGCACAAATTTATTGCTTCCTTCCTCCGCACTTATCAAACATTGTTTAATCAATTGGACAAAATCAATTTTGATTGAAGACAAGATAGAGCAATTTTGGACTGGCAAAGCCATGATCTTTTTCATGATGAAGTAATCCTGACACTGACATTTAATAATGAAATTACCACTTCCGCATGCTTGATTGTCCCTACAATTTCTTTTAACTATAGTTTTTGTTTTATTTCTTAGTCAACCATGTTATCTTCTGACAACTGGAAGTTTTTTTATTTTTTTGTGTTGGCTTGTTGTGTTGATAGTGTATCTGATTATGTCATGAGATTATGAGGTTTAAATGCAGAAGGCAATTACTTGAATCCTGCACTATTGTTGTTCATTCTGTCTTGAAAAAGCCTACACAGCACCTAGGGGGCATAACCTCCGTGCTTCCATTAGGTCTCTCTGTGCATTTGCATAGAAAGGCAAAGTCCAGTCCATTCATGTGTTTCAGTGTTTACCAAATAACCCCACTCACCACTAATGTATTTTAAAAATTGTTCTCCCAAATCCAATTTTAATTAATTTTCCAAGGGTTGATGGAAATGTGATTTCATCTCAATCTAGAAACACAAGAATCTCTTTAGGTTTTGAAAATGCAGCTCTAATCTTCATTTTTACTTCTTGCATCATCAAGGTTGCTGACTCTTGGGAATCATTGGATGGCTGGCTGGATGCAATTCGTCTAGTTTACACAATTTATGTGCGAGGCAAAAGTGATGTACTGGCTGGTATAATAACAGGATGAATATAAGTTTTAATTGTATCACCAATTTGATATGCCATTTTTAGCAAGAACTCATTATCCAGCATTTTTCACTTCGCGAACTTGTGTATAATATTGAGTAATGTATGGAATAATTACAATACCATTGAAAAATCTTGGTTTACTCATTGACCAGTTTGTTGAACATTCTAATTGTTACCAATATATATTTTACAAGAGTTGCAGAATTTTGGGAACTGAAATTTGAATCAATGTATGTTGGTGCCTGTCCACCACACTTGCAATTGTATGAATTTCCCTTGTGGTTCAAGCCTATTTTCGTTGTTTGATCCTCTGCTCAATTGGCTTTCATTATTTTTTATTTTTTTTTGTGGGAGGGGTACCTGCAAGAGTAACTCCAAAATCATATCTTATTTTTGTCAAATTTTATGTTACAAATTGTATGGGGGTGACAGTGACTCTTCTGTAAAGCATTTGGATAATGTTTGATGTGCTCCAATGTACTAGCGTTTACCAAAAAAAGAAGGGTGCAGTAACTAATAATTCCTATAGCATTGTTTGCTCTGTCGTCGGTGAAGCTCTAGGTAGGAACGAATTTCATGCAGATAGGAGGTTTAATTCTTGCAAGAGCTAGAATCGCAGCTGGTAGAGTCCATAGTCCTTCCCCACAAATTAGTCCAGAGGCAGCTGCTGGAACCATCAACTCTGCCTTCTTGGAGTCAAGCTTCTGCCACGCAAACACAACCACAGTACCTATGAACATATCGATTGCAAAGTATGCCCCAACTAGAAACGGTACGGCCATGACCATTGGTAATGGCATCCATTTCCCAATCTTTTGGGGTGCAAAATCTCTTATCATGTTTACGCCTATGGCAAAAGCAAAGAACCCAAAGCATAGCTTTAAACAATGCAGGGGCAATGCTGAGAAACCTTGGACCCCTATGATTGCCATGTTTCTGTAAATTAACGCATATGGAGCTTTGAATTCCCCATGCGGGTTTCCCACATCAAATGCCTTGTAGTATAGGAAGAAGCTGAGAGGAGCTGTCACACAACCCATTGCAATGCCAATTACTTGGCATATGAACATTGCTCTGGGAGAGGTACGTGTGTAATGTGCAGTTTTGAAATCTTGCATCAGAATGCAAGACACTGAGATCACGGATTTAATGAGACCACAACCCACAAGTCCAGCCACCACACCATTTTCTTTTCCTGTAACAGCTGCCAGAGTAAAGAGTGCAACTTTCCCATAATTATATGCCATGTTTATGTCTGTGAGACCTGCTCCAAAAGCATTGCAGAATGCCAGGGATGGAGCAAATATATAAGCTACCACCACGTAGTACCATTTCAGCTGAGGAAACATGCGTGGGATTATAATTATGGAAATGAGTGTGAAAACAGCGTATCCAATGACTCCAATCCGCATGGGAATGTTCTCCCTCAGAAATTCATCAGTTTGTTTATGGTCCTCGGAAGGATTCTCGTGCCGAACAGCAGCTGCTACTGTTGCAGTAAGAAAACGACCTCAACATTAGATATCATATATTTTTATTACTGAAAAATAAAAAAGAAGCAAACTTGAGTGTGTGAATGTGACTGCTCATACCATTTTTATTATTCTTGCTCCTCATTCTTTCATGAACATTGAAGACTGTAGAAATTAGAATCTTGGTGAAATTGTATATGCCATCACCGAGGATTAGAGCAATTGAAACAAAAACCTTATAACCGTATAAGCCCTTCATGTTAGTTTCTTCTAAGTTATCTGGGAACCAGTCTCCTTTAAGCCGATCAATGAGCGGATACATGACCCCAAAAGAGAGCACAGCTCCAAGGAGCAAAGAACAGTTCACAGGATGGGAGCAAATCATTCCTGCTCCCACAAAAGTCGTACTAAAATCGAAGTAGAATCTGCAAAGTAAATTCAAACATTAAGATCAGTAATACTAGTTTGGATGGAAGCCTCCATTCCGAAGCAATTAATAAATATGCTGAGAATCATACGTTTGCTTCCAAGCTTGCAATCCAAAGGTAGGGAACTGTTCGAATCCACAGTCCTCTATCCCTGAGAAGAACCACTTGAATAAACCCCATAAGAAACTGATACAAAAATACTTCGTGAACCCCCGTACTTGCTTCCTGCAATATTATAAAAAACATTATTATTAATAAGTAGCCTTTTTGTTGATAAAAATATATCATAATATATATAACTCTTAATTGTATCTATAAATTGCAACAAGTGAAAGCTGATGAATAAAAGACAAGTGGACTGTACTTGGCCATTTTGTCTCCCTGTGTATGGAAACCATTGATGAGAACTGCTGTTGCCAAGCCACTTGGATAAGTTAATTTGAGGTCAACTATCATGATCTGCAGCAGAAAAAAATGCAGTAAGCCAGAGAGGTATTTGGAGTCTTGTGTGAGTTCTCATCACATGCAACTCAAACTGAACTTCAATACTCTTGGCAAGTCAGGCAATAGGCACACACCACAAACGTAATGGAAAATTTAGTAAGAGAAAAATAAAACATCAGGGTCCCATATTGTTGATGAGTGATTACATATATGCATCCAATATTACAAGTCACAGAAAGATGTGCAGCATAATAGACATCCAAAACAAAAGTATGCAAAAACAAAAAAAAAAAAGATATGTAAAGTATACCTTTCTGAGTGGAATCAAGACAAAGAGACCAACAAAGCAAACCACAAAAAGGAAGCCAGTCATCCAACCAAATCCAGGTTCTTTAATAGCACCTGGATTATTACCCTCGTTTCCAACTCCTGACAACTCATAAGTCGTCCTGTTTAATCCCAACAGATACGAAGCAAATCCTCCTGCCATATACACATACATAGATCAAACTCTAGAAAACAAAAAAAAAATTAAAATACAAAGAGTAAACCTTCATTAAGTAATATAAAGAAGACATATTTTCAAAAAGATCCTCTAACCTCCAACAGCAATGCTATAGCATGCAACCGCACAAGTTTGTATGATGGTGTTCTCTTGGCGGCTGAAGGGCTTGGCTACAAAGCCAGCCTTGTGAAGCAGTTTGGTCCAGGTCCGGACAAACACAAAGGCTAGGAGTGCAGCAGAGACATTACAGTTAGGAACCATTCCAGTTGTGAGGTTGAGCTTCATCACTATTATGCTGAATGTGATTCCAATAATCATGCTCACAAATATTCCTCTCACTGTTATCTGTTCTGTCCATGGCTGAGACTCATGGACTTCAGCAGCAGCAGCAGGTAGCTGATCCTCCAAGTCCTGATCTCTTTCAACTATTTCTTGTTTTTTCTCTTCTTCCATGTTAAGGCCACTTGATGGGGAGATCATGATCTCTCTATATCTGTAGTAGCAGCTATATGGCCTAATAAGTAACACAAATTTTGTACATATCAGAGAAAACTCAACTCAAGCACACCAAAATAGATATTGTCTGGTTGATATTAATGCTGTGTTTATTAATTGTGATGTTCATGCATAGATATATTGAAAAATGGAATAATAATAATAATATACTATTACTATCTCACCTTAGTTTATTTGTTCTTTCTCCTTTAGACTTTTCCTGGCCAATTGGATGAAGCATGAAAGTTATTAAGATATGCTTTCTTAAAGGCACAGCTACTGTATGGATTGATGTGGGGTACATATATTGATCAGTGTTAACTAATACTAACTGGGATGGGACGCATATTAATCCTTGGTAGAAAGGAAAGAAAATGAACAAGGAAAGAAAAAAATGAAATTTAAATTAAAGGGAAAAAAATTAAAATTTGTTTTCAGAAGTCAACTATTCTTCTTGTCTTCTTTTTATTTTCTCTTCAATCAAATAAAGGAAAAAACATAATTATATTTATTTTTTTCCTTCCATTTCCGTCTCCATCCCATAACAATTACAATCTCTCTCACTACTTTAAAATTCAAGAGATTGACACTAAATAAAAATTAGAGAACATAAGTAAAGGGATAAGGGGAGTGTAATAGTGGGTAGAAAGAGAATATCTGTGTATTTTTATTCATGAAAGAAATTTTTATCCCATGAGAATAAATGTTTCCTACCCCTATGTGGGAATTAAATATTGACTGAATGTAAGATTATTGTTTAGTTAATTATTAGAAAATTAGATGTTTGTAACCTTAAAACTTTTTGTCAATTGTCTATGCCTATTTGCACACTTGGGCAATCACATTGGGATGAATAGTAAAATTTATATTATGTTTGATATATTATTTTTGTTGTGATTTTGCATATTTTAAAAGTATTCTTAGTAGACATTATTCAATAGTTCATTTTCATTAAATAGAAACAATTACATTTAAGATAAAATTGTGATATTCATTGGATAAAAAAATAAAATTAAGTAAAATTTGTCACATTCTTTAATAATTATTTATGTCTATTTTCACACTTAGATAATTACATTAAGTATATACACTTAAGATAAAATTGTGAGATCAAATTATATACCAAAAAAATCAAGTAAAAGATAACATATTCTTTGGTAGAAATCTATGCTAGTTTTTACAGTTAAATAAAAAAATGAAAATTAAATAAATACATTTAAACTCTCTATTTATCCCGTATGTCGCACGGTTAAAAAATAATGAGTTTAATTCCGTGGATGTTTTATATAGCAAGTTTCAGTTAAATTGGTTGGTCTATCATTTGGTTATGGTGGCTTCTAGTTTTCTGAAAAATCGTATCAACAAATATCGAATTTAAAACACTAAAAAAAATAATAATCATTGCGTACTTTTTAAAACCAACAGTGTGTCTTCCAATCATAGTGCAGATCGATGACAATTAACTACAATTATTATTTTGAGATTATTTATTCATACAATAATATGCAACATTTTCCACAACATTCTTTTTCTATCTCTCTATTATATTAATCATTTTATCTCTTTTACACACACACACACACTCTATTTTCCTCTTATTTTTCTTTTTGTTGTATAACATTTTATAAAAAAAAAAAAATTGTATCAATACAATTATTACTTCTTAGCAGTATAACAGTATCAGTTAAGGGTAGTTGGGTTAGTTGAGTTAGTTAGCTTTTCTGTTATAACAATCACACATCATGTATATAAACCTTCTCTGTTAATACGAAAATGAGCAGCTGAAGCTGATCTTCTTCTCTGAAATATTCAAGCTCACTTCTTCTTCCTTATGCTCCTGTAGTTTTCATATGGTATCAGAGCTCTTCTAAAAGAAGAGTTCTGCTGCGCATTCTTCCATTATCCACCATGAACGAATCTTCTGCTAGTAACATGGAGAGTTATCTCTACCTCCATCCAAGCGAAAACCCAGCTATCGCTCTTGTTTCCCCAGTCCTAGACTCAACCAATTACCACTCATGGAGCAGGTCTATGGTCACTGCATTGAGTGCCAAGAATAAAGTGGAGTTCATAGATGGCAGCGCCCCGGAACCTCTAAAAACGGACAGAATGCACGGAGCATGGCGTAGATGTAACAATATGGTCGTCTCGTGGATAGTTCATTCGGTGGCCATCTCCATACGTCAGAGCATACTTTGGATGGACAAAGCCGAGGAAATTTGGCGCGATCTGAAATCAAGATACTCTCAGGGAGATCTTTTACGCATATCCGACCTTCAACAAGAAGCTTCGACGATGAAGCAAGGTACGCTCACAGTAACTGAGTATTTCACACGATTACGCGTCATTTGGGACGAAATCGAGAACTTTAGACCCGATCCCATTTGCTCATGTAATATAAGATGTTCCTGCAATGCATTCACCATTATCGCACAGCGGAAACTCGAAGATAGGGCCATGCAGTTTCTACGCGGTCTGAATGAACAGTACGGAAATATACGATCCCACGTTCTTCTCATGGATCCTATACCTGCTATCTCCAAGATTTTCTCCTATGTGGCTCAACAGGAAAGGCAATTACTGGGAAACGCTGGACCAGGTATTCATTTCGAACCCAAAGAAATTTCTATAAACGCTGCTAAAACTGTCTGCGACTTCTGTGGACGTGTTGGTCACTTAGAAAGCACATGTTATAAGAAACATGGAATGCCCTCTAATCACGATACTAGAAACAAGAATAGTGGAAGGAAAGCTTGCACTCATTGTGGCAAGATGGGGCACACTGTGGACGTGTGTTATCGAAAACACGGGTACCCACCGGGTTACACGCCGGGTTACAAGCCCTATGGAGGAAGAACCACTGTAAACAATCTCGTAGCCGTTGAAAACAAAGCTAACGAAGATCAAGCTCAGCACCACGAGGCTCATGATTCTGTTCGTTTCTCCCCCGAGCAGTACAAGGCACTCCTAGCCTTAATCCAGGAACCATCCGCAGGAAACACGACAATCTCTCAATCCAAACAAATGGCTTCAATCTCATCATGTATCAATACTCCGACAAATCCAGGTATGTCCCTTTCTCTCAGAACACCATGCGTCTCCTGGATATTGGATTCAGGAGCAACGGACCACGCGACTTACTCCCTACGCAACCTTCATTCCTATAAACAAATCGATCCTATCACGGTGAAACTCCCGAATGGCCAGTGTGTTTGTGCAACCCACTCAGGAATTGTCAAGCTTTCATCAAACATCATTTTACAAGACGTTCTTTACATTCCTTCCTTTACGTTCAATATCATTTCAATATCAAAACTTGTGTCTTCCGTTAATTGTGAATTGATATTCTCCTCTACATCGTGTGTATTACAGGAAGTGAACAGCCATATGAGGATTGGTATAGTTGAAGCAAAACACGGTCTCTACCATTTAATACCTGCTCAGCTGACCACCAAAACCGTAAACTCCACTATTACTCACCCTCGATGTAATGTAATACCTATTGACCTTTGGCATTTTAGGTTAGGCCACCCATCCACTGAAAGAATACAATGTATGAAAGCTTACTATCCCCTTCTCAAAAATAATAAGGATTTTGTTTGCAACACATGTCATCATGCGAAACAAAAGAAATTACCTTTTTCTCTTAGCCATTCACATGCATCTCACTTTTTTGACTTACTGCATATGGACATATGGGGTCCGTGCTCTAAACCATCCATGCATGGGCACAAATACTTCTTAACTATAGTTGATGATTGCTCACGCTTTACATGGGTTCATCTTATGAAATCCAAAGCTGAAACCCGACAAATAATCATGAACTTCATTACATTCATTGAAACACAATACGATGGCAAGGTTAAGATCATCAGAAGTGATAATGGCATTGAATTCTCCATGCATCATTACTATGCATCAAAGGGCATCATACACCAGACCACGTGCATTGAAACTCCAGAACAAAACGGAATTGTAGAACGCAAACACCAGCACCTTCTCAATGTCACACGTGCACTTTTGTTTCAGGCAAGTCTACCACCAAGCTTCTGGTGTTACGCTTTGCCGCATGCCACTTACTTGATTAATTGTATTCCCACGCCGTTTTTGCATAATGTTTCACCCTATGAAAAGCTGCATAAACACCCTTGTGACATTTCTAACCTTCGTGTTTTCGGGTGTCTATGTTACATAAATACACTCAAGGCAAACCGGCAAAAGCTTGATGCTAGGGCTCATCCATGCATATTCATCGGTTTTAAAATGCATACAAAGGGATATCTTGTGTATGATTTGCACTCTAATGATGTTAGCATCTCTCGAAATATCACATTTTATGAGGATCATTTTCCTTATCTTTCTGAAACTCAGCATACACACTTAGAATATCCAGCTCCCTCACCGGAATCCTTCTCCGACAGAAACGATGACCCACAAACAGAGAGTCTCTCATCACCACCTATGATCTCTATACCATCATCAAATGAACCTGAACATAATCATCCTCCTTCACACCTTAGACGATCCACCAGAACCAAAAACACCCCAACGTACCTCCGAGATTACCACAGAGAGTTTTCTTCCTCTACACCAAGCACTTCAATGGCTGTTCGTTATCCACTTAGTTCCGTACTCTCTTACTCACGCTTGTCTCCTGCCCACAGGAACTTTGTCATGAATATTTCCTCCGTCACAGAGCCAACCTCATATGTCGATGCTTCTCGCCATGATTGCTGGATTAAGGCCATGGAAGCCGAGCTACGAGCTCTTCAGTCGAACCAAACATGGCGCCTCACACCTCTCCCTTCTCACAAGACGGCTATTGGGTGCAGATGGGTCTATAAAATAAAGTATAGAGCAGATGGATCCATCGAAAGGCATAAAGCGCGGCTGGTTGCAAAGGGATACACCCAAATGGAAGGGTTAGACTACCTTGACACTTTCTCTCCGGTAGCAAAGCTGACCACGGTGCGCCTTCTTCTTGCAATTGCAGCATTAAACCAGTGGCATTTACGGCAGCTAGATGTTAATAATGCATTCCTCCATGGAGAACTTGACGAGGAGGTTTATATGCAAATACCTCCGGGACTTTCCGTTGATAACCCAAAGCTTGTATGTCGCCTTCAAAAGTCTCTTTATGGTCTCAAACAAGCCAGCAGACAATGGTTCGTAAAATTGTCAAGCTTCTTAACCTCTCATGGCTTTCATCAGTCAACTGCGGATCACTCTCTCTTTTTGCGGTTTACTGGAAACATCACAACCATCCTTCTTGTTTATGTAGACGACATCATTCTCACAGGAAATAGCATGACCGAAATACAAACAATTGTCACCCTCTTAGATTCTGAATTTAAGATCAAGGATCTTGGGGATTTAAAGTTTTTCCTTGGGCTTGAAATCGCCCGAAGCTCGAAAGGGATACACTTATGCCAACGCAAGTATACATTAGACATTCTAAATGCATCCGGAATGCTGGGATGCAAGCCCAACTCAACACCAATAGACTACTCTACGAAGTTACAGGCAGATTCGGGCAGTCCTCTCTCAGCTGAGTCTTCTTCCTCTTATCGGCGATTGATCGGTAAATTAATATACCTTACCAACACCAGGCCCGATATAACGTATGCTGTTCAACAACTCAGCCAGTACATGGCCGCCCCCACCAATGCTCATCTTCAAGCCGCCTTTCGGATTCTTCGATACCTCAAGAGTTCTCCGGGATCAGGTATCTTCTTCACTGCCGCAGGTACCGCACAACTCCGAGCCTTTAGTGACTCGGATTGGGCTGGATGCAAAGATTCAAGGAAATCCACTACCGGCTACCTAGTTTACTTTGGTTCCTCTCTGGTTTCTTGGCAATCCAAGAAGCAGCCAACTGTGTCACGCAGTTCTTCCGAAGCTGAATACCGCGCTCTTGCCTCCACTACTTGCGAACTACAGTGGCTGACCTTCTTGCTTCAAGACTTTCGTATCTCATTCGTTCAACCAGCGAACTTATACTGTGATAATCAGTCAGCCATCCAAATAGCTACTAATCCCGTCTTTCACGAACGAACTAAACATATCGAGATAGACTGTCATATTGTTCGTCAAAAGCTTAACTCAGGTCTCCTAAAGCTTCTTCCGGTTTCGTCAGCTTTACAACTAGCGGATATATTCACCAAAGCTCTTGCACCTGCTGTTTTTCGGCATCTCTGTAACAAGCTGGGAATGATGAATATCCATTCCCAGCTTGAGGGGGGCTCTTAGCAGTATAACAGTATCAGTTAAGGGTAGTTGGGTTAGTTGAGTTAGTTAGCTTTTCTGTTATAACAATCACACATCATGTATATAAACCTTCTCTGTTAATACGAAAATGAGCAGCTGAAGCTGATCTTCTTCTCTGAAATATTCAAGCTCACTTCTTCTTCCTTATGCTCCTGTAGTTTTCATATTACTTGAGTAAGAAGCATTCAGAATGCACAAGTAACAAAATGTTATTTCAAGATAAGGGGTATGATTCTTTTAGACACTCTTTGGTCTTAAATGAGACTTGTTAAATGATCAAGTAATTGTGATTGTTTAAAACAAAATAAATAGCAATAAAAATTTAAAACTTCCTTACTATAACAAAAAAGATTTGGTGTTATATATAATAATAATTAAAATGTGTTATACTCTCCATTCATAAGATTCTTGTCATCTGTGTTCGATTACAATAAACATGCATACACATTTACAGTTCTCACTATATATATCCACTAACAAACGCATATATAGTAAAAAAAAAAAATCAAACTTGAAACGAATAATTGAATCTAATAGAGTAATAGTTAACCAGACAGCGCTATATATTTATAAACTATATGAATGGCTACACTTTTTACTGTTGAAGATTTACTTTTCACAGATACGCCCCCAACTACGACAGATAGCACTTTGAAAAATCAGAAGGTTCATCTGAGTGAGTGAATGAATATCACTGTCCAAATAAAAGCAATATGCGTTCAGAATCAGAATATATACACAATAGGCACACGCACAATCTAGTAATGAATTTGATGCACTGGCAACAGTGACTGTGGGGGTAGAATCAGCAAAACTTTTTTAACTTCCATTTGGTTTGACTAGCTAACCTTCTCTATTGACTCATGCACCCTTTTTCCATGTTTGCCCTCGCATATATAAAGTTCCGATAACACAAATATTCTAGTGGCCATGGCAAAGATTCTCTTCCCATGAGGGGAGTAAGGTAAGCCATTGAAATACATTGATTGCAGCTGTTAGTGGATGGGTTGGGCTGTCAACAATCAGCACGAGTTTGAAAATGATGGAAGCATAGAGATAAACTTGGATCGATGCCTTTTTTCCTTCTTTTTTTTTTTTTCTTTTTGCTAATTGATTTGTTGATTGATATGTATATCTTATATATAAACTATATATACAGTACTATATAATTCATGTACTTTAGCAGTAAAGATGTTACAATTGTCATGTGTGCTGATTTCATCTTTCATGTTAATAATGCAAGTGTGATGAATAAGGTGCTGAAAATATATATGGTAAAATTTTCAGCATACCATCTGAAGATGATGATGATGGTGGTTAACTTGCATCATTAGGACCGTTGAATATGGGCACTAGTTAGGTTTGAAATATTCCAGACATCACATCGTGCACAAATTCTAATTGTACATAGAGTCATAGAGGAAGGGAAGGTAATAATAATACTAATAAGGGGTGGTTTTTACATATACTTATATGTTGGCATCAATGCATATTATCAATTTGTGGCTGGCTATAGCTGTAGAGTGAGCATCTAATGTTGAGAAAGTATTATTCATTTGTGATGACCACACTAGGTAGCTCTCCGTAGTGGATACTTGAATTGAATCTAGTGGTTAATGGCTCGGTCACTGCCATTATCAACTGACACACGACACTGACACGTAGCACAAAATCCTACCTTAGCTAGTGTGGAGTGTGGTCGACATGTGCCTGATTCGTACACTTTTGCCAATACCTGACTTTGACATTGATTGTCTCTGTCTTTTTGGAACCCTACAAAATTCCTGTTTCTTTCCCGTGTGAATTCAGAAGTAGAAGATTAGCATAGTAGGGTCGTCCTCTACTAACTACTACTACTAATTAATTATAAGAAAAGGATAACTAAGTGATATATTTATCAATATTCTACTAGTTTTGTTTAAAAATAAAGGGATAGACGATAAATATAAAATATATTAATTTAGTCATGCAATGCATAGAATGTCAAATAAGGGTTGCAAAACAAAGCCTGATGTCAGACAGCCTTTATATGTGAGCTTTAATAATTAGAGGATGGTAAATGATTGGTTTAGATATAAGCATAATTGGTGAGGAAAAATAATTCAAAACAAATCTATATATAAAGTATGATTACTTAGGATATGTTTGATTTAGGAAAGAAAACAAAAAGGAAAAAATAAGACTGAAAAATGAAATGATATTTTAAGTTACTTGGTTGATTAGAAAAAACCAAAGGAAAAATATATATTTTTTCTTGTTTAGTCTTGCAAAAATTAAAATATATATATATATATATATATATATATATATATATATATATATATTAAATAAAGAATGAACTATAATATAAGTATAATTATTTTTTGTCTTTCTTTTAAAAATAATTCCTTCCCCTCCGTTTGCATTTATTCAAAGTTGGACAGAACAAAAACGTATCTAGGTCCTATATGAAACTATTCTTTCCTACTTTTATCTGCCAATTTCAAACTATATGTAGAAGAAATGAATAACAAGTTATTTTCTGTCCATCCATTATAGTTCTTTTCTCTTTAGGTCAATCAAACAAAGAGTTTAAGTCAAGCAATAAGGTTCTTGGGTATTGGCTGAAATTCATCATAATATGTCAGATCACAAGTCAAGCAAGAGGAGTCTGAGCTTGCAGAGTTGCCATACACTAGTATATTCACATTGGACATTATTTGATGTGGCTGAAACCTGAAACTTGAAACTTCAAACTTGAAAGACGAAATATATTAGTGGTGCAGGAGCAATAAGGTTTTTAGGCTACTAGCCTTCGAAATATATTAGTGGGCTTATCCAAGTTTATTGGGCCATAACAAATCCGCATGTCAGCTTCGTCATAACAGTTATTTAATGCATCCCATATTTTTTCTTGGTGCACTCCCAAAATTCCTGATATCCCCTTTTTTACCCTTCCTTTCCCAAGCAAAACCGTAGTTACTTCTCCCCCCAAACCTTCATCACCACCACACCCCACCTCCACCCAACACTACAGTCACACCCAAACATCATCACAAACACCCAAGGCCACCTCCACATTGCACCAAACCTACCGCCGCGATGCCACCTAACCACCCACCAAGTCACATGTATCAATGTGAGCCATGAACCTTCACACCGCTCCAAACTCATTATCACGTTGCACCACCATAATATAGTTACACATTAAGTAATCTGTAATACAAATACAAATAACTTAATTATTTCTATTCAATATGCATGTAAAGTACAATGTGGGTTGACATGAGTGATTAGTATTTGAAATTAACTCTTATCCTTCTCATGCATGTAAGTTTGGTTCTCTTTGACTCCACTAAAATCTTGCTTTGTGGACAACCCTCTTCAACGGATCCTTTGTTGTCTAGGGATTGTTTGAGTAATTGAGACTAACTAAAATTATTTGTAGTTTGGGCATGTATGGTAACCTTTAGGTAAATCTTTGCTATCAACTTCAACATGTCATTCACGTTTTGTTTAATAATATTGGAAGCTTTTAATCATTGTATTTTTTTTATAAAAAAAATAAGAAAGAAAGAAAAATATGTCAGTGTAACATGTACAAGTGTTAGATCCGATGTAGTGGTTTAAAATAAAATTCCTTAATATTAGATAGCTCTATAATAGCCGGTCTACTTCAATAGGGATCCAAAGAAATTTGAAAAGAAGAAGAAGGAAGATGACACGTAGTATATTGCGTTTAAAGAAATAAAAAAAAATATAGAATACACCAAAATGTCAGCAAAATTGATAAAAAAAAACCTAATAAATGAAAAATTCATTTAAAAAAGTAATATTAAAAATTATAAATATTTGAGAGACTAAACTAAAATTTAATGAAATGCTTTATGTAAATTTTACATAATTAATAAAAAAAATAATGAAAAGATCGAGAGATGCATGAAAGAGAAGATTGCCTTGTTATACCTCCTTTTTTTTTGTCCTTGCTTGTTATGTAATCTTATATTGGGTAGATAGAACGAAAATAAAAGAAGAGATACAAATATGAAATTTGAATTGAAAAAGAAAAAAAAAATTCTAATTGATATTTTTTTCCATTTTCTCATTAACTAAATAAAAGAGAATATATTATTATATGTATTCTCTTTATTCTGTATGTTTCTTTAAACATATATACCATAAGTGTCGTAGTATTGTCCAACTAAAAAACTGAATATTTCCTCCTTGTGGAACATTATTTACTATGCTACTAGCTCCAATCATCCTCGACATCATCGATGCTCTAAGCGTTTGTCACGATGATTTTGCTAAACAATGATCAATGGTTTATGTTTTCAACCTACGACCTTAAACATGAAAAGCATGGTAGAATACAAAAATACATAAATGCTCTCCAAATGCATTAGAAATAATACTTTTGAAAATTCAAATTTATCCTTGTTTAGTTGGTTTTGCTTTTTTCTTCTCATTTTAGACGGCAACAGAGCTTATGTTCATTGATTTCATCATCCATGATTCCGAACACCACCACCCTGGCTCACATGCATGATTCTCCTTTAAGAGTGTGTTTCATGAATTAAAAATTCATTATCGGAAATGTGAACATAGGAATGTTATGTTATTTCAAGTTTGCTATGAGTTTTTTTTTTTTTTTAAAAAGAAAAATCTCGAATATTGTTCATTTTCAAGAAAGTAATCATATTATAATTTATTTCATTCTCATTTCAACGGTGAGGAATGAGAAAGTTGTATTCTCATGAAAATGTGAAAAAAAAAATTCTTTTAGTAATTTAATTAAAACTTCCACTTGTTACTCTTATTTTTCATTTTAATTATTTTAAATTATAAAAATTATTTCTAGAAATGTTAAAATCTATACCAAATATTTTGTAAAATATTATTTAAAATAAAAAAAATAGTATTCCTGATTATAATATTCTTAAAAATGTAACTCAAAATATATAATACAACTTTTTTTAATTAGCAGCAAAATCCAAGTAATATAATGCAAATACATCCGAGAAATTAAGAAAGAAAAAACAAATTAATGACAGTAGCAGAGAAACACTTATGCCACCTCCAGAGATCAACACCATCCCCATCATCTGCTATGGAAGTGGAAACAAATGTTCCCTTGCCACGCACCAAACTTGTGGTTATAAAAATAACTAAATATTAAGTATTACAAAATTAAAACAATTTCAGTTATTGTATGGTAACCCGTGATATGAGTTATTTTCAGTGAGAGCATGGATGCTCCAAATGAGTGACTACTCTAGATCACGGGGACCCTTATTTCTTTTCCTGATTATATATATATATATGCACGGTGGTGTCTGTTTTGTGTCTGCTAGTGAATAAACAATTGCGAAATTAAATTATCTTAACTTGGTAAAATACTACCATTTCCTTTCAATCCGTGTCTTGTCTTCCCAATTACAAGTTGCAATCTTGGAAATTTTGGAATTCATAAATAAGAGAATCAATTATTTCACACCTCACAAGTTGCATTTCTTTTCAAGAGTTTGTTGGCAACTTGTTCTCAAAATAAACTCATCAATTTAGGGAACTGGACCGTTTGGAGATATGCAATGTACCTTACGTAAAAATGCTGTGTCTTACGACTGAGGAACAACCAACATAGGATCATTAAATATTGATAATGATACTGATAGATTCCCACAAGAAGTTCAGCGGTTGGTGATGCAACTGCTGCAGATCGATCGTTTTTTTGTTCAATTCTGCCTCTGTTGTTGTCTCTATTATCGTGGGCCGTTCATCTGGGTTTCGCTGTGGGCTATAAAGCCTACCCACCAATTTTATTTCATGAATCAAGATTCCCTATTGATACACCAGTGCATAACTATTTTTATTTATTTATTTATTTACTTTAGGAGAGATAATCTTGTTTGAGTTTCATTAAGTTGAAATAACATTAATTAATTACCAACCAACATGATATGGTAGGAATGATATATAACTTTTTTCCCTTAAGCATGTGGTTAGGTGTTTAATTCTAAATCTCGATCATCCTCAATTGATTATTCATTGACTTGTGAGAGAGGAATTGTCTGAGTTAATTCAAAATAAAAATACAAATATCAACTTAAATTTGCTTCAATTTGTCCTTATATGTTTTTTAAATATATTTTGACCTACTTCACTCTTAAAATATGTTTGAGATCAAAAGGGTTTAATGTAGTTAGTTAAGCAATATGCCTGTTATAAATTTTTTAGTATCATTTTCGATTTCTACATATAAAAAAATATATTTTTGAGAGAAATTTTGAAAGAAAACAATGGACAGGTATTTTTTATTTCTTAATTTTAAAAATAAAAAATAATATAAAATTTAACATTTTTTTATCAAAAAAATATTAGTTGTTAATTATTAGTGCTTGTTAGTAGGGAAAATTGAACCTATAATCTTTTCCTTCTTCTCTTCTCCTTTTACCATAAAGCCAATCTTATAACTTCACAATAAATTTAACTTAAATTTAATGTCTTATTTTTTAAAAAAAGTTTAAATAATAATGTTTCATAATTTAAAATAAATAAAAAATATTATTTTAAACAAACGTATCTTTAAAAAATATATAATTTTATCAATTATGTACCACAAGTAAATCTATTTTTAGAATCCTAAAAATGTTTGAAATTTTATGTAGTTTGTTGTATGTGGACACACATGTTTGCATCTGATTTAGAGGACTTTGACCCACATGAAAATATCAATGCAGATTAGTATGACCCCAACACATTAAAAGAATCAAGAATTCTAATTAACCTCACGTCAACTTTGATTTAGAGGTGAAGCATATAATTTGGTATGTAATTTGTTAATAACGTATAGCGCAAATAACTTGATTCACTCCTATAGGTGTTTCTCATGTGTCATTATGTAAAGATCACTATCATAACCTGTGAAAGAACAATATAAGTATAGGCCATTAAGGCCTTGAATGTAATCTTAATCTTCTGCACTCTTAGTTTTCTCTTATAAATATTGACTCGAGCATCGGGATCCTTGCAACTATACTACCAAAGTGCCGATAAAAAAAATATACTACCAAAGTGGAAAATACTATCGAATATGTTATCAAATTTAACAATACGTACTGGCTTGTCATGATTAAAGCCCAACAAAAATAGATATTACTAGAAAACAAAACATTTAATCAAAAGTGCAACAATTAAAGAATATTGAGTTAACTTCTTCAACTCTTCTTTTTTTTCTTTGTGAATAAAAGGGGGAAAGAAGGCCCAAGACAACTAAAAATCACAAGGAGACATGGTGGAAGAAGCGTCCGCTAAAATAACGTTAAACAAAAAGGAAGAAATAATCTCAAAAACTCTACTTTACCTAAAGAGTGACCAAAACTAACTAACTTATCAGCTACTTGATTCGCTTCACACAAAAGTGTACATCCAAACAAGGATACCATCAACCCTTTTGAAAGAATAAATCAACAATGAGTTAGCTGAACCCCAAATATAACAATAAGGCACTTGTCATTCTTCTAAGCCATTTTATGGCTAAGATAAATGATAATATTGAGCTAGTATATTAGTTTGGGGCAACTGTTCTACACCTCGTTCAGAGGACTTGTGCCCACAAAATTGACACCACACCAACTCCCATGTCACCGCGAAACATATGAACACGTCCATAATTCATTAACAATGTTTAGCACAAATTACAGGATTTGCAGTCGGAGGTTTTTCTCACGTTTTATCTGGTAAGAATCACTACAATAACTTATAAAAGAATGATATAAATAAGTCATAAAAATCTCAAGTATACTCTCAAGCTTCTACATTCTTAAAATATTTGCTTTTACCCATAAGAACCAAACTCAAACAACAGAAAAATTATAATAATTCATATCCAGTGTAATAAACTAAGATGGATTCCCTTAGTTTTTACACTAACCTCCTCTTACAAACACTTGGTTGATTAAATCCATGTAAACAAACCACCAAAGTTTAGCTTGTACAAAAAGAGATTCTATTCCAATATTTCATCCTACACTAAATAACATGCATACACACACAAATATATATATATATATATACTTTATTTTCATAAAACGTCACTGTCAAAATACTTTCACGAAAAGTTCCTAAAACTAAAATATATAATATGAATTACTGATTCAGCGAAAGCAAAAGCTACTTTGCCTCTTCCTTTTCTTATAATTTCCATTTACTTCAATGTTCCATAAAAACCAAATCTAAAGACAACTTCTTTAGGCTACATTGCATAGGATGGCAAAATTGATCTGTCATGCTATTAATACTATTTATAGCAAGCATACCCGACAAATACAAAAAAAAAATAGTTTTAAGCTATACGTGTTGCATTTTTTCTTTTGCACCTTCAGTTTAATTAGGGGAAAGAAAAAGACAAACATGACGTTAAATGCAATTCACCCCGAGGAAGGGCAGCTGAAATGCAACATCGATGCCTATATATTTCAGGAAGATTCAGAATCACCTTGGAAGCTTTCTTTCCGCTACAACATTCTGGTTTTATGGGTCACTAACACCTCAAGAAGCCGGGGCAATGGCACTCATTACTGCTATAAATTGGGTTCAATCTATGAACATTTCAAATATCATATTTAAGCTTGATTTCAATTTGGAAGTATGTAGTGGACTGAGTCACTGCAAGAAAGATCATGTTAACAGAGTTGGGAGGAATTGTTATAAGGTGTATTCAGAAAATTAGTTCTTTTCAAAACTTTGCAGTAAAGTTTACTAGCAGACAGACCAACCAAGTTGCCTATGAGCTAGCTAGGATATATAAGTTTTATGCTCGTTAGCATATTTTTGTATTTCATGTCAAGTTGTATTGAACCTTTCATTTAATTGAAATGATATAATATGAGATTTTTTCTGTAAAAAAATATATAAGTAAATTAGTTATAAGATTAAATACGTATTAATAATTCAATTAATCTATAATTTAACATGTATGATGATCAAAATTTTATCACCTGATTTTATGGTTGGATCTACAAGTTTTACATTTTATAAAAGGTTAACAAAAAACAAATGTAAAAACTTACTCTTAAAGTAAGTTAACTCTCACAACTATGTTAAAATAAATTATAATTTTGTTTCTCTTGGGTTTTTAAATTTATGATTTTAATTTCTTAATTTTTAATTATAATATTTGATTTCCTAATTTTATAAATTGATTGTTTTAGTTTTCCTGGTAGATTATTCACTATTAATTGTGATTAATAGTGTTATTAAATTAATTATAAATTAAATAAAATTTTTAAATATAATTAGGAATATTTTAGTCATTACATTTAAAATATTGGTTAGAATGTAATTTTTGTCCTTTTCTTTTTTAAAATTCGTGATTTTAATTTTCTTATTTTTTAATTGAGACAATTTATTTTTGACTTTTTAAAAGTTTATAATTTTAGTTCCTTATTTTTAATTGAGATATTTCACTCTATTTTTAAAAAGTTCTTGCTAACAATTTCAACCATTGATATATATATATATATATATATATATATATTGACATATGTTTATCTATTGTTCATGTGATAAATATTTTTTTAATTTCTAACAAACTTAATTTATTAAAAAATAAAAAAGTGCATAGTCAAGTTTAAAATAGACAGAAGAGGACCAAAATCATAATTTTTAAAAAAAAAATGGGGAACAAAATGTTTTAGTTAAAAAATATGGGAAGTAATACCATATATTTCTTAAAAGTAAATGATAAAATATCTCAATTAAAAAATAGAAAGATTAAAATCACACATTAAAAAATAAAAAAATAAAAGTTATATTTTAACCTAAAATATTTTAACTACATGTTTGAATATTTACACACGGTTAAACCTAAATATCATGTCAAAATTAATAATACATGTAGAAACTACAAATATGGGTGTGAATAAAAGTTAAACATGGCTTAATTCTAAACACATACTAAATTCCATCTCCTCTCCTCCAAACCCCTAAAATAAAATATGTATGAAGTTTCTTTAAAATTTTATTTTCTTTTAAATCAAGTATATTCATATTTTGATAATCACAAATACACTTTAATTTACACTTAAACGTAACATATAATTATAAAAAAATAAAAATATCCTTAGAACGAAAAGGATAGTTAATAATAAAAAAGTGGTAAAATAAAGGGAATATAGAATAAGTGAAGGAAAAGAGAGAAAGAAAGAATTATTGTGAAAAGTTGGGAGGTTATATAATAGGAGAGTAGAGGGAGGCAGTAGAAAGTGAAAAAAGAGTGGAAAAGAGGGTCCCATTGGAAGAGTCGGAAGCGGAGGGGAGGGGAGAGGAAGAAGGAACATGTCAGGCGTTAGAGATGGGCGTTGTTGTTGTTGGTGTGCCCACCCATCCCCAATCCAAACACTCTTCTCTTAGTACCCTAATCTACTTATTATTATCACAAACACAACCCAACCCTTCCATCTTCTTCTTCTTCAATCCATGCCGGTCAACGCCAGCTGGTGCTGAGGGTCAATCGAGGTCTTCCTTTCTCAATGGGGAGCGGGAGCAGAAGCTACTCGGCCAACCCCGCCGACTACAAGCTTCTAGAAGAAGTCGGTTACGGCGCCAGCGCCACCGTGTACCGCGCAATCTACCTCCCTTACAACGAAGAGGTCGCCGTGAAGTGCCTGGATCTGGATCGCTGCAACAGCAATCTGGACGACATAAGAAGAGAAGCGCAGACCATGAGCCTAATCGAGCACCCCAACGTCGTGAGGGCTTTCTGCTCCTTCGTCGTGGAGCGGAGTCTGTGGGTTGTGATGGGATTCATGGCGCAGGGCTCCTGCCTGCACCTCATGAAGGCTGCGTATCCCGAGGGATTCGAAGAGGCCGCCATCGGATCTATCCTCAAGGAGACTCTCAAGGCGTTGGAGTATCTCCATCGACACGGACACATTCACCGCGACGTTAAGGCCGGGAATATTCTTCTTGACGATAACGGCCTGGTCAAGCTCGCTGACTTTGGTGTTTCCGCTTGCATGTTCGACACCGGCGACCGCCAGCGCTCCAGAAACACCTTCGTCGGAACTCCGTGCTGGTACTTCTCTTCCTTCTCTTGCTTCCGTTGCCGTTAACTGTTTCTGTGATTAGATTTTGATGTGATTGTTTTCGCAGGATGGCGCCGGAGGTGCTGCAACCTGGAACCGGTTACAATTTCAAGTCAGTTTGTTGTATTTTTGTTCTGGACGAAATTTAGATACGAATTTTCTTGGTGCTTTTATTTAGAATTGGAGTTTTCTATGTAATCTATGTTGACGTTTAATGCATAAACTGATTACTGAGGTGAAACTCTGATTCTAATTGAAGAGCAATGTTGAAAGCATCTACTAAGGATTTGCGTCTAAGTTTTGTCAGTTCGTACTTAATGCTTCGGTTTACCTGTGTGATTCGGACTTGGTTTCTGATTTGCTTGGATTGGGTTGGACAGGGCGGATATTTGGTCGTTTGGGATTACGGCGTTGGAGTTGGCTCATGGTCACGCGCCTTTCTCCAAGTATCCTCCCATGAAGGTAGGCTGTAATCGTGTATCTGTTTGCTGCACTGTTTTCAGAATGGTGCTGTTCTTTGAGTCTTAGGTTCTTGTGATTTGTAATGTTGTGCTGGTGAGATAGGGATTCACTGTTTGTTTCGGGTGTAGGTTCTTTTGATGACCATTCAGAATGCTCCTCCGGGGCTTGATTATGATCGTGATAGAAAGTTCTCCAAGGTATGGGTGTTCTTTCTGCCTAGACGGATACATTGTTATTGAATGCATTCGTGGTTTTGTTTGGTTTATTGATCATGGTTAATTAATTGCAACGGACACATTTATTAAATGCAGACACACAAGTATGACAGTGCCTATGTTTCTGCTTAATAGACATGTATTCCGGACAAAATATTAAACAATTTAATATACATAATAGCAATACGTTAGCTTTTAGTGTGATAGAAATGACGACATACAGACGTTACAGTGCTTGTGTTTACAGTAGTGATAATATTAACAATAATGATTGTAGTAGTAGTAGCAGTCTAATTAAAGTATTTCCAGTTGTGACCAGTCTTTTAAGGAAATGGTTGCTATGTGCCTGGTAAAAGATCAAACAAAGAGGCCATCTGTGGAGAAGTTACTCAAACACTCCTTCTTCAAACAAGCTAAGCCACCGGAGCTTTCTGTAAAGAAATTATTTGCTGATTTACCGCCTTTGTGGAACCGTGTAAAATCCCTCCAGGTTTGATATCATGCATACCTGTTTTAAAATTTCACTTAATCTGTTACTTTTGCTTTGCTTGACATAACAAAAACCTTCCAGCATAAAGATGCAGCCGAGCTAGCACTAAAGAAAATGCCTTCTGCAGAACAAGAAGCTATATCTCAAGTAAGGCTGATAATCAAATTTCATTTGTCATATAATGTGATATATATCTAGTCAATGGTTTCAAGGAGCATTTCCATGAATGGCTGATGGATGTTATCCAAGTTTGCCACCCCCCGTTTCCTTGATACTGGTTTCCTTCTCTACTTGAAACCTTGATTTGTAGAGCGTATTCAAGTCTGTTGATTGATAGGGTGCATTACATACTTAAAATGGTAGACCTTTGTTCGATCGTACTTCAATATTTGTTGATCTACTCTTATTTTAGAATACACAACTTGGAGAGTGACACCCTCACTCTCCTCACTTTCTTAATTAGGCATTCCCAATATTCTCTTTCATCACTCCTTTGGATGTCCGTTTGTCACGCTACTCCTGCATTTGGCTAAAAAAATTTCTCTTTCAACCATCTTAAACTATCCTCCTTTTATCTTTTTTTCTTCTTCTGTATACTTAATCTTCTTAACCACCTATCATTTTTAATCTATCCTCTTTTATTTATATCCCTGAATTAAATTTCAATAGGTTTTTTTAAAAGAAATTATAGTAGTTAATAATAACCTTATATCATAATTTAAATTGTTCATTGTAAATCGAAAATATAGTTTGTATGTTCAAAGATATTTATTTATTATGAATTTTAAATATAATATAATTTATTTATTTAATTATTTTATTATGAATTTTAATTATATAAATATAAACATTTATTTTGTGCAATACACTAGACTAAAATACGATTTTTACAATTTCAACACTTATTTACACTAACCAAGATTTCATACTCATTTGGCCTTGCTGTGAAATTTTTCTTTGTTGACAAGTGCTTTCTTGAAAAACATTCCTATAAAAAGCTTTATTATAAAGAAACAATTCTGTGAATAGATAATGTTTTTTCCTGCTTTATTGGAAAATCTCCAGTTTATTACACCTCTTTAACTAAAGTTTTTCTGCCCCCTCCCCAACTTATAATCCCTATCATGTTTTAGCCAAACATCTAAATAATTATTATCAAATGAATTAAAGTGCTTTTCTTTACTGAAATGCATGTGTTTATTCAAAGCTCTGCCAAAAACTCCAGTATCTACAAATGCGAGGGATTTTATGCAATTGGTCCCAAAAAGGTGTTTTCAAGCAAGATAAAGAGATAACCATTTTCTTTTTGGAAGCCTGTCATTTTGAAGTTTCTCAGTGAACCATTATCACCTATATGTTCATGCTGGAAATAAGAAGCCTTGTTGCTTTTATAACCATTGAAATCTAATCCACTTATTTTACTTTCTAGAGTGAATATCACCGAGGAGTTAGTGCATGGAACTTCGATATTGATGATTTGAAAGCACAAGCGGCATTGGTATGTTATTGTGTTTTCAGATTGTATTTACTTGACTAGTTTTTCTCTTTCTTTGATCTGAACAAATGGCTTCAATTTTACTAGATGCAGGACGATGATGATATTGCAGAGATGAGGGAAGAAGATGAAAACAAATTCTTCAGCTCTTACAAGGTTGGGTCAACTGTTCTAAACTTTCGTAGCCTTAAAAATAATCTATTAAAATCTTCGTTGTTTGTCATGACAGGGCACAACTGATTCCCAGTTTATTGTGGACAAAAAGAATTCAAATAACTTGCAACAAGATGAGTTCACATCACAAGTAGGTAGTAATGACATACCAAAGAGTGAGAAAAGAAATGGATCAGTTGCTGAAGCAACACCATCTACTTTAGAGAATGATGTGGGAACAAGCAAAGTTAAAACTCAATCAGTGAAACTTGGTAAAACCCAAAGTGGACCCCTGATGCCAGGCTTAGTGCTTGGCCATTCTTCATCTGAAAGAGGGCGTACATTTGAAAGGTACATTGTATTTGCATATTATATCTTTGTTGTTGTTTTTATATTAGGCTGTTGTTGGAAGTTCCAGAGAGAATGAAATGAAAAAGGAAAGGGAGAGAAGGGAAGGAATGGAAAGCAATTGCCTTCCCTATGTTTGATGACTAAAGATGAAAGGAAGTGTAAGTTGAATAAGGTGGTCCAGTGCATGAGGTTCCCACCTAGTGGGGTCCGGGGAGGGTATATGTAATTATGTATGCAGCCTTACCTTCACAAGCTGATATACTGTTTCTAGGATTTGAACCTGTGATCTTCAGGTCTCAAAGCAGCAACCTTACCACTACCTAAGCTTATCCTCGAAAGAGTGAGCTAAAGAGTTATAATTATAAGTGCAAAATTTCAACATAACCCTACCAAACTTTTTGGAACTTCTCAATTTATTGCGTAAAATAGTAAATGAGGTAGTTTTCAAAATAAAATTAAAGCTATTCTCCTTCATTACCCTGTTTCCCCTCAAAATTTGGAGAGAATAAAAGATGACTTTTTGTAACTTCTCAATTTATTGCATAAAATAGTAAATGAGGTAGTTTTCAAAATAAAATTAAAGCTATTCTGCTTCATTACCCTGTTTCCCATCAAAATTTGGAGAGAGTAAAAGATGAGTTTTCAGAGGGGGAATAATTCCCCCTCATATGATGCCCTTGCGGCCTTGCCTTCATATTGTTTTAATACTCAAGGAGCTATTTCCTTTCCATGGTAATCATTGTTCCTTGTACAATTAGGCTCTTAGTTGAGGAAAGATAAAAACAAGTAGGCTTTGATGTGTTTGTTAGTGTTGAAAATATGTTGTTTTATATAAAATATGGGACCCACGACCTGGTACTTAATTATTTTGTGATTTTGAGATATTTTTTTTGGTTTGCCATGACTTTTCAGACTTGGAACTTTTTTGTGCTTGCTAAATTTGTTGAAAGTGTTGGTCCAAGAAGTCAAGGTAATCAGTTTCTGAGTTTGAAGGACAAAAGTAACACTTGGAAGTTACCAGTTTTCTCAGTAAACTAATACCATCAAATAAACTGTATATATAGGTTAAAAAATAAATACCCTAAGAAAAGAAGTTTGCTACATTATATATCTAAAGAGATGGAGCATTTACTAACAAGACTAGCTCAAAGTATTATCAGTGGAGGATGAGTTGGTTATATTGGTTTATATCTTTGAAAGCATTTCATTTTTAAATTCTTTTTTGGTTTGAGCCTGTGTGGAAAAGACCTGTAGAAGCCCTAGTAAGGAAAATAGTTTAGATGGAGGGTAACCCTATTGTTAGAGGTAGAAGAGTCCGAGAAAAACAATAGGCAAACTCGTTATTAAGATGGATTTAGAGGTCAATGGTTTGTCTATTAATACGAATCACAATAGAATATTATGTTGTCGTTTGATTCATGTAGCCGATCCTAATATGAAAAGGCTTGGTTGTTGTCGTCGTTAAAGATTGTAGAACTAAATGATGCTAAAATATTTTATATGGAGAGTTTTGTAAAGGTGATTCACCTTTATATTAGTATGGAATAAAGATAATAAGTAAGGCAATATATGGGTTGAGCTGTTCATAAACTTTTTAAGCTTGACTTGTTAAATGTTCAAATAAACTTGTTTGTTCAACTAAACAAAGAAGCTCAAGTTTTTTTCAATTCAGATTTGTTATATATAGGATTGACTTTAAAACTCATAAATAGCTTGTGTGTTTTTTGTATCAATGGCAAAAAAAAATAATTTAATTTTAGATAAGACAATGCATAAACAATATATATTACTACTTAGTAAATTATTAATCCATCTTGAGAATTGTAATTTTATTTATTGCTACTACATTGTTCAAAACGTTTTGCACTTTCTTCATATTTTTTTCTTCATCTTCTAGAGCGATTCTTGTGTCAGCATAGTGCCTATTAGGCACAACCAATTGAAAGCTCCGGATGTGTTAGAATAATAATAAAGTTTGTGTTGAAACTATTTAACTATTCTAAGCTTTTGATTGGTTATGCCTATAGGCATTGCACTCATGCAAGAACTGCTCCATCTTCCAGCATAATATGCCTACTGAAAATGATGTCAAAAAACATAAAAAGTTGCTTCATAGAGATATTTGGTACAGAGGGGAAAAAAATCTATAAATGAGCTAATGATGGCGAACTCAGTTTATATTTTAAGGTTGAATTACTATTTTGGTCCTCTAATTTATTTTTTAGGTTCAATTTAGTCCTCTTATTATTTGAAGGGTCAATTAAGTCCTGCAATTTTTAAAAAAGGTTCAGTTAGGCTCCTTTATTTTTGAAAGTTTCGATTAGGTCCCTTGTTTTAAAAATGAGTTCAATTTGGTCCCATTGAAAACCAAATTTGATCCTATCTTCTAAAATTTCCAGAGCAGATGGAAGAAAAATGAGACCAAATTGAATCCATTTTAAAAAATAAAGGACCTAATTGAACATTTTAAAAGTAAAGAGACCTAATTGAACCATTTTAAAAAATTACAGGGTCTATTGAACCTTTTAATAATAAGTGGACCAAATTGAATCTAAAAAACAAATTAGAGAACCAAAATAGTAATTTAAACTTTTTTAAAACAAGGCAAACCCAAGTTTTTAAATTTAATTTGTTTAAATAAATGAATCTCAAGTCAAGTTGGAGGTTCAAGTGCTCGGCCTGGCTCTACTTAAAACTTTCCTAACAAGATAAGGAAACTACACACATGTCAATTAATCTCAGGTGTCAAATTTTGTAAAACCACACCTCCAATAACTTTTTACCAAAAATAAACTTATTCAATCTAACTGTTAAATTAAAAGTTCATATGAGATGGATATAGTCTAAAACATTTCATACAATTTCTAATTCAATTGATACTTCATTGCATGATTTTTATTATAACATAAAACATCCTATTCAAAATATAGGTAAATAGTTACTTTTAGATTACATCTCTATGAATGTTTAAATCATGTGAAACACTACTATTCTAAGAAGATAATTTTATGATTCTTAATTTCATATTACAAAAGTATTATGTTAATTTTAATATGCACAGATGACGGATGAGGTATTAAATAATTTTGGATTAATCTAAAAGTTTGCAAATATAATATATATAATAGGAACTTTTAATCTAATGATAGATTTTAGGATAATATTGTCCAATAAAAAGTTAGAGGTGTAAGAGTGAGTGTAACTCACATAAGTGTAAGTTGATCCCTCCTTTCTCTCTTTCACATACAAGCGCACATGTGTGCCCACACACATGCGCTAGGTTTGGGTACATTCTCCATTTGGAATTGCAGCTGATAGTGTGGAATTGAAAAATAATTATTGTATTGTTTATCAATGGTTAATGGTACCATTCTTCTGTCATAGCTTGTAATTTAGGAAGTACTTTTGGTGACCTATAAACATGGCAATCAATCACGATTATTTTATTTTCATTGAGTTCTAGTAAGTTCAAAGTCTACCTTCGTAAAGTGTGTATTTTCTGGAGAATCTTCTTTATGCCTTCTATATTTCTTGATTTGTCTATAAATATTTTATGTATAAGTGTAATTTGAATTTTGAATAAATAAATTCAATGTTGTGTGTGTCTTTCTGGTTTTGTCCTTTATGCTGCCTGGTGATTGAGGTTTTCTTGTTATCACCAGCATAACCATTTGCTTGTTAAAATTTGTAATGCTTTATTACTTTTTAGGTTTGAGAATGAAAATCAGTTATTGGGTGAGAAAAGTAATCGTGATATACGACGAGCTCCAAGCTTTAGTGGTCCATTAATGCTTCCAAACCGAGCTTCAGCAAATAGTTTATCAGCCCCAATCAAATCTTCTGGAGGTATTTGAATCATCATGTACACCGTAAGGCTGTGTGCTAGTTTTAGTATTTTTCAACCAGCCTCTTAAACACTTGGTTTTGATTTTGTTCACCCAACTCTTGCTAGGATTCAGAGATTCCTTGGATGATAAGTCTAAGGCTAATCTAGTGCAAATTAAAGGACGATTTTCAGTGACATCAGAAAATTTAGATCTGGTGAAGGTATGCTTTTTAGTTTTTTCTTATTAATCAAATGGTCCCTATCGACAACTTCAACTGACTTCATCATATGGAATAGGATATTCCTGTAAGTTCAGTTTCACGCCGATCTTCACAGGTTGGTTGATGATCTAATTGATTATTGTCTATATATTTATTTTTCTTCTTATCCCTCATTTGATGTTCTCTTCCTTTTACGTTAAATATAGGGATCACCAATGAGGAAATCTGCGAGTGTTGGTGATTGGATGGTGGATTTCAAACAAATGGTTTGTACATTTGTCATTTGCTCTAAACCCAACTTTGTTCAAAATCATTTTTGTGAATATTTGGATTCTTTGGTTGGTTACAGAGTATCTAGGATTTTTCATTTATTATTGTATTTGATATATAATGCTTGTCTGTCTTTCATTGCATGTATTTCTCTTCAGCAGTCTTCCAATGATTCTGCCAATATCAATATTCCTGCATCACTTCTAGTGCCTCATCTTCACAATCTTTTTCAGCAGACATCTATTCAACAGGTGAGGGAAGTTTAAGTTTGAGCAATGACATATAATTTGCTGTGTGCCTGCTGGAAAGCTGATCATTTTAAATGTAACTTCTACCAATTTATAGTCATACTGGAAAGTTCTGTTTAATTCCAGGATCTTATAATGAATCTGTTGAATAGCTTGCAAACTGCCGAGGCAATTGATAGTGAGTGATGGATTTTCCATTGATTACGTTTGATGATTTTTTTCCTTAGTATTGGATGAAATAATGAATACAATCAAATTTTTGCAGCTTCTCAGAATGGAAAGTTACCACCATTACCTCGCAATTCAGAGAACAATGGAAGTGTAAGCAATTTTTGTTTGATTTATTCTTCACTTGCATGCTTTTTTTTTTTAACTACTGCCTATGTTAATTTTCTGCTAACCAATCGCCTCTGTTTTGGTGACAAACCTGTAGCATAACATTTTATGATTTTTCATCAGCTTGATGTTCTTTTTTTGACATTGAGTCTTTTATAGGTTGATACAGCAGTTTCAGAGAGGGAACAACTACTGCTGGGCAGAATTTCAGAACTCCAATCCCGGTTAGTTAATATCAATTTGTGAAATGCTTTCTTGGTAGTAACCCTTTTTCTTTGACTTCAAAAAGTTTGACTGCATCTTCTGTCATCTGTTTACAGGATGATTAATTTGACCGAGGAACTGACTTATGAGAAGTTAAGATACGTGCAGGTAAGTTTCTGTACAAGCTTTTATATTTCATCATCCGTGCTGGATTTTTCTTCTGCTATTTTATTTTCTTGCTTGGATTACATACGTGTTACGTCCACAACTTGAAATCCATTTAAATTGAAGTTTTAAAGGTGTCTGTAAAAACTAATGATCAATCTGGTTATTGCTTTGAACAGTTGCAACAACAGCTTGCTCTCTACAGCCAGGAACAAAATGGGGAAAGAGAGGAATTTGCATGAAAGCAGATAATTATGAACCTCCAGGCGAGTGATCAATCATACGTTGAACTCCAATTCTTTCTCTTTTCTGAGGAGAACTACTTTTTGGATGTTTATAGTCAGTCCTTGATAAGTGTCATATATATATGTTATCTGATCCAGCCTTGTGTTCAATAAGCTTTTGTGACGATCTATATATAAAGCCCAGCTAGTGCAAATGAGCAAAATGATGATCGGTCATAGTTAATTTCATTATTTATTTCATTTAAAGATTCAGATGTAAATAAGCTTCTCTGTTGTATCATACTGCAATGCCCTATGTTTGCAGATCAATCCGAAATTCTCGTGATAACTGATAAGAAAGTTGTGGGGACTACCCCGGGGGAGAAATAACATCCCTACACATTGAATTGGTTTTATTATTATTACTATATCGGATTTGAACTTGTATAGGCTTTTTGTATTCTACATGGTAAAATGAGTCAACATGGTAAAATATTCTCGTACTATTCAAATTTACCTTGTTATGGTATCAAATTTTACAATAATGTAACCCGAGTCAAGAATAAACAATTGATTGTTTATTTAGGATCCGATTTTCAAGTTAAAAAGAAAAAAAGTTATTTCATGATGTGATATTTGTATTCTGAATTTTTTCATATGCTTCTAGTTTGGGATGAAAGTGTTAAAATAACCTTGAGGTCTTTTTATATATTCAAGAAAATACCTTTTATAATTATCATGATTATTTGTTAAACATAATTGAAAAAAATATTTTTCTTAAAAAACTCAAACGAGTATTAAATTATTTAACAGTAATTCCTAGTAAAGTTATTTTCTGCAATAATTTCGAACATATATTGAATTTCATTAGTTTAATTATTGAATATTTTGATATTAATTCAATGGTGTATGCTAAATTTTAGTTAAATTTGATATTCGTAATTATGCAATTTTATAATTCATGTTTACTCTTATTTTAAAAAATGTATTATATGTTAAACTTATTTAATAAAGTATTAGTTTTTAAATTGTTATATAAAACCATTAATTTCGTATGCTTAATAAGAATATTAATTTAATGATTAAGTTAATAAGCAAGCAAAGAATTTTAATTTAATACTAATTGATAAGTAAGCAAAAAATTAAAGAATATCAGTACATGACCCTATAAAGCTTTTGTGTTTTTTGGTGAATGTAAAGGTGTTATGTACTATCATCTCATTATATATTACCTTGTAATTTAAGATCGTTAACTTTTATAAAGTAATTTTTAATTAGTTGACAGTAATTTTTTGTTTATACAGATAGTGGATTAATTTCGTTAGAGAATTAGTTAAAAATTAAAGAATTAATTTTTAACTATTTTTTTGCAGGTGAATTATTTTATTAAAAATGTTTGATAAAATTAGTTTATAAATATAAAATGACATGGAAAAAAATTATATAACCTTTAATACACTTTTAGATAATTATAATTATGATTTTAGTTAATTTTAAAAATTTATTTATTTTTGTTTAATGATCACACATTTTATTGAAAAGAAAATTAAATAGTATAAATGATATATTAATAAAATAAATAACGTAATTATAAAGAAAACGTTAAACCATGAATTTTATTAACGAAACAATTAAAAAAATATAATAAATTATAAACTAAAAGTTTGAATGTAACTTCAAGTGTTATAACAAATTAATAAATTCGTTTATCAAATGCTTCTGTTCTAGTCAAATAATGGAAATTAATCAAATAAGTTACTAGTGAGTTGAAATCACCGGCTAAACACATTCTAGATTCATCAGTTGCAATCTTGAGAATATTGAGAAAACTTGGTAGATGATATTAATATTATATACTATGTCAACACGGATTGACTCCAAGTGTAATCAGAATGGCAATTAATCCTCATATGTTAAGATCAAATTGAGTCAGTGTAAAGCATTAACTTTTAGGTTTGATTTTTATTGATAGATAGATATTCATTTCTCTCTCAAGAAAAACCTCGTACTATTGTTACCGAAATAGGTGGCTTCAATCTGTTGAAGCTTTATTCAGAAGAAAAAAATCTGTTGAAGCTTTACTACTGGATTGCTATGCAATGACTTTAAAATGTACTGCATACGTTATTACTTTATCAAAGTACCGTACTGCAGACTGATATGATATGCTTTCCATAAAATAAACGTTGACTTTATTTTTTGGGGTGCAACGACAGCAGAATAAAATTCTAGCAAATTACCTCGGTCATTTCTTGTTGATGTTTCCGGGAATTTTACATGTAATTCTCGTTTTGAATAAGGATGTTGTTTCTTAAGGAAGGATAATATATAGTTCAGCTCTCGTTGCCATATAGAACGACATGCACGAAATCTCTTCCAAGTTCAGAGCAAATAATGTAAGCCTAACACACAATATGATATTGGCAAATTATTATTGTTACTATGTTCAGATTTGGAGATCATGTCTCAGGCTTTCACTGCTTCAATCTAGTTTAACATTGTGATTGATAGTAAGGGGTACACTCCCACGTTGGCACAGCCTTCCATAATTAAAGTGTCTAGATATATCAATGTGTTATGTGGGACGACAAAAACTAGTAAATATAAATAGACTCTCTAATAGTACTCTATTTATTATTAGTTAAATTTTATTAAAAATCACATTTTTTTATGCATCTTACTTATTTAATAAATTTTATTCATCATTTTATAATTTTAAATAAATTTTAATCAATAATCAAGAGTATTTATCAAAAAAAAAAATCAATAATCAAAGAGTATAATATGGAAAATAATGTGTTAGAAAGTGTTTATTAGTAGCTTTCTGTAGAATTGACTTTGTTAATTTCTAATTTGCCATAGTTGCTAATATCATTAGCCCCATTTGCAATTTATCTTTTCCCATTTTGCTCACCATGTGATGTGCCTGGAGAAAGCTAGCTGTTTTTCTGCCCTGCCGCACATGATAATGCATATTGTGACACAATTATACACACACTCGGATACTCTTAAGATAACAAAAAGAGACCACCCCAAGTCCAAAATTCCAAACTTAATAAACAAATATAAACTGCCCACTTGCCATGTGCACATCAGGGGTTGTATATTTAGTTGTCTAGTTGATCTGCTCCCCTCCCTTAACCCTCTAAACTCAGCACAAGTTCCTTGCCATCACATTAATATTCTTCTTGTCAGCCTCATTGCAAGTTCATTTTGACTTTAACCATATTTCATTGTTCATGCTCAGAATTTTTCAGTTTTCTAAGTTTTTTTAGTGTGTGTGCTTTTAATAAAAGTATTCCCCAACCAATTCAGTTTTCATTTTAGGTCTAGGTCTCTTTAGGAAAAAAAATCTATGAATGACAACACAACTAGATTAATTAATAATAAAATGTATTACGAGGGAATTATAATACTAGTAATCATATGTAATATCAAAATTTTGGCTTGTGAAATTATAGAGGAGGGCACTCAAGTAAATTTACATTTTAGGTGGCTTCTTTCTGATCTCATTATCAACCCTCCATTGGCCAGAGTCAGACTCGAGCCAATAAGAAGTTCTCCTAGGCGAGACCACTATATCTAAAGAAAAGAGTGAAGATTAATGTGAGTGCAATTTTGAGTGGAAACCAAGATGGCCAATTTTTCAAGTCACTACGGAATGTTGGTGTCTCTCTTGCTTACGTGGATCCAAATCCAAGCCAAGGTGTTTTGCTACCAATACAAAGTTGGAGATCTAGATGCTTGGGGGATACCCTCCTCAGAAAATCCACAAGTCTACACAAAATGGTCCAAATATCACAATCTCACAATTGGAGACTCCCTTTGTAAGTTTACACTACTTTCTATACATCATAGTGTTTTCAATTTCGTTTAACCCTTCTAGAGTAACAAATTAAAAATGGAACAAATCTGATCTCATATGTTGATCATTGTATATGTTTACTACGCAGTGTTTCTATACCCACCAAGTCAAGATTCAATGATTCAAGTAACAGAGGAATCATACAAGAGCTGCAACATTAAAGACCCGATATTGTACATGAACAATGGCAACACTTTGTTTAACATTACATCAAAGGGCCAATTTTTCTTCACTAGTGGTGAACCTGGTCATTGCCAAAAAAATCAAAAGCTTCATGTAGCTGTTGGTGAAGGAATAATGGAAACTATGGATACAGCACCTGGTCCAAGTTCGTCATTGCCTGCATCTGCACCCTCCTATCCCACAGTATTTGGCAATATTCCAGTAGCTCCTTCTACCTCAACCTCAACTCAACTCATTTCAACTTCTCAACTTCTCATCATTGGATTTGTGATATGTGCGCTCTTCTCTTCCTTAATGTGAAATTAAAATGTCCATGTCTTTGCCATTGAGAGTGTACATCAATCGACCCAAGATTATTCTAGCTTGCTTAATGAGTAATTTTGAGTTACAGTTTTAAATATGCATATGTATAAAAGTCATTCATCATCATTCTATATCATTCTATCCGACTCAAATAAGATTATCCTAAAAAATGTCCAATGTTTTTTTTTTCTTCTTGCATTCTTTTGTCAATGCTCAATAATTCTCCATGTAGATTTATTTTTTTCAGTTTACTTTTTCCCTAAGTTTGGAACACGGGCCTACCTATATATTATATATTTATATTATAATTCTTTCAGCAATGCAATACTTTGTGATTGGAGATTTCCGCAGTACAGCTTCAATTCTTCATTTATTAAGGAGGAATTTGGCAAATGTGGTGCGACTACAACCATTAATTTTGTCTCTTATAAACGTGTTTGTGAACTGGCAGAGCTAACCTTTTGGCATTGGAATAAAAATATGGTGAAATATCTTCGTTCCTTTTTTTTAATTAAAAAAAAGCTTACAATTAAAGTTATGAAATTTACTTTTGAAGGTGAGTAGATGTACACCATTTCATGGCTAAAAAAAAGAAAAAGGATGTACATCATTTCATACTCATCGATTATAATGATTTCATTATTCTACTCTATGAAACAAACTTAAAATTTTTAAATCACTTCTTTTATATTTCTAGACAAAATTTTAGTTACCTAAGTTGGAAACAGATGATTACCCAGAGGAAAAAAAAGGGACTATCTATTTTCTATTCTTTAAATCCATAAACCAAAAAATAAAATTTTATTCTGTTAAATAGACAAAATTACACGTGTTAAGTGACTAGTCTATGTAACCGACCAATTTTTATTTTTTTTTTAAAAATAAAGTGGCACTTAAATTCTAGAGACTTTTCAGTCTACTGTTTAGTGATAGAAAATCTTTTTAACTTTGCAATCAAATCCGACATGAGCAGTAGCATGCTTAACTTGTAAGAGAGAGAGAGAGCAATTCCACATTCTGAGTGATTCAGGACGCAGAGAGCCCTAAAAAGGAGAACTTGAAGGCAAGGCCAAGGCAGAGTCAATCAGCTACTGTTACAAGGAGCAGGTACATACAAATTCAATTTCAAGTTGTAATTGAAAATCATAATTGATTGAACACTGAAAACGCTATGTTCATATTCATGGTTCATGATCTGATTACACTATTGATTAAAGTCTTTTTCGTTGGAAAGGATTGAGTTGAGACAATATTTTATAGTATTTGAGATGGAGGAAGTGATAGGACCCAGATTGTACTGTTGCTCTAATTGTAGAAACCATGTTGCCCTTCACGATGATGTGATTTCAAAGGCCTTCCAGGTGAACACTACTCTCGGTCTCAGCTTTAACTTTATTTTCTGTTCTGAATTTTATCTGTTTACTACCTTTCTATCATGATCAAACAAGATAACCAATCTGCTATCATATAATATGATTGAATTCGGAGGAATTTCAGTTTACTTCCAATTCATCATTTTTTATAAGAGTAAATCAAAATCTCCTCTATTTTATAAATATGTTACTCTTTAAGCCCGAAAACCTTTATTTTTGTATAAAATTGATAAAAAAAAAATATTCTTAGCATAAATGGACTCACTATACAAATCCCTTCCATTTGTTAAACATTAGGAAAAACTCCTTCTATTTACAAATATGTCGAATTATTAAATTCTCAAATGAAAAATTTAAAAATAACATTAGAGTAATATAAAAGAATAAGTAATAAAATAAACTATTTCATATTCAAAATTTTAGAAAATATTTTAAATTTTTTTTGATAAAAATTTAATATAACTTAATCATATGAATTATAAATAAGGTGGAATAAAAACTAATTTTTAAAATTATTTTTAAGAAATAAATAATAAAAACTAAATCATATTGTATTGATTTAATTAAATTTTTTAAGAAATAACAAGAATTTATTATTGATAATTCTGTCAATAATAAATTTTTTATTATTTACTTTATTTTATTATTTTAATTTTATATTAAATGTTTTATCATTTAAACATTAATCATTTCAGATTTTAACCATTGTAGAGAGATTTAATTATAATGCATATAGAATAAAAGGGAGTTTGTATTATTATTTTTTTGTTGAACAGAAGGGAGTTTGTATTTTTTTTTTTTTGGTGAATAGAAGAAGTTTGTATTATTTTTTTATGAGGAATAGAACTGAGTTTGTATAGTACTTAAGAAACCGAAGAAGCTTGTAAAAAAAAATTAATGAAATAGAAGAAATTGTGTATAATAAGTCAAAATGTGTAACAAGGATATTTTTGTTAATTTTATTTAGAAAGGAAAATTGGCCTGGGTAATTTGCTAACTTTCTTTTGTTACTAAACTAAACTATTTCACAACTATTTGGGGAACTTGGTGATTTGAATTTGATTTCAGGGAAAAAGTGGACGAGCTTTTCTGTTTTCTCATGCAATGAACGTTACTGTAGGACCAAAAGAAGACAGAGAACTAATGACGGGTCTCCACACTGTTGCTGATGTCTACTGTTCTGACTGCCATGAGGTGCTTGGCTGGAAGTATGAGAGAGCCTACGAGGAATCACAGAAGTACAAGGAAGGCAAATATGTACTTGAGAAGGCTAAAATTGCCAGGGAAAATTGGTAGTGCTTCTTATTGTGTGTTGCTGCATAGCATGTATTCTATTATTCTACATGTTCATTTCACCATTCTACAACGGTGTATTCATATTCTGGTTATTTGCTATGTATTCTCTTATCAATTTCTGTGTGGATATTTGAAGATCATTCATTTATTTTTATATATAAATTGTGGATGGTCATGACTTGTGATGAGTTCTACTTGGGCAGCTGTCAGAGAGCAAAAAATTATATTACTCTACTCCTAAGATAAACACCATTAAAGACTATAGAGAAAGTAATAAAGAAGATAAACAAGATAAATTTCATATTTTTTCATTCCTTCCTTTTCTCGAGAAGAATACATTTATATAGCTATAATTGATGTTAGTCAATGAATACTATCTATTCATTTGTTAACATCTAATTATTTATAATAAAAATAAGAATAAATTACATTTGCACCCTCTTTATTAAATATTTAATAACAAATTAACAATTAATTCCGCGAATAGACCTTTCTTAAGATATTAATAGTTTTTTTTTAATATTTCATTCTTATTTTATTGTTGTTGACACTTGAAGAAAATGTAGTTCTTGATTGAGATATTATATCAAACACATAATCATAAAAAATAAATATTTTAAAGAAAAGAGTTAAAAACACAAATGTAAGAACAAAATAAAAGAATTTGAAGTAAAAGATCTTATTCAATCAATAGGCATGGCTGAGAATGCGTCTAACAAAAACACAGCAATCAAATGACTTAACACGCACCAAAAAATTGAATTAAAAAAAAAAGGATGTTAACACATGCTTACTAATAAGGTGGGTTCACTTTCAACAAAAAGTTGAGTTTACGTCTGATTATAGAAAAAAGAAAAAATAAAAAGAAGGGAAAATATTAAAATATTTTTCAGGTTGAAAATAATATTATGCCTTTTATGGAATTAATAAGAAGAAGATGAAGATATTTTAGAAAAAATTTCATTAAAAATTATATGACTAACATGTGTCTACTTTATGTTAAATTGGTGTAGTGATGTTTAGGAGGAGAAAAAGTCTGAATATAATATGAACTAAACAATTAAAAGATTTATTGTAAGATACAAAAAAGGAGAGGTATCTTATGCAATTTAAAAAAAAAGGAGGAACTGGAAATATAATTTACTCTAAAAATAATAATACAAATATCAACTTTAACGTATATAATCTTTTAATTATTTTAATTTTAGGATATATTTAGACTTCTTAAAGTCCATCCTAACAACAACAACATTGAAAATTTTGATTTTAAAGGAAAATGAAATTTGAAGAATATAATCCATGTATATTGAAAAGACCAATATTTTGATACACCGTTCACGAAAAAAATATATTTTGACACCAAATTGAAGACGACTTGGGAGATTTTTACATCTTTAGGCAATTGCTCCAGAATATCAAGTTGAAAGGAGTAAATAGATATTAGATTGTTTTATGCATCTTGGACCAGCTTGGGGAACCTTGTGATGCAACGATCATCTTTTCCATGGAGAAACTAGACCAAACTGTTTCAAATTAAAAATAAATGTAAAAAAAACTCTTTTTTGTGGGTGAAATGTATATGTATCCTGTGTATGAAAACATATCTCATAGGCAAGCTTATCGAATCAATAGATGTGATGTAATATCGTGCTACAGTTAGTTACAATGTCACTTTTTTCACAGAACAACGACATTTCAGCCGATTCGATCAACAGTTGAACGCACCACCATTTGGTTTGGTTGTCTTTTTGGCATCTTGAAATTACCACTAGGTCCAACAAAGAACCTTGAGAAAAAGAGAACGTAGGACGATAAAACTTGTATGATGAATTGATGATTCCAAGAGCCATGCGACGGCAAGCATTTTGGTATAAAAAGAAGTTAATGCCAATGTTCTTGATTTTAAATATTTAAAAGACATAAATTTTTATTTTAAATATTTTTAATATAACAGATGTTTTCTTTCTGAATAAAATCAAATTTATAATAAGCTTCAGAATTTTTTTCTGAGCTTGATGCTTAACTTTGATATCCCTGGTCAAATTTAGTACACAAAACAAGTGGCATTTCTTTGCAATAATTTTCACTTATCCTCTCTATCCTTGTAGAGCATGATATAGCTAAGTATTGGATTATGACCAACATCCACACAACAGAACCAGACACCATTCCAGTCCCCACAGGCAAAGAGTGAGTGGGATAAAATATAAATACTATAATAGACAATGGTAGAGAAATCTTACCACATACTCTATTACACATTTTTTCCAACACACTATAATTGGTTGAAATTCATGCAACTCCACTAAATTTATGAATCCCGCCTCCTATGCAGTGGTCCTATTCCTAAGGTAGTGGAGTTCATGAATTTCGATCAATAATAAAAAAGCACATTAGAAAACATGTATTAAAAGAATCAATATAAGAATGGATCTTGCTATTTAAACCCCTCATTTTGATAAGTACACCCCCTGTACCCCTTTTTACCCGCAACTACCCATTATACCTTTTTCTCTTAAAGTTGTATTTCCATAATTAAATATACCTATTTTTGGGAATATATCTTAAAATATAATTTATAGTTCCAGAGATATACCTCCAGAATAGGTATATGTTTCTTTTGATAAAATATCACTTTAGAATTAAGATCATTGACGAGAAACACAAAAAAAATATCGACAAAATAAATGTTTATCTTATATCTATGTTTGTTAGTCTTATTTTTATTATATCATTAGAGTTCTTTAAATCCTATCTAAAATCTTATTTTCATTCTATCTTTATTATTCTTTAAATCCTAATTTTAAATTATTTTCACCATATATTTATTATATAATACCATATTTTCATCAATAGCATACAATATTTTTGTGTTTTCCTTCATGTGACACTATGTTTAAAGGTATGTTCATGACTAACTCCATCTATTATACACCTTAATTATAAAACAAAGCTTTTGACATTAATTTTTTCCTTTAAATGCATTCATTTATTTTCTAATCCAAGTCTATGTCAACAATTCAAGCCTCAACCTTCAACAACTCTTAAAGTACTTTAATTGAAATATGATTCGTTATAACCAAAAATGTCTTTCTAGAATAACATACCATTTTGAAAGTGTCTCCAAAATTATAAATTGTAGGTTTGGAGATATACTTCCAAAATAGATATATTTAATTCTGAAAATACATTTCCAAAAAGTAAAAAGGGTGTACATCTTTTAGAAACAATGGTATAGTGAGTAGTGGGGAGGTAGAAGGGGGTCTAGGGGTGCACTTAGCTCAAATGGGGGTGTAAATAGCAAGAACCTATGAGAATACACCTCCCAACATTGGGCTTCCCATGGTGTGAGCCCGATAGCTGGTCCAATGCTCTATCATCATATTTGATAGGAAGAGACAAATTATGCAAATAAATAGCACGAGGAGCTTCCAAATCAAGGGAACGGCCAAATTCCAAATATGTATATTATATATATTATTCTAGATCATCTCGTCTCCATGTAACGCTATCTGCTTGACTGATTGAATTGAAAATAAGAGAAACCAAAACTACATAAACCATGACAACCTATTTATCTAACGTTTATAATTGTTCAGCAAGTCAATTCTTTTAAACAGAAGAATGAAACATCGCAGAAATCCCTATTTTCAGGCCTCATGTTGTATTCATAAGAATATTAAGCAAAGTTTTACTCTCATGAACTGAGCTCCACAAACAGGCTGGCCTGAGGATGCAATCCAGCTTCCTTCAATGACAATGTCAACTTCTCTTGTCCATAAACAGTCCTAGGAAAATTGGAGACCAGACTGTAACTCTCGGCTTCTAAACATCCAAGTGAGTCAACATAGTCATATAAAGATTGAATTGTCACTATGCTGTTGAACCTCCTTTCCTTGCGTTCACCATTTGGAAACCGTACCAAAACCTAGTAATTTTGATCAGGAAGTGAAAAAAAAAAAAAACAATGTCAAGTAAATTATAACATAATTAAACAAAAACTGAACTGAAAAAGATGAGAAACTAAAGATGCAGGCTAAAGCAATTTAAAAATTACAGGACTAGAAGTAAAGACCTTGCATATAAGTGACACCATCTATGAATTTTAAAAAGTGCAATTATATAATATGAATTAAAAGTTAAGATCTCAAATACAAGTATAACTATATAAGTTGAACAGATATACGAACTAAATCAACTAATGAAACATGCCAATAGCAGAGTAAAGGCACTAAATAAGAAACAAAATCTAAGCTAAATCTTTGGATACTGTACCTGTGTAACATTAGGTCCTTTTGCAGGTTCTTCACCAAGAGACAGAGCTTTCTCTTGACGTATGTTAGCTAATGCAGCTTGTTTCTCGGCAGCTTCTTGTGCTGCTCTTTCCCGAGCCTCCTCCTCTTCCTTGCGCTTTCTCTCAGCTTCAGCAGCTTCCCTTGCAAGACGTTCTTCTTCTTCTCTTCTCTGTCGTTCCCTAGCCTGGACATGCATACGTACAACATTAATCCACAGCAACAGTAACAGGCCAGTTCTTTCTGAATAAAGGCCTCTGCAAGGGATGTTGAGATAGGAAAAAAGGACAAGCCATGGAGTAGAGACCACAAAAAATGATAGGAAACAAGCAGAATAACCATACACTACAAAAAGCATACTTGATCAGCTTCAAGTGCAGCCCTGTATGCAGCATCTTGCTCCTCCCTTAAGCGCATATTATTTCTTCTTTCTTCTGCATCAAGCCTAGCCGCAACAAGAACAGGGGAACTTTCCTCAAGCACTCTCTGCAGGGTCACTAGCAGCTCCTCACTGGATTTTGGACCTTCGACCTGCATTACATAAAATAGATTAACCATGAAAGCATCATAATCAGAATACTTTATCAACTATAATATCGGGCACACCATTTTAGCAAGACAATGAAGAATATGAATGCAACAAGTCTTAATAGAAAAAAAACTACTAGTTGAAGTTATGGGGCTTTCCATATAGAGGGAGGAAAAGGAGATAAAAGAGACTGAATAAATAGATAAATACAATAAAATTGATGTTGACTTGATTTGATATGATATCTGACAATGTGATATAAAACATGAAGAATTAACTTTTATACTGATACTAGATCATAACTCTAACTAAATAATGAAACAAGATAATAGCGAAACTAAGAATCATGAAACTAATCCCAAGACATAACTCTAAGATACTCTGAAAGACATTGGAAAGTTTATGTGAGAAGGGACAAGAAGCAGACTTTGACTGTAAGGCCTGAAGTATTACTGTTTGTGCAGTATTTGTGTCTTCGGTAGTTATGGTTCTGAATTATTATTTTTATGTAATATTTTTGTCTTTATGCAGTTATTTAGGCAGTCATAGAATGGTGTGGCAGTTGGTGCATGATGTTTTATATGTATGGGGCTTGGAGATGATTATTCGTTATGTAGTGTTACTAATTACTGAATAAAGACATAATTCAGTGTACTTACTCTAAATTCTAAAATATTCTAAGATATAATTTTTTTGTTATGAGATATTTTTCATATATTCTAACAATTCTGATGATTGAACTATACAAATTTCCTGAGGATACTTGTGGCATAACCATTTGGCATCACCAATCAAAAGCTTCCTCATATTATTAAGCACAAGTATTTCACACACCAACTGGAGGAAGAAAATATTTTCTAGTGACAAAGGATCAAGTCAAGCAACAAGAAAAACTTTGCAGGAACAATAACACCCGATCCTTATCCCACTAGGCAGGATTAGCTACATGGATCAACCTATCTACTTCAAGGCACTGAATGACCAAAAACTCATTCCACACATCGGGTGAATCTTCATCTAGCCAAAATCAGTTCTTGCTACACAATAAAGTAAAAGATACTTGTTCTAAGAATGTATTTCTCATGGTGATTAATGTGATCTATTGTTCTAGCACTGGAATCCATAATATATAATAAAAAATGGAATTCATGTAGATCATTCTATTCAGCTTCATAACAACCTCAATCTATTGAGACAGATAGCATACCAGCAACAACAACGGAAAGTGGTTATCACCAATAAAAGGACTCTGCAAAGGATGTTTCTTTCACTGTCATTGTTTGTATTTAATATTGTGTGGGGCAACTGGCAAGATTATTTTGCCCCTTATCATCATTCCTTTCTTTGACAATAAAGAGGGCCACACAACATCAAAAGTGACAGTTAAATCCTTGAGTTTTACTCTGTAAGAATATAACCTCAACATTTTTTTGGGATAAAACCATAGTTGTCAATACCGGCGGAGCGGAGCGGCCGACCCCCCAAAATGGGATAGCGGATAGCGGGATGACCGCTATTCTAATGTTTTTTTATATATGTTAAATAATTAATAATATATATATATATATATATATATATATATATATATATATATATATATATATATATATATATATATATATATAAAAGTTCAAAAAACAGAAAAATAACTCAAAACATAGTTAATCAAACAAAAGTTACAAAACATAAAGTAAAAAAATTTAATGAAAATGATAAAATACCCTCCAAAACAAATTAAATAATTATGCTTAGAGAAATTGAGTTTGTAACACTTGCATCAACTTTTACATATAAGTTTTTAGTTTTCCTACTAAATAATATATAAGAAAAAATAACGTACTTAAATATAAATTATTTTATTTTATTTTATGTTATTTAAAATATTTTTTATTTATTTTTATTTTTAATGATTTTTTTGTTTATGATATCAAATTTTAATAATTTTTTTAAAAACTAATTATATTTTTTATTTGAAATTAATAAAATTATATAACATTAATTATTTTTTTATAAATGTATACTCATCTTATCTTTCAAAACATTTTTACTCAAGTCATATGACAATTAAGTTTACAATAGATTTTATTTTATTTTTGCTGAATAGCTTGCAGTAGATGTTACCTAAATAATTTAATTTTTTTTTGCTCGTAAGTACGCTTCCCCCTACTCTCTCTCCTATGCTTTTTTCTCTTTCTCCTCTAAAAGCTAAAATTAATTTTTTTTGCTGGCGTGGACACTTCCCCCCTACTCTCTCCTATTCTTTTTTCTCTTTCTCCTTTTAAAGCTTCTCCCTCCTGAAAGTTCCAAAACCTCCCACCAGGTCCATCACTCTCCCCATAATCAGCAACCTCCACCACGGCACCACCTCAAGCGCCCCCTCCATTGCACCTTCAGAGCCCTCTCCGACAAGTACGACGACGTCCCTATGGTTCGGCTCCCGCCTCGTCGTCGTCTCCTCCCAAACACTACTCCAAGAATGCTTCACCAAAAACGACGTCGTCCTCACCAACCGCCCCCACTTCCTCTCTGGAAAACACATCTTCTACACTATGGTGAGCACTGGCGCGTGAGGGGGAGGAGGACGGAGAGTGGCAGAGGAGGAGGAGGAGGAGGAAAAGGTGGAGGCTTCGAAGTAGCGGCGCGAAAAACTGTTCCAGAAACTGCGCCGCTCCGCCCAGCGCCACCGCGATAGCGGCCGCTCCAACCGCAAAACGAAACCGCTCCGCTATAGAGGTGTCTGTCGCGGATGGGGGCCGCTCCGCTCTGCTCAGCCGCTATTGACAACTATGGATAAAACCTCCTAGTGGCTTTTTTTTATCCATATCATAACAGATTATGAATATAATTGTCACATTAAGTGCTAAAATCCTAAAGACAACATTTTTCTTCATGCTCAGGCACTCAACCAGTAGCATTGAATTGCGTCAATATGCTTGTGCACCTGAACTTGGAACGGGTAGCACACAAGGCATATCAAGTAAGAACATTATCATATTGCAAGGGGCGAGAGGAGCTAATCTTATATTTCCTAATACAAGACAGATACTAGAAAGACTAAACAAAACATATCTTGGTTCAGGCAAACCATATACTAAAACACTATTTGCATAGATTTATATAATGAGTAATTGAGAGAAATAGACATTATTGATACAATTTGAAAAAAAATTATATGACAAAATATGTAAGCTGAACTGCAGTGCTAAAGGAAATGTGGAAAATGGCAGAAAGCCAATAATCCTTTATATCATATAGTGGGCAAATAGCAGAAGTCGCTTAGCAATTGAAATAAATGATATATATCAACTATATATGTATAAAAAAATGTCGTATGCAAATGAAAATAAAATGAATAAAAATTGGCATAATATTAACTCAAAAGTCCAATTGGCTGGAGACTCTTGATAAGATACAGGGCAGAAACTGCAACCACAACACCAATAGCGGCTGCAATAGCAGTCAGACTCACAATAGCAGATACAAGTAACTCCCAATATAGTCAATGCCGGATACCAGTGCGGAGCGGACACCCCCAAAAAACGCTATAGTGGGATGGCTGCTTTTGCAAAGTCTAGAAAACAATATGCATAATTTATAATTTTATATCAACCATATAATTCATATTCACTTAATAGGCGGAGAACTGACGAAAAAAATTGAAAAGGAAGGTAAGCATGTGAGAGGGAAGTGGGAACTTAAAAGCAAGAGCAAGTCATTCACATTCACTTAATTTAAAATTACGGGCAGTTTGGAAAATGTTCACATTCACCTAGGGACAAAATATTATCAGGAGCAATTTTGTGAAATGCTTACCATGAAAAAGGGAAGAGACACATTAATAAGAGGGTCAAAACCAAAAAGGTTTAACAAATTAAAAACACCCTAAAGAGAAATCAAAACAGTAAAAAATGGGCTATTTCAATTTTTTCACTGACATTGACATCGCAATTGCTTACACGCGACCCCACCGCAAAACACAGTCACACCTGGCACAACCATAAACCCACATCACAACTAGGTATTGTGTTATGCCTCCTGCAACAATGTGAATGCTATCCATGAATAGCTGCTAAAGTGCCGCTATTGACTACATAGGTAATTCCACAATGCAATAGCACTACAGCTGCTACTTAAAAACACTGCAACAAAAACAACAGAAGAGAACTAGGGTACAGCAGGGGTGTGACGGTTGACAGCAGATGGTTGTCAAGAAGAGAGGAGTAGAGGACATGGAGGCTGGTGGAAGGGGAGAACAGTACATCCATATCAATCAAATTTCAAAAGTGGAGAAGGCCATGACAGCAGCAATCTGCTTAAAGGGAATATAGCTTACATAGCTTATTAAAGCTACTATGAGGTATATAGTCACCACTAAATAAATCATGCAGGGACAAATTAAATAAGGCCAAAGCACAAGGAAGAAACTATAACATACCAAAGATTAACTATGGCAGTAAACATGAAAGTTTTCATTTCATATATGTTTCAGTTGGCCCAGTTCACTCCAATTTGCCAAACCGATAAATTCGCAATAATTAAAACCAGGCAAGACAATAATGAAATAGAGATTGTTATACTTAAAACTCAGTTCACCTAGGGTTTAATTTTAGACATACACATAACACAAATAAGCAATTTCAGCAAATAAAAAAATAAAAAAATGAACCTGTTGAAGGAGCGCGATCCTCTGATTAGTGGCGGCCATGACGAGGGCGCAGAAGGGGAAGCGAGAAGCCTTCAAGCTGTTACTCATCTTAAACCCTTCGCTGGCGCGAATGCTGCCACCCCAGCACACGAAATTCTCGTTCACAAACGCCGCAATGGTCTCAGAGCAGAGCGTCCTCTGGCAAAAGGACGGCGTATCGGGGTGATCGGGGGAATGCAAGTAAACGAAGAGAAGCTTGAACGAGTTCCTGGACCGCTGAAGCGCGTCCATGAAGCCCTCACCGACGAAATTGGGCCCAAAGGAGCCATAGTCCCTCTCGAACGCGGCCACGAAATCCATCGCCTCGGAAGCGGCCGCCGTCACGGAAACCAACGGGGCCGAGGAGGAGCCCGAGCCAGAGCCCGAGGGCGAGCCCAGGCCCACGAGGCCGAGAGAGTAGGAGAGGACGCCTCCCGCGGCCCAAAGGCCCAAGCCGATCGCGCCGGAAACTAACCCTAGGCTGCCGGAAATGACGGAAACGGGTAGGGTGATGAGTTTCCAAGCCAAACCGGGAGGCGGTGGAGGATGTTGGTGTTGGGGTTGGGGTTGGGGATTGGATGCGGAGGGAACATGGTCGTTAGGGTGGGGTTGCAGGGGAGTGTCGGTGGAGGAAGGGTTTGAAGAAGAGGTGAAGGTAGATATAGCGAGTTCGAGGTCCCAATTGTGTGCAGCGAGGATTTCGGTGCAGAGGTCTGGATCTTCTAAACCGGTTATCGCTTGGAAATACGCCAATTTATCTGCTACATCTCCCATCTTTCTTCGTTGATGCAAATCCTAAACACCAACACACCAACGCAGAGAGAGATATCAATTAGCGTGGCAGTCCCACTTGCTTTTTGCTTTATCTCCTCTCTTTGGGGCTTAGTTTCGCGATCATTCTTCTCTATCAAATTTATTCCACCCAACTACGGTTTTCATCAAAATTATTCACGGACTCCGTCCATTTCTTGAGAGCAAATATTTTATCTATTTTGTTATCCATAAAACAAAATATATTTTATCAATTTTTATTTTTTTATCATCTAATAACTTTAATTGTTTCTAGATTCAATTTTTTGGTTTAGACCACGTATATTTCTGCACAGTCAAACCTGATATTTCTTTTTTATTCAACGCATTTACATATTTAAGACTCTCAAATTCGAGAACTCTTTTAGATTCAATTTTGATTCAATAATTTGATTTAATATAGTTTTAATTGTAGTATTGTTAATTGTATATTTAAAATAATATATATATATATATATATATATATATATATATATTCTTGAATTAAATTTTAAAAAATAAAAGATTCTAGTTTTTAGTCCAAAATTGTTAATATTAAATGTTAATACATGCCAACTAGAATAGATATTAATATTCCCCTTAAACATTTATATATTATGACTCAATTACTATTGTATAAATATGAAAAAAGAAATTATTACATGGATAATGCTTTCATTCATTTTTCCCATCAAAATAAAAAATAACTGAATTTTTTTATTTTTCTATTTCATACAAAATTAAAACTAGAATTGGATAAAATCATGAGGGGTGGTTCAAGTCGGTCAAACATGAAAAATTAGATTGGATCAAACTAGTTTTATTTCTTGAAGTCTAGATAGGTCCATCAGTTTGGCCCAACTTGATTCATTTTATATTTCTAATCTAAATTTATAAAAATTAAAAAATTAAAATAAAATTTAAAAAAATATCGAGCCAAAGTAGGTCCACTGAAATTTGAGTCTATGTTTCTTAAGTCTAATCTAATCCAACGGACTAATCGGGTTAGTCCAAATAGGCTCAATTTAATTTGGGACAACTTTTTTCTCTCCAACTAGACTCGGGCTAACCGGATGAGTTGGATCTATTTTGTCAACTTCAATTAAAACAATTGAGGCATTTTAACAAGCTAGTCTAGATTTTGATTTAAAATAAATAATATAATAGGATTTTTTTTAAAGGAGTATAATAGGATTATGAACTATATATTTTTAATCCTTAATTTATGATTAATTAAACTTAAAGATTCCTAATTTTTTTCCAAGTGAGATTTAGATTAAGATTCCTAGAGAGAAAACTCTCTTTGTATCAATCTACATTTGTGCTAAAATGAGTATAATTTGTTATATACAATTGATACTCTCCTTTTTTTCTTTTCAATTGAATAGAGAAAATAAAGAATCAAAGAGGATTAGAGATAAAAGTCTTTTTTTTTTATCAATATGTATTTAAGCTAAAATTAGCATAATTGGTTACATTTAGCAAGTATTCTCATATTTATAATGGTTGTTGACAAGGTATCTCGCGTCTCATGTCTAGTCCTTGTTTGTATTGGAAATCATATATATTCATCTGATTAAGTCATAATGGTGATTTTGTCATCGCAATGACTTCATGCCTTAAGTTGGTTTTACTTACATTATGGTGATTTCGTAGAAGTTGAAGGGGTTCAATGCAGTACTTTTTCTGTTTAGAATAATATGCTGGTTACCGGAATGTCTTGGTTCTTAGGGATATTTTTCTGTTTAGATAATTTTTCTGTTTAAGTTTATCTTTTTTGTTACCACTAGCCTTTATTTTTGCTAAGTGGGTTGCTTTCTAGTTAATATGCAAACTTGGATTGAATGGCTATTTAAGCCAGAGATGTTGCTAATAAAAAATCATTCATTCAGTTAAGTTCTCTGTGTTCAGTTCTCAATTTCAAAACATTTCCTACATTCTGGTATTAGAGCCCCTACTAGGCCTGATACATCAAAGCAGCAATCTTTAAATTTCTTGTAGCAGCAGAGAAGATGACTATAAAAGGAAGTTTTGTACAGCTAGCCATTCCACGCTTTAATGGTCACTATGACCATTGGAGCATGTTAATGGAAAATTTCCTACGAACTAAGGAATATTGGGAACTAATCGAGCCTGGCTATGTCGAGCCAGCAAGTGGAGCAACACAGATAGAAGCACAACAGAAGAAGAATAATGAGTTGAAGCTGAAGGATCTTAAAGTAAAGAACTATCTTTTCCAGGAAATCGATCAACTGTTCTCGACACCACTCTAAAGAAGAATATTGCTAAAGAAATATGGGATGCCATGAAGAAGTTCGAAGGAAATGCAAGGGTCAAGAGAGCTCATCTTCAAGCTCTCTATAGCGAATTTGAAATTCTTGAGATGAAGACTAGTGAAGGAGTGACAGAGTACTTCTCCAGGGTCATGATGGTGGCCAACAAAATGAGAATCTATGGGGAAGATATGTAGGATGTTAAAGTGGTGGAAAAAATTCTACGCTCTTTAACTATGTTGTATGTTCTATAGAGGTGTCGATGGACATCGATGCTCTTACTGTTGATGAGTTACAAAGCTCTTTAATAGTACATGAACAGAAATTTCAGAGGCGTAATGGAGGTCAGGAACAAGTCTTGCAAGTGTCGATTGAAGGAGGAAGAGGTCGTGGTCGTGTTGCCTATAGGGGAAGAGGAAGAGGAAGAGGTCGAACAACCTTCAACAAAGCAACTGTAGAGTGTTACCAATTCCATCAACTGGGGCATTTTCGATACGAATGCCCTCAGAACAAAGAAGCAAATTATGCAGAGGTTGATGAAGCAGAAGAAATGCTTTTGATGTCCTATGTTGAGTTGTATGAAGCTAAAAGAGAAGATGCGTGGCTCCTTGATTCAGGATGTTCTAATCATATGTGCGGTGATCAAACTATGTCCAGTCAACTTGATGAAAAATTTTGGCATTCCATAAAATTGGGAAATAACACTAAGATGAATGTGCTGGGAAAGGGAAGCGTGAAGTTACTGTTGAATGGAGTTAACTTTGTTTTTCTTGAGGTATACTATGTTCCAGAGTTAAACAATAATCTCTTAAGCATAGGACAGTTGTAGGAAAGAGGTTTGGCTATTTTGATCAAGGAAGGGATGTGCAAGATTTTTCATCCAGAAAAAGGCTTGATAATTCAGACCAACATGAGTGCTAATAGGATTTTTTTTTTGCTGCCTCAATCTCAAGCATCCATTCAAGAACAATCCGATCAGTGCCTTCTCACAAAAACTCAAAATTTACCCCATCTTTGGCATAGGAGGTATGGGCATTTGAGTTACAAGGGTTTGAGAACATTGTTGTCCGAGAATATGGTATGTGGACTTCCTCATCTCCCTATCTCAAATATGACATGCATTGATTGCATCAATGGGAAGCAACACCGTGATCCATCCCAAAGAAGAGTACCTGGAGAGCAACTCAGAAGCTAGCACTTATTCATGCAGATATATGTGTCCAAGCACACCGGCATCTAATAGCAACAAAAGTTATATTCTGTTGTTCATTGATGATTACAGTAGAAAAACATGGGTACATTTTTTGGTGGAGAAGTCGGAGGCTTTAAATTCTTTCAAATACTTTAAAACTATGGTTGAGAAAGAAGCAGATATGTTTATTAAATGTCTTCGTACTGATAGAGGAGGAGAATTCAATTCAAATGAGTTTAATCATTTTTGCAAAGAAAGTGGGATCAAGAGACAATTAACCACTGCTTTTACTCCGCAACAGAACGACGTCACTGAAAGGAAAAATAGAATAGTCATGGCTCCATGTTGTCTGATAAGAATATTCCAAAAACCTTTTGGCCTGAAGTGGTGAACTGGACTATCCATGTCCTAAATAGGTGTCCTACATTGGCAGTGAAGGATATAACACCAGAGAAGGCTTGGAGTGGAGTGAAACCCTCAATTGATCACTTACGGGTCTTTGGATGCATAGCACACGCCCATGTTCCAGAAGCAAAGAGGACTAAACTTGATAATAAAAGCCTTACTTGTGTACTATTAGGAGTTAATGAGGAATCAAAAGGCTACAAGTTATTTGATCCAATTGCTAGGAGAGTTGTCGTGAGTAGAGATGTGATTTTTGAAGAAGAAAAACGGTGGGATTGGGATGGAAAACAAATAGCAATAGATATAAAATGGGATGAGAGTGAAAATGAAAATGGAGAAAATAATGACAGAGAGATAGGAGAGACTTGTGATGAAGGAGTTGGAGATGTTTCTAGTGAGAGTGAAGTGAGAGTGAGGGAGTTAAGGCAACCTCTAGAAAGGCAACCACCTACATGGATGGGTGATTATGTTAGTGGTGAAGGTTTATCTAATGATGAGGTTCATATGGAATTAATGGTGTCAACTGGCCCATTATGTTTTGAAGAAGCTGTGAAGAGTGCAAATTGGAGATTAGCCATAGACAATGAAATCAAATCCATAGAGAAGAACCAAACATGGACATTCACTGAGCTACCTGTTGGGGCCAAAAGAATTGGAGTCAAGTGGGTCTATAAAACTAAAAACAATGAGCATGGAAAGATTGATAAATACAAAGTTCGTTTGGTTGCTAAAGGGTACTCTCAAAAGCATGGAGTGAATTACACAGAAGTTTTTGCACCGGTGGCAAGGATGGACACAGTAAGGATGATCATTGCTCTAGCTGCGCATAAAAATTGGCGGATTTTTCAACTAGATGTCAAGTCGGCTTTCCTCCATGGTCAGCTAAGTGAAGATGTTTATGTGGAGCATCCAAGAGGATACGAAAAAGAAAATAGTGAGCATTTGGTTTACAAGTTACACAAAGCTTTGTATGGACTAAAACAAGCTCCACGAGCTTGATTCCGTCGAATTAAAGCACACTTTATTAGTGATGGATTTCAAAGATGCGACAGCGAGCATATATTGTTCACTAAGAGAAGCAAAAAAGGAAAAATCATCATTGTAAGTGTTTATGTTGATGATTTAATTTTCACTGGTAATTGTGAATTCATGATGTCTGAATTTAAAAACTCTATGTTAAGAGAGTTTGATATGTTTGACTTGGGAAAATGAGGTTTTTTCTTGGAATTGAAGTGCCGCAAAAGTCTGATGGTATTTATATATGCCAAAACAAATATGCACTTGAGATTTTGAGAAGGTTTGGTATGTTGGAAAGTAATTCAGTGGGCAGTCCAATAGTTCCAGGTTTCAAAATAAGTAGAGAAGGAGATAGAAACTTTGTTGATGGAACATATTATAAGCAGTTAGTAGGCAGTTTAATGTACCTCATTGCCACAAGACTTGACTTGATGTTTGCCACCGGTCTCATAAGTAGATTTATGGCAAAACCTTCATAGACTCATCTGTAGGTAGCTAAAAGAGCACTTCATTACTTAAAAGGAACTGTGAACTATGGGATTCATTATAAGAAGGGAGGGAATGGTGAGCTGTTAGCATTTACAGATAGCGACTATGTCGGAGATGTGGAAGATAGGAAGAGCACGTCTGGTTATGTGTTTCTAATGAGTTCAGGTGTTGTCTCATGGTGTTCAAAAAAATAGTTTATTGTAACTTTATCCACCACAAAAGCTGAGTTTGTGGTTGCAACAGTTTGTGCTTGTCAAGGAGTTTGGATGAAGAGAATTTTAGAGAAGCTGGGACAATCTCATGAAGGCTGCATAACTATAATGTGTGATAATAGCTCAACCATCAAGCTATCTAAAAGTCCTATTATGCATGGTCGCAACAAGCATATTGACGTGAGGTTTCATTTTTTAAGGAATCTTAGCAAGGAGGGTACAATTGAGTTAGTTCACTGTGGAAGTCAAGGCCAAGTGGCTGACATAATGAACCATTAAAGCTTGAAGTTTTTCAGATGCTTTGAAAGTTGTTGGGAGTATGTGAAAAATTCCTAATATAAACTAATTGTTATACAACATTTAGTTTAAGGGAGGGATTGAAGGGGTTCAATGCAGTACTTCTTCTGTTTAGAATAATATATTGGTTACCGGGAATGTCCTAGTCCTTAGGGATATTTTTCTATTTAGATACTTTTTCTATTTAAGTTTATCTATTTTCTATTACCATTGGCCTTTATTTTTGCTAAGTGGGTTGCTTTCTAGTTAATATGCAAACATGTATTGAATGACTGGTAATAAAAATTCTTTCAATTAAGTTCTTTGGGTTCAATTCTCAATTTCAAAATATTCCCTACAGAAGCAACATCAACTTTATAAGTAAGTTAAATGAAGATTTAATTTATCCTAGAACAATTGTATCTAATCTTGAGCCAATATTGTTTTATGAAAGAAATGTCGAATTTACAAGTAAAATGAAGATTTACACCGGTTATAAAAGTAGTGATGCTTATTAAATAATAATAATCTATAACAATAGATAAAAGGAGATTGATGACCACTTTTTAATCTCTCTTTTTACAAGGTTATTATGTCCTTAATAAATAAAAAATAACCATGCAAATCTAAAATTTTCTACTATTTTTTCTCCACTTTTTTTGGAAATCTTTTTCCATTTCGATCACTAATGAAATTACAAAGGTAACAATTAATTCCCTTTTTTTAGAATCCTTTGGCCTGCCCATGAAAGCAATTGCCCACAGTTCTGATTTGGTAACCTCCTCCCCCATGGCCTATCTATTTCATTAACCGTAAAATGAATCTCCCATCACCAATTTTTTTATTTCCGTTTTGTTTTTTTCTCTTTCTCTCTCTCAATTATCTCTCTCAGTGCACAGTGCACAGTGCACAGTGCACACTTCATTTCTATATTGTTATATATCTTTCTCAATCTACAATACTTTCAAGTAAAATTTAACTCATTGAAAGAAAACATTTTTAAATTGGTGAAGGACACATGTGCTTTTAGCAATTACATCATTACACGTATCAATTTAATAATGTTTAGTGAATATTTTTGTTATATTTTCTCTTACATCATTCGTTTTAGAGCCATTGATTAATGGTTACATAGTAAATTGAAGGGTGGCTACTTGCTACTTGCTATCCTCTCTCCAGACCATCAAATTAGTTTTTCTTATTTTAACCTCTTTCTCCGAAATTTTTCTAAATTCTTTTTTGTAATAATTTCTTAATATTTTTTATTATTTTTGGGGTGTTAAATTTGTAGAAGGTTTTGAAAGTAGCATGAGAGAGCAAGAGTGAGGTTGAAGTTGCCACAGTGACAGAAAATAATGATAATCATGTGAGAACTATTTTTTTATTGTTCCATTTTTATAAAACTTTTTTCTTGAGAACTATGTATTATTATCAACAGTTCACTTTATAAAATAAGTTTGTAAAAGTTTACAGATTCCAAAAGAAAAGTATTTTATGCATAAACATAGTGTCTCATATCAATTTACCAGATTACAAATATTATATTGTTGCATCAGACAAGGGTGATAATATGATATCTACTCTTCAATTTGACATGAGATAGGGAGTGCATCTGGAAAATGTTTGTTGGTAGAAGAGAGAGAAGAAGAAGGACAAATAGAGAAAGAATTGGAAATGCAATTCATCCGAAGAGAAACAGACTCAATTATTTAAGTATTTTTATATGTTTATATTTATTTAACAAATTTTTTATTAACAATAACATAATAACGACAGACAGATACGATAATATCTTTATTTTCGCTATTAGTAATATAAATTCTCGTTCATCGATATAGTTATTAGGAACACATGCATGTATGATTGATAAGCTGAATTAATAGGGGCGTAAGTTTGGATTTTCGGAGGTAAATTTACACGTGTTGAGGGGCCTGTAGACTAAATGATCTCATATACATTATTCATATATATTCATGGATCAAAGAATATGCAAAATAGATCTCATATATATTATATTAGATTCATATATCTTTAGACCATTTGGAGTGTTCTAACGGGTTCCCCATCATTCTGTTGGTCAGGGGAGACCTTGCTGTCCGATGTATGTTGTTTGGATTTGACATTCATTTCTGGTTGGAAATTAGCCAAATCTGATAGTTCTTCAACATTTTCCACAATGTCTTCCACACGAGCCACAATTTCAATGAGCAAAGAAGCTACAGTTACAACCTGAATAATTTCCATAAGTGGGATTTCTATTTTTGGAGCTAGATCATCAGGTGAAGCTGTTTCTGTTCGTGTACTACGTTTGGAATTATGTGGTGGGTTAACCAAGTATGGACAAGAATTTAACAAACTTCGGAGCTCTTGTGCAGCACTATTCATCTGTGTAACCAAAATATCAAGTTTAGATGATTTTTTCATTTTCCTTATTGTAGTTGCTAGCTCTCTTATGACACTTGCACAATTGGCACCCACTTTCATGGAGATGCTGCTCATATTCTTCTTCATGTCATCCGAAGCCTGCTCAAATTAATCAAAGTACATTAACTGGATGAGCTCAGGAATATATATATACACGTGTATTATTTGTGCATAACTAACTGAAATACCAAATTTGAGGGTTTTTCTTTTTTCTATATGCATGAAGATTTGTATTAATTTACTAACATTGCGATCTAAGTTAATCAACACGGTTATCAATTGCATTATGAAAAAATAGATTTGCACCAAAGAAGGTATAGATTAAAATAACTATATTAAAAGATTTCCATGAGTTTTTTAAGATTTGATTGATATATAATTTGATTAAAAATTCAGGTATTATACCTGGTTGTCTGAATTTATGCATCCAATAAGAGCATCTAAACAGGAAGCACAACTACGCATCGATGCCCCAATTTTAACATATTGCCTCCATGGGTGACGGAAGTTGAAGCGGCCATGGGCAGGCTCCCATCTAGCAAAATTTGCCTACAGTAACGATAATTGTTCAGTCACACACACTATAAATACGATGATAATTTTAATTTTGCTTTGATTTTATTGTATTCGTTAAGCTTTGCGCCACGAACACATAACTCTCCCGTTGATTATTTTATTTTATCTTTTGTTATTCACATATATATGGGATATGTAAACACTATCTACACAAAATAAATTGCACTAATTAGATAACTAAGTATACCATAGTTTCTTCTGTTGCTTTGGAACTTAGCACGCACTTGTAGCCTAGCAATTTTTTATCAGACACCTCATCACTTTCTGCTTCTGAGGCTTCACTACCACCGAAGTACTGAACCACACAACCTGAAATACATATTCATACAATTATATATATTTATATATATATAGCGTACCTAGTGGTAGTGCATGAGGCTGAAAAATCAAGAATTTCTATATTCTCTCACAGTGGAAGAAATTAAAATAATATGATAACAATTTTAATATGCAAGCAAATGCAAATAATCAACATAGAAAACTCACATCGCAAGGAGTTGGCCAGTTTGTCGAGGTTCCCTGTGACTAAAACAAAGAGTTCGAAACCAGCCCAAATGGGGCGAATGATAACGCTGACAATTATGCACATTATGCTACCAATTATAATCGTGCACACTCTGTACTGTGCCATGACCAACAATTCATCAACCCGGTAACCCGATATTGACACCAAGCTGAATGTGAGGATGAATATCAAAATACCATAATCAAAACGAGCCTTTAAGGAGGGGATGAATCTGGAGAATGTTGCTGCAGAAGCTGAACTTACAAAAACATGTGCATCAATTAATTTAACTATCTTCAATTATATATATATATATATATATATATATATATATATATATATATATATATATATTATTTGTTTATGCACATAAAATTTTATTTTGTTAGTATTATATATACCTAAAAGAAAGACAGAGACTCCAGCAATTACGGGTTCCCATTGCTCTCCTGCCCTACTTGCTACCCAATGTACACCAATGCCTAGAAATCCAGCAAGGGAAGTTCCACACATTCTGTTAACAGTTTTACATATAGTTGCACCTGCAATTTGAGATTGTCATCAATTAACTACTACGAGGGACGTATGTCACATATATGAATTGTTACAATTAAAATAGTAACTAGCTAGCCAGCTATATATACATATAATGTAGCACTACCTACCGGCTGTGTACTCAAAAACTACAACCACAGTCATGACAGCCCACATAGCATTTCCTCCAACTCCATCATACAAAGGCTTCCAATAGTAGAAGAGAGAAACTGCTGAAAGTGCAATCCCTACTTTCAAGCAATGGATGAATTTTCTTGGGTCATTCACCCCAACCTCCCATGCTTTCTTCACAAACTTGCACAACTTCAAAGCCAGACCTGCTGTAACTGCCCACATGCAACCAACTATTGTTTTCTGCAGTGTGTCATCGTCTTCTTCTACCTTGATCCTCCATTCTACTTCTTTCGCCATATCGTTGCCACGAGCCATCTTCTTGATTAATGAGTACTACTAAAGTTGTTTATGTGTTTATGAAATTAGCAAGTTGTATGGTGGAAAATATTGTCAGACCAAGATTAGTGTGGCTAATAAGGCCCTAAATAATTTCCTTATGCCACACAAAACTATGGCAGAGCTAGAGAAGTAACCTTGTATTTATATAAAGAGAGGCTTCGCATGTCTCAACATGAGGATATTTTAATATTAATGATCAGGACAAGACATTTTATTTTTAGTTCAAGTGAAATAGGGAGACGTAGCTGATGTAACAACAGCACAAATCCCACTCAAGTATTCTTCTATCTTTTTAGTAGGTAAATGTTCCCAATTCAAATTGTTGGGTATATTATATGCATCGATGATCATATCTTCTTCTATATATAAATATGCACGTAAGAGCGGAAAAACAGAAGCACGTAATTTAAATGCAAGTTGTGTCAATGCAAACAAAATATAAAGATTGAATACTAACAAGCTAATTCTTTCATTTCATGTGTATTTAACGTGTCGAATTAACTTCTCTATTGCCATTTTAAAATACCAACAGAACTAATTTGTTAATATTAAAAAAAAAAACTGAAAATGTTTTTACATTACCGAACTTCTAACTTGAGGAGGAACTAGAAGATTTAAATGTGATTAAGCTAAGAATAAAAGTTAATCTTAAAGTTAGTTTAAAAAATCAAAATTTATAAAAATACCTTTAGGTAGTATTGAAGAGTTCAAGGTCCTAACTAATTATAATAGTATCAAATAAAGAAAACAAAAAAACTTCTAACTCAAAGCATGAAGGTATATCTTTTAGAGAATTATGTATTTACTTTTTCTTTTGTTATAAATGGGCAATAAAACATATACTGTACATGCATATGTCACATATTTCAATATTATTGCAAAAATAAAGTGATACAAAAATCTAGCTAGTAATGATTGTTTTGGTGTCCATCCCCGAACATGGCATGCATGCATTACATTTTTCAAATTTAGATGAATTAAAAACGAATAAACTTGTTGTGTCACTTCCACTCCTAATTTATATAGCCACTTGCACATATTTTACGCTAATTCACATAATGTTTTTCCTTTACAATTGACCTAACTAAAACGAGAAACTGGGGTATACGTTGCAACTTATATATGCAATCTCATAGTAGCATAGTGACTTGGTCCACCAAGTCTAGCATTGCATGCCTGTTGTACCGCACACATATGCCGTCACCTGATTCTTAGTGGCTCGGTTATCAGATCATTCTTCTGCTGTCTAAATATGGATAATAAAATTAGGAATTAGGAAAAGAATTAAAGAAAACGGAATGAATTAGGCCATGAGTAGGACCTTCTATTTAAAAACCTTAAAACATTTTTAGACAAATGAGGGTTGTGGAATTTACAATGGGGACTCCATATTGGTCATATATCTTCTCTTAGCATTTTGAAATGACAGGCGCGCACACACACACATATATATATATATATATATATATATATATATATATATATATATATGGGAGAGCCCTTATCTAACTACTTTTCGGTGTTCACGCACTATTTTTAATTTTGAAAAGTCAATCCAACTATCAAAAGTTGATTTATAAATAAATATATAGATAACGTACTTGAGTCACCATATTTTCTTCCTGTCCTAATTTGGTTAATTAATCAAGGGTTTAAAATTGTCAGTTGCAGCAACATATAACTTTGCCTACTTTAGTTAACTATTCGTACAAAGCATGCGTCCGGGTTTATGTGGAGGAATATGCATATCACATCATGTTAGCTATATATATATATATATATATATATATATATATATATATAGTTTAAAGGGATTCGAAGACTACACCTATCAAGGACCAAATTTGTGATTAGTACGATCTTTTGTTCGCCATTTGTTAATTAGCTTAAACTTCTGCAGATGTATTGCAAGCAGACAAGCTGCTATACCTAATAATTGCTGCTATAAGGAAAACAATTGAGATACGTACCACTACAACTATTTGTTTTCGATCTTCTAAATGTGTGTGTGATTTTCGTTAGATTTTTTAGAATTACATTAAAATATCACCTGATATAATTTTAGATACATGTTTGACATGTGAAGGATTTGATTTTAGGTCAAAAATTGATTTTAAATTGAAATAAATTTAGACAACTTTTGTATTAGATCAACAAGCTTACACTGACTTTGCTAGCTATTAACTTTTAAAAGTAAAAACATTCAAATATAAATTACATTATTTTAAAATAAATTTTAATAAAAAATATTTTACATAATCAATTTCATTCAAAATCAACTTTAATAATGTTTACCCAAAAATACTTTCATCTAGATTATATAGACATATGTGAATCTAATAATAAATTGCATGTTGCCCAGATTCCTTGAATATGCGAGATGAAAGCATTTCCTATGGATGTGCGTTGATTACCCTCTAACTAGTGCTGCATTTAAAGACAATCTAACAGGATATAGCTTAGATTCCCCAGTTAACTCAACAGAAGGAACAGAATGAATTAGGTCATGAGTACAACTTTCATTTTAATTAAAAGCTTTCAAACATTTTGATATGAATGTGGGTCCATGGTCCATGACATTGTAGAGCACTCCCGGATCCGCACTCTTTAGTGAAAAGACAAACCAAGTATCTAAGTAGCTTTATTGGGTCAGCATTTGTACAAGTCCTAACATTGGTCATTACCCTTGGCCAAAGTTATTTAAAGTTGTCTTGCAGCTACACAACTATGCTGCCTCTTTTAGTTAATTCGTAATGCATGTGTTCGGATATGTTTGGATGATTCGTCATCTCATCATTGTATATTGTTTAGCTTTTTCGTAAAAGGATTTAACCACTACACCAAGAACCATATCATTAATTTTGTAATCCTTTGTCCACCTTTTCTTTTACAATCATTACTTCTGCAGAGAAGGGTTTTTTGTAATTTGTAAATCAATCTAACTAAGTGCGACAGCAATAGGAAATCATTTTGATTATATTTGGCACTTAATTGAGATACCGTTCCAACTATTTTATTTAGCATCTTCATGTCATGGACACATAGGAATCTAACAATAAATCCTAGAAGATGTAAAAGTAAATCCAAATATGCCTATTTGGATGCTCATTATTGATCACTACTTTTGGCTCATAGAAACACAAAGTTGACAAGATAAAGATTTGAATTTCCTAAGTTAATTCGAAAAGAAGCTGCTGCCACTATGTCAAAGTCAACAAAATAACAAGGAAAAACCAATCATGTAAGCAATTTCAACAAGAGATCGAGACATCTTCTATTCTTTTAAAGTATTATAATTATTAAATGAAACAGCGTGAACACCGGCGGAGTTAAAGCATAGACCAATTGAATTATCTTGTTCGCTTCATTAACATGTTTTGCAGGCAGATGTACCACCTCTTGCATTCTCAGAAATTTCATTATGCATAACTTTGCACCTAAGATTTCATTTCATCACTAACACAGATTACCTACAATTTTTGCTAAGTGTATCCTAACCTATTATCACCTATGTACACACATGGATCCTGTTTCTGGGACCTGTGGAAATGGGTTGATAATCCTCTTCTTTCCTAAATATTGGCCTCAATAACATCGCAATGCTTATTAGAAGAATCAATGCCAGAGGTGTTTGTTTCCTGTAGAAGATGGATTAGGTACAAAAACACCTCTATCCTTGTCACGGGTCTGTTTGCCTGTTTGCACAAAGTAAACCAGTGTTACTTTTTATAAAATGAGAATGAAAACTCCAAATTGCAACCACATGCCATCATTTAAATGTTAATTATTTGTATTCTGTTATTACAATCAAGTATTGGATCTACCTCAACAATAAAGCGTGCCCAAAGTTTGGTCTTCCTTCTTTCCATCTTGGCTTTCAAGATATTCAGCCCGAAACGCTGAATCTTGTCAATTATCTCAAGGAAGAAGCCTTGCTCCTCACAAAGCATCTGCAAGAAAGCAATGTCAATGAATTCAATGTTGCATATGGAAACCCAACACTGAAGGATGGCAGATGATATATAAAACACAGTAACATACATTCTCAATTCTATCATACCTCTATAAGCATTTGACCAGGTAGACTCATGTCCTCAACTATAACTGGGTATAGCATTGTTTGGTGTGCCACTTCATATGCCCATGTAATGCCCCCGTTTTTGCTATCCGCCGCACCACTGTCTTTTAAAACCACTTCCTTTGCCTGCTCAATAAGCTTAACATCCAAGCAAGTCCAATCATATCTGGAGCTGACATGTTTATTTTCTTCTTACAAAGAAAATATTGTAGAAAAGTAGTTTGATCAGTTTACCTTTGGCTCATTTGGTTCCTGTAGCTTGTCTGAATACTTGAGGACACTTTGTAAGAAAAGCATGTATCTGATGGTGCGGTCTAACAAAGAATCAATGCTACACTGTCAAATCAAGAAAACATTTGTCATTTTAATATCTAAACAGTCTGCAGCACAAAAAACAAAAAAATGCAGCTAAGATTATAAATGTATGTCACAAATCACAAAGGCAGAATGGTGGAAGTTTAATGAAATTGAAAATTTTGCATCATATATAGAGGAAATATTAGGTTGTTCTAATAATCACCATTTATTCTTAGCAAAGATCAGTTAAAGCTTCATTTACCTTTCCATCATTGGGGATAATTCGTCTCAACTCTTTGATACAGTCTTGGATCTGCTGACGATCTTTTGGCCGCGGTCGAGTACTCTCCCCCGGCCTAGCCCTCTTCTTGGATGGCTTTCTGGGTTCCTCTGGCTTTTGAGGGTGCACTGGTACAGCCTTCCCAATATTAATGCTATGACTATCATCAATCCACATGCCTGTTTGTAATTTTGGGAATTTATCTTTCTTGGTTGGAAGATTGTTTGTGTTGTCTAAGTCACAAAGTCGCTGTGTCAAGTCTGCTCTAGCCCCAGGCCAATGAAAGTTGGTGAAATGTATTGGATTTCTATTCACTGATGAAGATTCTACCGTCTCGCTCTTATTGGGTGATAACTCATACTCAAGTTCAGAACTATTAAAAGGATTGTAATTTGCTCCACCCCTCAAAAGCTCTTCAATTCCTAACTCTGAGAATAATCTCTTCCGGGTGCCAGTCAATGCATCAGTAGTATTCAACTCTGATACACATTCAGAGAAGCCAGTATCAGTAACACCACTCACCACTGGTGAAAGCATATTCCCCCACCATTCATCACCTTGATCATAGCTAAAATCAAATTCCATGCTATCAAAGAGACCTTTTTCAGTGCTTTGCATGACCACAGATGCTTCTTTCCCATTTGAGTTGGAATTATGCTCTGCTAGGCATGTCACTGAAATATCATTTAAAGAACTACTTCCAACCAGATCAAAGGAAGTGGGATTAAATTCTGTTGATTCAGAAAAGTTGTTATCCAAGGCAATTACTGCTTCGCAGATACTATCCTCGGGAGAAGGACCAAACCACTGGCAAAGATCTTCCATAGGGCTGAAATTCAAAATTTCTTCTGACATATCAACTGGCTCTAAGTTCTCAGAGAGTCCATGCAATGCATTTGAACTTGAGGAAAAATCAACATCTATCACAACACCAGACTGAGTTGGATATTGGTTATCCAGTGAATTTTGTAATTTGCCTTGAAATGACCCTCTGTCCATACTGCACAGTGAGGTCAATGCTGAATCCTGAACTAGAAGTTTGCTGGCAGCAAAATCATTTTGGTTTGTAAAACACGCATCTGCATCTTCTTGTGCACTTACACAGGATACCAATTGTTGCTCCAACAAATTAAAAGAAGATAATTCACTACCACATACACCAAAATAGGGGTTTTCGGCAATTAATTTGTTTGTAGAAGAGTTAGGCTTCAAAAGCACATCAGCACTATCCCTATCTGATAATACAATTTGAGCTTCCATGGTACCTTTCAATTGGTCACTAAAATAAGAAGAATCTTCTTGCAATGAAACCATTGCTTTGTCATAAGTCATATATTGGGAAGGGAAGGAATTGTTGGGATTTGCAGAAGAAATGGAATCCCACAACCCATTTAAATCATTATTTTCACAATCTAGTGGTAAAACTGAATTTCCCGGCATGTCAAACATACCCATATCATCATCCATATCTGTTAGCACGCTTTGTGTTTGCTCCAAAAATTCCACTTTCTCTAAGATCTGCAATAATGGAAGTATTATAATATGATCCATTAGCACTCAGATATACATCAGCATAGATAAATATTGAAGACCATTAATTAATAATCAACCATGATGAAAATAACAAAAGGTGAGCTAGTAAAAATTGATAGGGTACACTATTCAGATAAAATATTGAACCAATAGAAAACATATAGTGAATGGTGCATGTCACTAGCATCATAACTTAACAAATAAGTGGCTAAATGTTAAATAGTATGTCAATGTTGGAAGCTCTTGTATATTTAAGAAAATGCTATTCCACAAGAATATTTCTGCATTCAAAACATGGAGCATAGAATGAAATAAGTAACAATACGGGCATGCTATTTTTATAATAGTGTGTCTTAAATTTCTCTGTCATTCAAGAATACTCTTCCAGATGAGACATGGGTGTAAACTTCTACTCTCCAGTCTTTCAGATAAAGAGCTACACTTATTAACGGGAATTCAACAACCTTATGCCAGTCGACAATCAGGTCAAGCCTTGACATTGTGGAATGATTTAATTTGGTTTACAATTGCAAGACTCATAAGGCTTAAATAGTTAAACCTAAATAAAGTGTATAAGGGAAGATTTAAGATTCTCTGTATCTGAAAAAATAATTTATAATAATATTAACTATTAAACTAGAGCCCACCAAATAAAAAATATTAAACAATCAAGAGCATGCTTGCTGTTTAAAATAAAAATCACATTAAATATAAACCTTTATGGCAAATCAACATCTATCAATTCAAAGTTAGTACAAAAACCAGAGCACATTGTCCTCCAAGATCTCGTTTTATCATAATAAAACTTGCCTGCACAAACTCATTTATGCATAATATCACAAATTCATGTTCTTTCATGATACTAACCTTCTTTCTGGATCCAAACTGTACCACTCCCCATGCTTTGACAGGTACCACCACAATAGTCTACAAAGCAGAAATGTTTATCAATATACATAAATCAGTGACTTTGAAGAATAAAGATAATCAAATAAGCATACTTTATATGGTATTAAGACACTAATTACATGTAATCTTGGTAACTTCAACTAAAGTAATTATATTTGACCTTTGGAAGAAATGTTGAAAGTGAGGGGTAGAGGAAAAAAAAATATGAAGCTTGGAACTTCAACTAAAATGCATTTTCGTTCCCCTGTAGTACCTTTATCCCAGAGGAGAACTGTTGCTGAAATTCAGAATCATCCTGCAAAAAAGAAAGAAAATTATTTAGTGATAAATGGACAAAAAAACAAGAGCAATTGAAAGTTGAAATAAATGGTACAATTTCAACAGTTGAAAACAATACCTCACAAATATTTTGGCCAGTCAAATTCCAATCATGAGTTTGACCATCTGAGTGCACCCAACTGTGCTTGCCCGTGGAAGCGGCTTCACCTACAATTCTAGATAGGACATGGCAACTGTATCAGAGCCCTTTGTCTTTCATTGATAAGTACATGCATTTGGGTTTTGCATTTGAAATGAATCTCCACTTTTATCTCACTGGTTTAGTGAAAAACTGAAAAATTATGTAGTTTTGGAAAAAGTAAAACAAAACTAAACAACAATTTGAGCATACCCTTCACCCAGAAGGTGGACCTGCGGATGCATGTTGGCAATTTCTTCTCCCAGATGCTCTTCATAGTATGCTTCTTCCACAGTCAACAACCTACATGAATTTCAAACATGCAATGCAATCCACGGTGAGAAAGATCAAAATGACAGAGAAATGTGAAAGCATTCGTTACTAAGATGTGACAGTTGAATAGTTTTTTGGAGCATTTTGTCAACAGAAGAAGAAACGTTTCTACTTCTTAGTACCCTCAAACAGGAAATGAGAAAAGAAAACATAATAGAAAAGAGAAGAGCAGAAGAAAAAAAAATGCTTTACAAGGAATTCCGTGGATGAAAGCGCCAGAAAATAGCATAAGACCAGCCATCACCACAAGTACAAAGAGTCTTGAGCTTATTCCGTAGAGTAAGAGGCATTGTCATTGCCATCGTCATTTGCCACTAACTAAATGGTTATAATTATCTATCGATGCATGAACAAGTATAGTCTATAATCTATATAGCAGAAACAGAAATTGGTGAATTGAAGGGAGGGAGGGAGGGAGGGCCAGTAAAAGCGAATATTCACTCAGAAATGTCAAACACAGGAAGAAAAGGAAAGGCAAAGTCTGAACAAAAATGTTGTCAGGTTTGGCCTATTCTCACTTTCAATCAAATCTAAGAGCATAATATAGACACATATTTAATAGTTTAATACTATAATGTATTTGTTGTTCTTTAGGGACAAAACCAACATCTATAACCCGTACTCTATTGAGCCTATTCTCTTCCCTAGCTTCCAATTTCCAACACAGCTTACGACATCAACTTCCCCACCACTGGTCCCACTCACTCATCGCCTACAAATATTCCCCACAACTTCACTTTCATTCTTTATGTCATCTACTTATAATTGTTCATAATTATAAATATTCGCATTCACCGCCAAAAAAGTAAAATAAATAAATACGGTGATTTGTTTTGTTCTCCATACAAGTAATATAAATTGGATTAAATTTAGATGTATCCAACAACTTATTAATAAAGAATTATGAGACTTGGCCAAATGAGGCTTGCCAATTTATCATATCGATCATTTTTCTTATTGAATTTAAACCTATAAATTGTAATACTACTAATTTACTAGTATTAATTTATAATTATAATATCCGGAGAATAAAAATGGAAAACTATTATATCCTGAAATTAAATGCAGAAGAGCTATGGTCATCATTGGATTTTTATCATACAGATACGCATGTATGGTAGAATTGAAAGTTTAGATAAGAAGAAATATTTTCTCATTTCATGCTCATGATTATATCATAATTATTCATAATTAATACTAATGGAAGGGAATAATTGCAATTTACGAGCATTGAATTTGAGAATCTTATCATATTGTGAAAAAGTTGTTCATGCCATGCATAGGAGTAGATCAAAATTAATCAATAGTCTTACGGGGTTATTGTTGTATTATAAAGTATCTTGCGCCCCACGCTCTAGTTACATGGATTGAACTGCCGATACCATCTGGCAGTAGTACTAATTAGTGGGGGTAACTGTTCAACAAAAAAGAAAAATACTAGGTGTAACTTGTAAGCAAGAATGCTGACATATGTGTCATATTCTGCATTTTTTTACTTCTTGTTCTGCGGGTTGGCTTCAATGTTTAAAACCCATACAATAACTAATGATACTTTTCTTTCTGGTTAATGTATTTTATATGGGTTAGCTAGATAAAATAATCAGGATAATATTCTCTTACAAAATTTGAATACAATTGCATTGTCAGATTTCCAACTCAAGATCACTCTTTAAATTACAATGATCTTCTTGTTTGTATTTGATAGAGAGAAAAATAGAAAATAAATAAATGTGGATTTCATTTGCATCTCATATCTTCTACACATAAAAGTATCTTTCTTTTATTTTTATCCTCTCAACCAAATATACTCTTAATAACATACACAAGTTTCATGATGAATTAATAAGTAAGTTTTATATAAAATGTTTTTATACTAATTTCTATATAAATATGATATTACATATATGATTAATTTAAATTTTAAAATATAAAAAATAAAAATAATTTGTCTACACAAGTTTTACGTTTATAATTTAAAAATTACCACAAAGTGTTAAAAATATTATAAGTATCAATTTATTATATCAGAGAAAAAAAATAATTTATCAAAATTTAGGGGTTAATTTTTTTTTAAAGTTCAGGGACTAAATAAACACATCCCTAAGGACGTAATTAAGCTTACCAAAAATGTCAAAATTGTAAAATTCAAACTTTAACTCATTAATTAATGTAATTAATTTCCGTAATTAATATAATAATGGATTTAAAGATATGTTTCTTAATAACTAAACTTTTATGAAACATCACTGACGACATTGACACGTGTAATATGGACTTCTATCGAGTTGACACGTGTATTTTGGACTGTAAGAACTTTAATTTGATTGTCACAAGCGTATTGAACTTAAAACTTAAATTATATATTGCTTTTACTCTTTTAATTTGTCTTAATATAAAAATTTCATTTACACCACTCAAACATCAAATTCAAACAAAAACATTAAATAATATTCTAAAAATAATAATAGGCCCGTAGTTGACTTTTTTTGTTATACCCGTAGTTGACTTATTAACTCATAAGCTTTCTCTAAAAAAAAAAACTCGTAAGTTAACACAAACGCGGTCAAAAAAGTCTACATTTAAATAGACCATAATTTTAACTAGTTCTAACATATATATTTGAAACCTAAAGAAAAAAACATATATATTTTATTTGCAATTAAACTGGCCATTTGTGGGCTCAAGCTCGTAAACCTAGTTTTATTCACAACTAAACTATTTTCTAGAAATGAAACTCTTGAAAATAGAATTCCAAAAAACAATATAACTATATTATTATTATTTATTTTTCTTATGAATAATATATTTATGATCAAATAAGGGTAAATATATTTTTTTCCTTCATATATTTCCAAATTTTATTTTTAATCTCTAATAATTTTTTATCATTATAGTCCCTCTTAAAAAAATTATCTTGTTTTTTCATAAAACACTATTTAAATAATTTTATTTCACCTTTCAATGAGCGATCTAAATAAATTTAGAGACCAAAAATAAAATAATTTTTTAAGATTAACAAGTTAAAAATAAAATAGAAACCTAAAATAGAATTCAGAAATTTATCAAAGATTAATAACATATTTAAACCTTAAATATATAATGAAGAATTTTACTAATTTCACAATAAATTATACGAAAATTTGTATTCTCATTTATGAAGGTAAGAAATATTTATTTTTACTCGGTTATAATATTTTAAAAATTATACCTAAAACTGTTTTTATTTTATTTTAACAAAAATGAAAAAAAAAATCTGATGCTTAAAAAATAGAACAGGAAGAGTAGCAATATTAATTATATATAATTATGTAAGTTATATTTTCTTATAAATATTTCTGAATATTTTCTTAATATTTTATAGAAAAAAGTATTAAATAAAATGTTGCAATAATATACATTCCATTTTTTGGAAACATGAGAAATATTTAACACTTATTATATAAAATAAAATAATACAGTAGTGAAACAAAAAAGTTTATAAGAAGATTTAAAAATGTTGTAGCTAAAATATTGGTGACATACTACTCGTACTTGATTCAGGGATCAGAGGTACTGTCCGTTCCTAGTTCCAAGGCAAAAGGGATCGGCTTCTGATTCCTCACGAAAAAATATGCCTCCATTTTCCATAGTTCCATTACTTTGTTTATTTGCTTCAATAAAATGCTCCACTCATTATTTTATTATTTGCTTCGGGTGGCGATACTGTGCTCATTTTCATTCGAGTGTAAACTTTGCAGTTTGCACTGTTTGAAGCATCAACTTCTATTTCAATTTTAATTTGAAATATTTTTTTATTAAAAATTGTTGATAATACTTCTTTAAACATACTTTTTTTATTGGTTGAATTTATTAAACGTTACTATATTCCTAAAAATATGTGATACAAATTTAGTTCTTTAATATAATAACGATGACATTAATTTATTCCTTTGACAAAACTAACATCAATTAGTCTGATAATAATAATAAATTGACTTAGACAAATATAAATTGAAATCACTTTTATATGAAAGGAAATATACTTATTTATCCCTTGTCTTTTGAGTAAATGAATTTAATAGGTTTGTACTTACAGTATAAATATCTTTTATATCATGGATGAATTACAAAATGTCCTATCTTTAAAAAAATTATGTTTAATTAACAATCTTGAAAGTCACAGATTTTATGAATTATGATTTATTGACACTTTACAATGTATAACGATTAAACTCTTAATAAATTTTGTTTTCATCTTTTATAATTTAAAAAGTTTATTTTAATCTGGTTGCCATTAAAATTTCACAAAACAATTGTATGCCTTTTTTTCTAGACATGTTTCCACATTCACATATTTATAATCATAAACCTCTACTTTTGATTATATTCATTAATCTTTACTAATGTCTTTGATTATTTTAAATAAAAATATGCAACATTTTAGAACAAATATTCATTTCATAAAAAAAGAAAAAATATTCATAAACTGATATGATTTGATTAATTAAAATTTTATATACAAAATAATCGATATCAGATCTTCACTACTGATTGATATTCAAGATTAAGATTCATAATTCATTGATGTCTATATAAAATAACCATTCTAATATTATGTTGGGAAAATTTGGATTTTTTCACGTCGTGAAATTAAGATAGACATTTAATAATTAAAGGTAGTATTATGAGCACACGATTATAATTCTCCAATATGGAGATTCTTCCCATATACAAAAGGTCAGAACTCAAGAAGGATGTGTTTATAAAATTGACTCACTCTTCTCTCTCAAAGAGGTTCTCTAACTTTCTAGTTTTCTCACTCTAAGGAGTGGATTCACTCTTGTCTTTGATGGTTAGGAATGAAGGCTCCTACCCTTATTTATACTACTCCACCTCCACAATGAATGGTGGAGATTACTTGTATCCTAGGGTGAAGATTATTTCTCTAGAATGCTCTACACATTCTAGGAGTTTCTACACTATTCTACTCCCTTTCATATTCTTCCATAAGGTTGCACACATCTCCCGAATATTATGAGATTTTCACATTCTTTCATAAGTTTCTAGAGAGTTATACACTACTCTAGAATTCTCCAGTTATAAATTTTTTTACACTTTTCTAAAAGGTTCTAGAATTTTTTAGAACCTACCAATTAAGGAGGGATCCCAACATATTAATAAATAATAAATATTTTTGTTACGGTCAGCTATTAAAACGAGTAGAACTTTTGATGTCGTAGCTTGCCACTCAACCATAAAGCGTGTGGTGGCTGAAGGGGACAAAATTATAAGCCTTTGCTCACTAAAAAAAAGAAGGCTTTCATTAGCGATGCGAAGAAAACCATTTTTATATATAAAGACTTAATAGTAAAGGAACTTCGCGTTTTGCAATCACTTTGTTGTGGGGTTTCCTTTGTTTTCCTTGTCTTTTCTTATACATAAACACCATAACACTAGAGCCGAAAGAAAAATATTAATCAGTATCTTTAGTATTCTTATGATATTGATTAAGAAATTAAAAAATGAATTTTTTTTTTGTTAAGATACATAAAATCATATTATTTATAACTTTTTTTACACTTTCATATAATTTTTATAATAAATGTTTTTCTTTTTAATTTCCTAACCAATTCCTAGATATACTCAAAAATAAAATGGAGCTACAAAATTCTTACTGTATTGAGGAGAGCATATGAAAAGACAAACTCCTTTGCCCTTGCTATATGTTCAATGACCCTATGATTTTCAATCAATGACGACCAACTAATCAACAAATGCAACATGAACGGTTTTCAAAGGACATTTTCAATTCATGCTTGATCATAACTTTAAGTTCTATTAACGTATCTGTGCCATTCGGAAGAGGTTTATGACCATACAATTTTATAGGAGCTATATGCATAAGTTCTTTTGTGATTGTTAAATAGCTTTCTAGCTTGTTCGTTGAGATTGTAACTAATGCACTTCAATGTTTCAGGCGAATTTTGTAATTACAAATAAGTTTCACACATATTCTGATGGTCCAAATTTAAGTATAATAATATTAGTGCTATTTTTATTTTATTAAAATTATAATTTTAACTTAAAATTTGTATAATAGACGTCAATATTAGAAATTAATACACACTATCAATGTAAAGCTCCAATTTTAAATATAAATAACATCAAATATTGTACATAATTGAGTAAAAAAATGTTGTACAAATTTTGTCCTCTTTTATTTAATTATGTTTGTCAAGTAAAAATAACACCTTATTAGACATGTTCCAAAATTCAAAACAATTTTTTCTCCTTTTGCTTTAAAAATTTAAATAAAAGGGAATACTTAATTAAGAAAGAATTATATATATTGGAGATATTGCAGCCAATTCAACATAAGGTCCTACACAATATGAATTGAAGGAAGTATATAGATTTGTTTTGAGTCTCTCAATTGAATGATAATGCGTCAAATTCAAATAATGCAGCTTACCTATATAATCTTTTAGTTTTTATCTATGCGTGGAAAGCAAAATGCTTTGCCCTTTGAGTAAGGGGCAATGGGTCCTATTTTCTTGGAATAAGACAGAAAACTATTATGATCAGTTATTTCTTATTATCGTGCCATGTTCTCTCTTTACCCCAACGGGGGCACATGTGATTGTATTTCTCGTTGTTCAATTTCCTTTCTTGTTTGCTTGTTATTCCTCTCAATAAATCGTCTTGTTTATAGCTTCACCTTTGTTTGAAACATTGAATATTGTATTTATATGTTTTGTTGGTGGTTTACGGTTGTGTATAAATTTTTTAAACGGATCTTTGTTGATAGTCTTAATGTGCTATTAGCACTTTATATATTATTTTGATGATAAAAGAATAAGAAAGATAGAAAAAATATCATAAATTTGATTATTTTTATTAAAAACTAACCATTAACAATTAATATTTGTCAATAAAAAATTCTATTTAATTGTATTAAAAATATATCTTTGTTCTATCAATTTTATCAAAATAAAAAAATTAATATTTTTTTATAAAAAAGACTCTATCTAATTATATTAACGATATATCTTTATTCTATCAATTTTATCAAAACAAAAATGAAATTGCTGAATAGTACGAAAACTATTGTGCACGAAAAGTACGAATAGTGAAATCAAGGATTATCCCTTTAATTCCGTCAAATACTTTTTATTTAATTGTTAACCAATAAGACGCAAGTAACCACTACTTCGTACATTTTGTGCTAATAATTTCGTAAAGTATAACACTGTTAAAAAAGTATATACTAATAAATTAGTTTTTTTCTCTCTATTATAATTAACATATTTGACTTCTTAATATTACTTTGAAGAATATCTATAAACTTCAATTCTTAAGATTGATTATGAAACTATAATAGAGAAAAAAAAAAACTAATTTATTAGTATATACTTTTTTAACATTTATGTAATAATTGAATTCATGTCATTTTCTTACAATATCAATGTGTTATCAACCGATTAACATTCAATAATTTTTTTCCTTGGAACATTTAAGATCTTCTAATATTATACTCCTAATTTAACTATGCCATGAGTTAGAGTAATAAATACATTTATTAAATACTTCTAATTTAACAATTTGGTTTTCTTAAGAGAAAAAAAAAATTTAGTTAATATAGACAAACTTATACGTTAAAAAAAAAAAAAAACTTAGAAGTTAGTTGACGCTGAACACACTCTCCTTTGACTTATTTTCCATAACTTTCAAATAAATAAGGATATGTTAATAATATTTTGTTTTACACAAAAAAAAAATGCAGCTCAGCTCCTTACACCATGCACACATTAAAATGAAAAACATGTCATTGAAATTAATTTAAAGACACGTTTTAATGGTTCAAAATTAATATTATCAAATTTTATATTAAATGAACCTAAATCTTCTAAAATAATGTTGATTTTTTTTCTTTTTCATATTTAGTTTATGAAAGTTTATCCCAGGATTTTTTAAGAACACAAATTTGTGAGGTTTTGAGGCTGGGAGTAGAGTGTCGAGAGACAATGTCATAATTTCATAACAAAATCATTTTTACGTGACCATAATGTTTATAATAATAATAATTAAAACGTTTGAAATATTGGTAAAATAATTTTAGTACGAATATTACTATTATTTTAATACATTCAAAATTTTTAAATATTTGCCTTAATAATCACTGCACTCAATATTTGACCAAACTGTAATCAAATGGGTATAATTCAAAGGGTTTCATTCAAAGTTCAGAAAATTTGGAAGTGGATATGCTTGTATTGTAATTTGTAAGTGTTGTTGTTTGGCAACATCTTTTATCCGCAAAGTTAATTGAGGTAGGGTCTTAAATAGATTGAAAAATCATGGTATTTTTGGATGGATTTACCAAGGAAGAGTTGCACTCGCCACTCCTCTAAAAGTTTATCTCTATATTTCAAAATAAGAAAATTATTAAATATTTCAACTTTAAAAATCTATTCACATTTAGGGTTTGTTTGATTGAAGAAAAAGTTTTTCATATGCATGAATTATAATTTATTGAAGAAAATTTTGTTCATATCCATGAATTATAATTTATTATAGCATAGAAATGACTAAAATATATTTAATTAGTCATAAATATTTTTAAAAATACTCGTCAACTTAAATTAAATATTTTCATGTTTAGTTATACTATTTTTTTAATAAAAAATATAAATTATTTATTACATTCAATAATCTATTTACTTAAATTATTTTTCTTAACTTGAAAATCTTAGGTGTAACATTGCAAATAGAGTGCATTTTTTTAATTGATTCAAATGATATAAAAAATTATTTTTATTTTAAAAAAAGAATAAATTATTAATATGTCTTTCCTAAACACATATAATTTTTAAGGATTTCATTTTTTTCTTTATTGTTGTTGCAACTTTATTCTTGGATCGTCTTTTGATTTTGTTTGTTTATTGATTGTTACTTCCATAAATTTATATGGAGAATGACTATTATAATTTATTTGTCTCATAGAAAATGGTGCCAACATAATCTATGTAAAGTAACTAAAAATATTTTTTTTTAAAAAGTATAAGGATTAAATTGAATGATAAGAAATTTAAGGTAAAAAAAAGAATTCATGAAAATATTGAAATTGAAAACATATATTTTTTTTTATTTTTTGAAACTTTTTTGTAAACTTTCAATTACAAATTATTTTATTGTATGACAAAACATCCAATAAAAATAGCAATGCAAAGAGAAAGGGAAGAGAATCTCACACTTTCACGGGGGTGGGAGCCAAAGCTGACACGATCAGGTCCACTCCACCAAGCTGCTTCACGACATAAGCACAGGCTTTAGTGATTTATATGTTAATAATGTTGTCCAAGAAAGTGAGACATTAAGGTTCGCCATAGTCACTTTTCCCATGTTGTGCTCACAGAAACTTCAAAGTTGTGTTGCTAGTTTGTTTCACCCTAACAAGTAACTATTCTCTTTCGGTCCACGGTGCTCAAGGTTAAACAACTTCCTTCTAATAAGTTATTATGATAAATGTTTTGTTCTTTTTAATGTTAGGAAAGTGAAAGTGCTATAGTTTTTTTTTTTCTTCTGTTTGATTAATTTATTTCAACTTCAATTCAAGCAATTGAGCAGCTTAGTTTCTTTCTTTTTGTATCTTTTACTGCTAGATTCAAATTAGTGAAACTAGAGCTAGATTAATTTTAATATATGACATGAACAATAATAGATTTAAATAAAGAGTTGAAGAATTAGTTGAAATTGGAAAAGAAGTTAATTGCATTGAGCTGGGGAGTACTCGGGTGATTCCTGCCAAGCAAACCTGAAAATAAATGTCATTCTACTCTACTCATTGTAAGATGTCAATTGTCAAGTGAATGAGTGGCATTCCATTTAACAAAATAAAAAATATATTTACTTGCACACGTGTCAAATTCTAATGAAATATTCTATTTCATTGTCCTCCTAGTAGTAGAAAAACTTTACACCTAAAGCAAAGTAGAATAGAGCTTTCCAGCACAGCGTGACATATGTTACATAATGCAATTATTCTATATATAATTATATATTAAGAAATGCTATAAATAAATTTTCTTAGACACTTTTTTAAACACATTATTACATGTTTCTTAACACATATACTTTAATTAACTCAAATTTATTAAAAACTATTAAACTATGATAGACAACCGTTAAATATGATATAAAACCTACAAATTAAAATTTCTCTTTACATGAATTGCAAACTATCATTGTGCAGCACAACACATTTCACTACCATATTCAAGAGTACGTAGTCACTTAAATACTTTGTATCAAACTAATCAACTTTTTACTCTTCACAAAAAAAACTAATTAACTTATCTATATATCTCTAATACCTTAGACAAATATGTTTGAAATATAGTTTAATATATTTCATTGAGTCATTAACCCTCGTTTTATTTTCCTAAACTTTTAAGTAATAAAACTATTTATTAAAGTTTTATAATTAAGTAACTGTACGTAACATTTTAAAGACTTGGTGCTAACAATTACAAGTATTTTTAATAATGTTTTATAAGTAATACATATATGTAAAAAATAATGAATCTTTTCATATAATTTAATTTTTGTAACGAGTAAAGAGAACACGGGAGGGGAAACAATAACAATTAATTAGTAATAAGAAATAATAGAAAGTTACAAAGTTATAGAATTGCAACTTAGTTTATGTAAATATAAAAAAAATCATTTAACTAATAGAAGAAATTTTTAATTAGTGATGTTGTAAGCATTTTATTTGTGTGATGTTGATTGACAAAAATATAAAAATTAAGAATATTTAATTAAATAAATATTTAAAAATGTTTTTTTTTAATTTGATATATACGAAGCTCAAGAAACATGTGTTATGGGTAGGTATGGCACCCGCGCGGGGCGGGGGCGGGGAGTACTCCCCCACTCCCCCATCCCCATCCTTTGCTTCTTGTGGTGGGGTGTTTTTTGTCCCATTCCCGTTCCTCGGCTCCCAGCGAGAACCTCGGTGGACCCTGTTTTACATTTAAAAATGTCAAAAATTATAAAAAAAATATAATTTTTTTGTTTTATGTAAATTTTTCAACAATAATAAATTTAAGGTTTAATTCTAAGTTTAAAACATGACTAAAAATACCAAAATAAATCAATAATAATAGTAATAAAATCACACATAAAAGCATCCAAGAAATATTCAAGTACATATTAATGTTACAGTATTATAAAATAAAAACAATAAAACTAAAGGTTGGACAACATTACAAAACCTTCGAAACCCAATGTGATCAACCATAGCAAGAGGGTATTCATGCAATGCAATCATTTTTGTCAATTCCATCCTAGGAGCATCTTGATTAAAGGTATAGTTTCCAACTAAAATAGATTTGCCTCTATCTCCTACCGAAGATGATGATTGTTGAAGAGTTTTTAGTATTGATTGCTTTGGATCCCTCACTATTCGAAGCTTATAGGTTTTAATGTGGTCGTGCAAATGCTTCATACTTGATCTTGTATCACCACCAAGTTTCTTTTCACAATATTTACATATAGTTTTCCATTTTCCCTCTATTTTCTTTCTTTTGAAGTGGGTCCAAGCAGCGGAAGTTAATCCTCTTTTATTTGGACTTCTTTCAACATCTTCAACTTCTTCTATATTTGGAGAATTTTCTGCTTCTTCCACCGGATTGCTTTGTGCATCATTAGAAACTTGTTATGTTTCTAATGGAGCAATACTATTAACGAATAGATCAATAGGCATACCCATTTTCTGTACAACAAGTAACAAAATTTACAAATATAAGTCATATAAAATTGTAAATACACAGATCTGACTCTTATTACTATATTACAAATTTTAAACTCAATGAATCAATCAAACCAAAACATCACAATAAGCTAGCAGCAGAACAAAGAATTGAAAATACAACAGAAATAAATAAATAAATAAATAAAACAGAGAAAGAACAATTCGAAGTTGCGAAACTCAGAAATGCACGGTGTGACTCAAAGAAGAAAAAGGTGCAACGAAGACTTTCACGAGTTCACGGCCGAAATGAACAATGAAGAAGCGAAGAAGTGAAGAGGGTGAAGACAGTGTGAAATGGTGAAACGAAGTCTGAATGTTTGATGCGGCGTTTTAGGATTTGGATAATGTTTGTGTTTTTGTGACTTGTGAGATATTACTTATATATATGATAATTTTATTTTGTATTTTTTTACTAATAAAATAATATATTAACCCTTATATTTATATTATACATATTATAAGTTATGAGGGTATATAAGTAAAATTATATATACGCGGGGATACGAGAATCCTGTGGGGCGAGAAGCATAGTACTCGTCCCTGAATTAACTGCAGGGAGTTTTTCATCCCCATCTCCGTCTCCGTAGGAAATTTTTTTCCGACTGCAGGGCCCCAAATGGGGTAGTCCTGCGGGAATCCCCGAGTTGCAGGGAGAATTGTCATGCCTAGTTACAGGTTTAAAACTTTTTTTTTTGTAAGAAAAAAAAAAGTTTTGAAACTTTTGTACTTGGTAAAGGGAGAGAGAGAGAGAGCTTAATCTTGTACAACTATGTTAATTATAATTAGCTCTGTACTTAACTTGGTGGATAAATGTTGTTAAAACACAAGTATAATAATAATCATAAAAGCTCCTCTAATGAGTCTCAAAACATATGTAGTTTGATGCTAATTTTTGTTAGGATCATGCTGGCATTTGGTGAATTAATTGAGGATTCACTTCTTTACAAAGTCAACTCAATAATATTGTGATTTGTGTGATCACTTTTCCAGCTGGGATTCACTGTGTTCTTAGTCAATCGATGATTCTGAATTTCCGCCTAAAGGATAAATAATTGAGCATTGATTACAAGCCCCATTATCCTTTTGGTTGCTCTTAATTGGTGAGGGTCAAGTTGTATTCCAACAAAATTCTTTCCAATTGCCAATCCATTGGCAAAACTGGAGAAGATGGGTGTTATGATACGCTGCCACATCATGAGTGGGATTTCAAGACCAAGGGCCAAAATACCACCAATGAAACCTTTAATTTCTAAAAAAAAGAAATTGTTTTGCTAATTCAAATGGTACAACACGCTGAACACAACAAAAAGACAACATTGTTTTGCTAACCTGGCATTCTTCTTCGTCGAGTCCATTTTTTTTTATTTCTAGTTCGCAAAGGTAAATATTTTTGTGTGTTAGTTGATTAGTCTCCCCCTAATCAAGAAATATATTCAAATAATTATCTTTTATAATTCTAGTTTATATAAATGTAAATTTTAAAATGATAGTTTTGAAAAATATATTTTATTTATATTTAACTTAATATATACACAACTTTAATAAGATATGCTAGTAATGAAAAATATTTTTCCTTTAAGAAATATTTTTTAGCATAAAATAAAAAACTGAATAGCATTATATATTATTGTAAGAAATAAAAATTATTAATACAGAGATTTATTGAAGCCCGATTTCCTAAGTGATAGTCTTTGTAAGCATTTGTTTCTTTCCGTTCCAGATTTGTTTCCTGCACTCCTTTCGGAATGTAATTTACATTCTGAATTAGTATTTCTGGAAAGTAAAAACTTACATTTTGGATTAGATTTCAAAAAGACTAATTGGAAATGTTAAATTACATTTCTGAAAGGTTAAAAAGTGCATGAAGTAACTATAGAGGTGCAGAAAGGAATTACCGTCTTCGTACCTTTGAGGCCCATGTTCCTACTGCCTGGAAAGGGTCAATCCAACAGATCATAGATTCATAGCAAAGCTCCGCTGCTTGCAGTCAAGCTGTATCCAAAATCTCCAACAGAATAAAAGGTTCACCATTGAAAACCAATTTGTCTCGATTGTTTTTAAACTTATATATACTTTTTTCCTTTGTTATTATTGTGCGTGCGTTTTTCTTTGGAATGATGTTAGCTGAACAGTTAAAGAGTTAAATTAACGAACAACAAACGCAGATGATCTTTATTGATTAAGCAATTTCTCTCAAAAAGAAATATAGATTCTTAAGCAATTCTATCACATAGAGTTACATTCGGCTGGAACTATCAAGAAATTTAAAAGACAAGCATAGAAAGCATACAGAATTTTTAAATAAAATTTGTATATAAAATGTACTGAAAGAAATTAATAACAAAAGGTTGTAAATAACGTTATAAAGTACTATAACTGCAAGAAGAGAAAAAATCATTTGAGATGAAAATTTTTGTCCGGACACTACATAAAATTTCCTTTCAAAAATTATTGTGCAATAGAATTTGCTACCAGAAAATTCTGTCACAATTATCTAGCTTGAAGCTGCTGATAATTATATGGGCCAGAGCAAAGCCTCTGTATGCCCATTCATATTGATATACGAGGAAGTAATTTATCAGGAAGATACATATATAGTATTTGCTATCCCTGAACTGATTATATTATTGTTGAAGTATAAGTATTTGCAGTCCACAAAGGAATCAAGTTGTTATAATCATATGATTCTTGTTTTCCCACTATTTTAAATTACTTCTGCAAACCTGAAGATCATAAATCATAATACTAAAAAAATAATTGAAAAGAGCATTATCTTGCCTACTGCAATGAGCTTGGAATGTGGCTTAATAGGCTAATCAAGAATATATTGTACAGGATTTGTAATAAGGAAAGTTCATCACAATATGTGATTACACATTTTAAAGAATGTGGATCTTCTCTGGTTTTCTTCCTTTGTACAAATCTCTCTCATCAAGCAAGTGGAAAACCTTTTTTTTCGAAGCTTATGTTGTGTTCATTTAATGCCTCATATATTATTAGAGATATAGATTACTAGTGTTACTAGCATTTGTTAGTTATAAGTTAGTTACTCTTATAACTAACTATATAACAACTTACTAACATTAGTTATATAAGGTTCAATATATTAATATAAAAAATGATTTGCTCATTTGAATGTTATCCAAAATAATATTCAATTTTTCTTTTTTTCTATTTTTCATCTCTATACCTTGAATTTTATTATGATATCAGAGCAATACCATTTCCTCTCCGTTGCCACTATCAATCAACCTCTTTGTTCATCGTCACCACCACTGTCCTTTGTCATAAGTCACCGATTTCAGCTAACACCTACCTTCATTCAATCCTTATTCATCTTCTCCTCATATTTTCCTTTTCAATTTTCAATTACATTTTCCTAAAATTTCTCCAAAACACAAAATCCTAACATTTTTCCTTTTCTCTGATTTCTGGCCAATCTGAGTCACGATTCGTGAAACCATCACCACCAATCAGTTCCTCACTACCTCTGTAACAAAACTCCTAAACATTTGTCACCGTCGCCATGCAGGCGATTGCTGACCATCGTGCTCTGTCGTGACAATGATTTTCAACCACCGTTTTATGCTCGCAACAAAACCCCTTTGTTTTTTTTGTCTCCGCTGTCGTGAGGCGATTTTTGGCCACCGTGAGTCAACCGTCCTCCTCCGTGAGTGGGGATTTCTGGCGAGTATGCATATGGAACTGTTGTCTCAGGCTTGATGTCGGATTTGATGCCCTTGAGTTTAGTAGATCTCGAGGTTCTCTCCATGTCTAGAATTGCCCAGTTTTTCTTACAAGGTGTTTGATTAAATGCTTTTGAAGATTTTGAAGATATATTGGCTATTGTTTGAAGTCTTGCACTATTTCAGAAAGATGCACATCGACTTTTTGGTGATTTGTATTTTCATTGTTTCATTGATATTTGACCTGTTTTGGCTTATTGTTTTCAGCCTTTGGGCTTATTTTTATGATTGTAGCTTCTGCCATGTGTGGTGGTGGTTAAGCATTGTTCCTTTGTTTGCTTTTATCCATGGTGGTTATATACTATTTTAGCTTTTGTCATGGATGGTTAAGCCTTGGTTGCTTCTGTCTTGAGTGGTTAAGCATTGTTTAGCTTTTGCTCTTGATGGTTAAGCTTTGGTGATTTGAGCTTCTACCAAATGACCTTGTTGTTACCTTTGATTGGTGGTTAAACTTTGATTTGCTTATTTTGGCCTTTGATGTTTGCTTTGGATTCTTGAAAGAAGAATGAGAAAATTGATGTTGGTTGAAGACTTCTAGGAACTATGCAAAATGACTGCACCTATATTTTGATTTGTTTCTATATTTTTGTTTTAGTTAATGTATTTACAGCATGTTTAGTTATATTTCAATTTTTAGACTTTATTTCCTTTACTTAATTTCATTGTATTTTGATATATTTGTTTTTGTATTATCCACTCCTAAACACCTTCCTATTGAGAGGCTATTAGAGATATAGATTACGAGTGTTATTAGCATTAATTAATTTAGTTAAGTTAGTTACTCTTGTAACTAACTATATAACAACTTACTCCTATTAGTTATATAAATCTTGATGTATTCATATAAATATTGATTTGCTCATTTAAGTATTATTCAAAATAATATTCAATTTTTTTTTTATCTTTTTTTTTTTCATTTTTATACCTTAAATTTTATCATATATGACCCGAAAAAATATCAGACCAATAAAAATATGGTTATATCCTTTAAAAGCAATTTACCCTATACTTAAATATCAACTGGTGACACCAATTTCAGACCGTTATTCCCCACAAAACAGTTCCGTTTGATGTTTCCTGCATTAACGTCCAACCTCACTCAATCTTTTCATTACTACTAGTAAAATTCATTATTTTTTATATTTATTTCTTCCCTTTTCTTCACAAAATCTATTATATCTATCAATTATCACTTTCCCCCCTTATTTCTATATCCTTATTCCAACCCAATCGACCAAAATGAGTGGATGATCATGTCTTTTCCTTTTATTAATCTTTGATACGGACTAATCAATATATATATATATATATATATATATATATATATATATATATATATATATATATATATATAACAAACATAAAATACTGCTCTATGTTGTGTTACAGACGTCAACCAATGTCAGAATCTAACATGCGTTTCACGTCTATCACACCAATGACGGCCATCACTTTCAACATAACATCAAATGAAAACAAGCCAAATCCCTTTATCCCCTCTTTCCAGGAAATGAAAATAATATATTTTTACATAATTCTTTTTTTTAAAAAAAGAACAATTTTTAATATTTTTTCATATTCAAAATTAGAAAAAAATATTCAAAGAATTAGAATTGTACCAAAAAAATATTCAAAATTAGAAATCTAATAAAATTTAATCAGTATGTTAAAAGTTAGTTATTAATCAATTATGTCAAATTTTCTGAACATAGGAGAGTAGTTATAGACTTATATTTGCTACTTATAAACGTAAAATTGACTGAAGATAAATATCTGTGAATTTCTGCACCTTTTCTCATCAAAATTAAAAAAAAAATTAAATGAAGTTAAAAATAAATAAAATTTTAATTTTTCATAAACTATGATATATGTTTTTAAATATATTTTAGTTGTTGAGTAATAAATATTTTTGTGCATAAATTTGATATAATTTTTAATAAATTTATGTCAATAAGTTTAATTTATTTTCTTATCAAACAATTAAAGTTTTCGATCAAATAAGCTATTGATGAATCATGACAGAAGGTGAATGATATACTTACAGTATATGTTATTCTTCCTTCTCAATTTATTTAATTTTACCAAAATCAACTTATCTCATATTATTATGAATAACATCATAAAAACAAGGAGGAAAAAAAATGATAAATAAGAAAATAAAGGAGAGGTGGGAAAGTATGTGTGTTTGATTGAGTAAATAAAAAGTATGAATCTCGTTTTTTTTAATATAAATTTACATGAAATGAATAGTGAAAAATGTTTCTTTTAAAAAATAATCAATTATTTTAATTAATAATTGATCGACACAAATCTTATATTTTACTTAAAGTTGCATAAGTAATTTTACGAAATTTAACAAAATTGTGTGTTTTAATCTATAAATTGAGAAAAAAAATTATTACTACTGAAGTAAAAAATACTTTTAAACTCCCACAACTTTAATCCAAACATATATACACAATTTTTTTAATATAATAATTAATTTTTATTCATGACAATCAATTATTTGTTGATCGATTAACAATTGATTCTTTTATTTTTTATTTTTTTATTTATCCTATTTATTTCCCTCCTGTCAAACGCACCGTATATTTTGAAAAATATTCATTATACCATTTCTTATGATATAATAATACACCATTTTATAAATGCATAACTATAATATAGTTATGAGCTAGTCTATGACTACAAATTTATTAGTTTATTAAATAAATACATCATTGGGAAGGGAATTAATATATTTAAATGTTTTAAAATGATCCATATTTGTGAGCAAAATAATTATGAATATTTTGAATGAGAATATTTTAAAAATAAAAGATAAAATGAGACAAAAAAAGGATAGTATTATTTTCTTTAACTTTTTTTTTTTACTAAATTTATTGTACAACTTTAAAATTCGTTTAATAAATTTCATTATTTGTGGCAGAAAAAGACAAAGCAAGTTTACAGAAGAGAAGTTGGCTTGGAATCTGATGAACCAAGTGGGACTGAGGGTATAATTATTCTTATTTAGCACACATGCCGAGGGGAATGTTTATGGGGCCCCCACATGGAAAAAGAAAGAGAAAATTGGAAGATAAGAGGGCATGTCATGTGTCAGAACCTTGTCACTTTTTTTCTTTCGATTGGGATAGACATAGGAAGATGTGGGACGCAAGCAATGATCATTGGCTCGCCTTAATGGTGTCAATGTGGGAGAGAGAAATAAGAATGTTGTCAATAGAAAAATCATCACTCCACAATCCTTAGATTTTTTTCTTATTTTATTTATCTCCTTCTTCTTTATATCATGAAAAATTCACTCTTACCTATTTGCAAACCAAACGAAAATAGTACAAGCAGAAGTATATTATTGTTACTATTGTGGTGGCTGGTGGGTGGGCTTTTGATTGATACAACTTTATAGTTTGTAGCTATGATGACTATAGTTAATTAACGTTACTTCTTTAATAATGGGATATCACGTGAAGATATCAGAAGTCTCACCTGGCTTTTGTTCTCCTCTAGCTATTCATGAATCATGATCATAACACATTTTAACGCGGATCTTGCTATATACAACTGACAGCTCCAATTAAACCTGAATGTATTAGCACAAAACAAATAGTAGAAAGAAAAGGGAAGGAAAGATAAATTAAATAAAGGTTACCATCACATAGATATTCACAGCCAAAATACTTACGATGTATCATTCGTAAGTCATAAACATAACATACCAATTTATATAGTCATAAAATATTCTTGTACATTATACATTTTTGGAATCCGGTAAATCAAACCAATTGATGATGTTGCCCTGCTAATGTGATAGAAGAAATTACATGAAATATAAAAAAGGGCAACAACACTTAATTTACCCGGCCCCTCTTTCTAGCTACTTGTTAACCCTAAAAAAATGGAGTTAATCTTGATCTCTTCTACCATTACATATAACCAAATGTAATATAACTCTTGTTTTAATTTTCCAAGTACTACTGAAGCCTGCCTAAAATAATTAAGCTTCTTCTCAAGATCCCAAAACTTGGTCATCATGAAGAGATATAAGAGGAGCCAGATACACATAAGAAATTGACGGAAGTGGAAAAGAAGCCCACGTATGAATCGATCCTATCAGCTGTTAGCCAGTTATGAAGAAATCCAAACAAGTGAAGTCCCCACATGATCTGAAGGAAAACACATCCCCCCCCCGAAAAAAAAGTACAAAAGAAAAAAATTGACTTAGTAGAAAGCAAGAGAAGAAATTAAGTAAACAAATATAAATATATATTTATATGACTCTCTTAATGATTAATTACCATGATCCTCCGCCTAACATTCCAGTCCAATACCCAGTTGAATCCCCTTGTTGCGTCTGATTCATTGTGGTGGTGCTAGAAACCTGTTTTAGGTCCTCAAATGGAAACAAGAGCCTCCCACCATGAACATTCTGAAGGCTTGTGTACCCCTTTCCAATCCCATCTAAAGAGAAATTCAAGGTTCCTGGCTTGAAATCTTGCAGAGGAAATCCACAAGTGTAGATAGAATTTGGATTAGATGGAACTGGAATAGGCATGAAAGAAGTACTCAAACCAGTACTGGAACTAGAAGTGATCCCAGTAAGAAGCTCTAATGCAGAAAGGTGATGAGAAGTGGAAGTAGTTGTAGTTGTGGTTGAAGAAGAAGCTGACATGCTGTTGTTGCTACTATTGTTGTTGTTATTTTGTTGGACCAATTCAGAGATTTTTCTGAAATCTGAGGTGGTGGTGGTGGTGGATGGGAAAGCCAAATTGAGATCTTGGCCTTGATGAATAATACTATTATCATTGCTCTTAGGGTTTTGAGTAGTGTGTGACAAAGTTGGAGGTGTGATGACCAGATCTGCAGAAAGCTTCTTATTGGTTGAATTATTGTCATTGTGATGACTATTGTTACTACAAGAAGCTGAAGATCTCTTGTTCTTCCTAGAGCCACCTCCTACAGGGATGTTCCTGAGGGTCCCACCTTCAGTCCAATACCTTCTACAAGTCTTGCAGAAATACCTAGGCTGTGTGAGGCTGTAGTTGTTGTAGTAGCAGAACTTGGTGTTAATTGAATGACACCTTGGACAATTAATAGCTTGTTCTTTCTGTGGCCTTGGCTTCCTTTCTACAGAACCTACTGCAGCCTTTGTACATGTAGTATTTGTCACCACTATATCTTCTATTGGTTTCACCACCATCTCCTTCAATATTAACCATGCACATAAACAAATTAATTAATAAAAAAAGCATGTGTGTATCAAACAAATATGTATCAAAACAAGAAAATTAATTTACTTGGTCTACAAATTTTTATGATCGAGAAAAATGGTGGAAATTATGTATATAATTATGATATAAATGGAAACTTTTGATCTACTACTTTATGTTGTGGAAAAAGTGAAGGAAAAGGTGAGAAAGCGAAAGGTGCACACATACTATGTTAAAGAAAATAGATGGGTGGGCACGTAGTTTCATCACTTGCACCACCAGGTACAAACATGTGAACAGCTAGAAGGAATCAAATTAAGGACTAATTACCTGTGGCCATTGAGCTGTGTCCATGGATGGATGAAGATGAAGAAAGAAGGATGAAGTTGATGAAATTAAAGAAAGAGAAAGAGAAATGATGATAGGTTTTGTAATTTAGTTGAAACGGACCCGTTTTTGTTGCAAAAGCAGAATAAAGGGAATGTTAGAGACCTGTGCGTGAGTGTGGAACGGTGTATGACTGAATGAATAATGGAGTACCTTTTTTCTACTTTATCAATTTTAATATCAAGACTTCAGAGAGAAGAGAATATGGGTGGGTTAATTAATTCATTATTTTTGTTTCCTCATCTCACCGTGACCGTGGTATATATATAAAATATGAATATAATTTATATATATATAAATTATTAGCAGGAGATAACATGATTTTAAGAAAATCTAAATGTAATTAAAAAAACTGTGAAAATGAATGTAAAAGACTCAAACTAGGCATAAAAATATGTTCAAAATAAAAATGCTCAAGATTGGGAAAAAAAATATTACGAAAGAAGTTGAGTTAAATAAGGCTAAAGAACCTTTTTCTTGCATTCTTGCTGCGAATTCTGCATGCGACGTAGATACAATCATCATTCTCATTCTCTGCAAGAAGATTGGAAGAATCATATATCAAACTTACAAAAGAATTAATGGTGCAATATGCAAGCCAAAATCATATAATACTATCTACTCTCTTTTCTTTTTTCTTTTATGTTTGATAGAATGAGAATTACAAACTATTAGGTTGCACAGGATAAACATTGTTTTACCTGATAATTGTAGGTGTATTTGGAGGGGTTTTAATCCAAAAATGGAAAAATCAAGTGACATTTGTTATGACTCATTTTTGTCCATTATGATCAAACTTATCTCATGGCAAAGAATTGCCTTCACGTGAAATACCTAAAATGAAAGAGGGGAGATTAAAACCAGGGAAAAAGAAAGGAAAGAAACTTCTTTTCTTAAAAGAAAATGATTAAGGAACATACCTGCAGAAAATTCTATTTTTTGGAAAAGCTATAGAGAATAACACGAGAGAAAGATAGAAAAAGAAGGTATCATCTTAGCACACCGGAACACACATTAACGCAAGAGAGAAGAGTGAAGTCATATGGATTTTGCTTTCTTGCTAGTTGTTATTGGAGTGGAGAGAAGACACACGGGACTTTTGCCCTTTAAATAAGACTCGGAAGGTCATCTAACCCATCGCCAAATATTTTTCTTATTTAATTTTATTTATTTTGTATGTTTTATATATGAGAAAATGTCAACTTACTTCAAGATCTCTCTCATCATTCATTCTTTTAAAATCTAATGATTAAGATTTAATATTTATTACAACTATTAAATTTTAACAAAATGAATGATGAGAATGAGAAAAAATTACTATTAGAATAAGTTGATCCTTCCTTTTTATATATTGATAATACTTTTTATCTTATTAAATTAATATTTAATTTAAATAAATTAGTTAAAAAAAAGTTTAAGTATTTTTTAAACTAACATCTTATCTCTATTTTGAAGCAATTTCACAAAAAAATAAATTTGAGCGTTATAAAAAAATAATTCAATAACCCCTTTATGTTTACAATTTCTCGATCTTCTCATAATAATATATAAATAGTTTATGATTGATATTGAGGAAAAATAGAAAATGTAATTAATAATTCCTTTCATTACAAAAAGGGGTAATTAAACTAGAAAATGAAAGAAAAATCAAAATAGATTCTAAGGAATGAGAGGATCAGACGACATAGCAGCAAGAGTAACCAAATTAAGATTTATAAATTTTTTTAATTATGTATAAGAAAGAAATAGTGTACTCGATTCAAGAGAGATAAAATTGCCTAAAAGTATATGCAAATGAAAGAACAAAACAATTGTGTAGAAGAATTTTGTATTAGACCTTTTTTAACTGATGGTATACATTTTTTATATAGGTAATAAAAATGCAAAATTTGAGGAGAAATTTGTTTCAGGAATAAATGAATGATGGAGATCAACGTTTCACTCGAAAGAGTTTAATAGTTTATTAATATTTGTGTTTAGACTTTTTTTTTTATCTTGTAATTTGTGCAAACACCTCATCGAAGATTTGGTATAAATCTGGTTATTATGAATTGGTTTTGTAGTTAGAAGGTTTTTCTCGAGTGTAAATTTAACACAAAAACTATTTAATCATATTTTTTGTCAATCAAACCATTGAGAATCAATAACTCGAAAAACACCCCCTGGTTGCAACAAAACTAATCTTGTAGCATTTTTTTTAACAAAGACGCATTATAAAAAAAATAATATCAATGTATTGTTTCTAACGAAGGCACCAATATCAGCCGTCCAAGGCCATCAAAAACTACATAAAGCGTGTACGAGAATTGGCTCTTTAAAATCAAATCCAAGTTAGAAGGTACATCATGTATTTGAATGCATGTTCATCTTCCATAGACCCCAAGTCCATTATTGACACAACAACTATAGATCGAAGATTTGGTATAAATCTAGTTATTCTGAATTGGTTTTGTAAATTTAGCACAAAAACTATTTAATAACATTTTTTTATCAATCAAACCGTTGACAATCAACCACTCGAGAAACATCCTCTGGCTCCAAAAATCGATTTGGAATACCCAAATTTATATCAAATGTTTGATCTAGTTGTTATGTCGATATTGAACTCGAGGGATCTTGGGGTGGTTGGCACATTCAAATACATGATCTAGCTCCCACCTTGGATTTGTGTTTAAGGAAAACCTACTCTAGTGTATTTTATGGTGTTTTTGATGAGCATGGTGGGGCTGATATTGCTGCCTTCATTAAAAATGATGATAAGATATTATTTTTTTATGAAGATCTCTATTTAAACAAGGCTATGAGTTTTTTTTGAAGATGTTGTTGCCTTTGTTAAAAGAAATGCTATGAGATTACTTTTCTTTGTTAAAAATAACCTCAGCTTTGTTTTTAACAATGACAATAAAATCTTTTCAAAAAAATAATCTTGTAGCATTGTTTTTAACAAAGACGCATCATAAAAAAAAATATTATTGTATCATTTCTAAAGAAGGCACCAATATCATGTCGTCCAAGGTCATCAAAAATTACATAACACATGTACGAGAATAGACTCTTTCAAATCGAATCCAAGTTGGGAGGTATATCATGTATTTGAATGTGTTCATCTTCCATAGAACCCCAAGTCCATTATCGACACAACAACTTGATCGAAGACTTGGTATAAATCTTGTTATTCTGAATTGGTTTTGTAGCTAGAAGGTTTTTCTCGAGTGTAAAATCAACTAGTGAATAGACAATTTAGTTCATGAGATTGTACCTATTTTGCATATTAGTCTCTAACTTAATATTAAATTCAAAATAGTCCTTATCTTTGTATAAGTGTTGCAAAATAGTTCTTCCGTTAAATTTTAAAGTAACACCGTTAGTGAAGTCAATTTTAGTGCCACGTGGTCTATCCAACGTGGCACTAAAAGATGACGTGGCATGACATATGGACGTGCCTCTTAAAAGATGTCACGTCATTTGATGATAACAAAACGAGTAAATAGATAATTTAGTCCCTGATTTTGTACCCCTGTTGCATATTAGTCCCTAACTTAATGAAAAATTCAAAATAGTCCCTATCTTTTGCATAAGTATTGCAAAATAGTCCTTCCGTTAAACTTTAAAGTAACGCTGTTAGTGAGGTCAATTTTAGTGTCACGTCATTTGATGATGATAGAATGAGTGACTTCTTCAAATTTGATGGTTCTGAACCAATTGAGGCATATATACGAAAAAAAACTCACACACACTTGCACAAATAAAAAGAACAAAAAATCCACAGCAACAACCTTATCTTTGTAGCCAGAAATCGTGCAAGGCAAATTTTGCAACACTTTGCAATGCATGGACACTTTAAGCAAATTAAGAAGAAAAGTAAGAAGAAAAGAAAGAAGAAGAGAAAAAACCAGAGGAATAAAAAGATGACAAAGAATCCAAGGAGAAATCTGCGCCGCCAGAAATCGTGCAAGGCACAACCTTTGCAATGCATGGATACTTTAAGCACGATTTCTAGCATCTTTTAAGTTAGGGACTATTTTGCAACACTTATGCAAAAGATAGAGACTATTTTGAATTTTTCATTAAGTTAGAGACTAATATGCAACAGTAGTACAAAGTCAGGGACTAAATTGTTTATTTACTCGTTTTGTTATCATCAAATGACGTGACATCTTTTAGGAGACATGTCCACGTGTCATGTCACGTCATCTTTTAGTACCACGTTGGATAGTTCACGTGACACTAAAATTGACCTCACTAATGGCGTTACTTTAAAATTTAACGGAAGGACTATTTTGCAACACTTATGCAAAGATAGGAATGATTTTGAATTTAATATTAAGTTAGGGACTAATATGCAAAATGGGTACAATTTCAGGGACTAAATTGCCTATTCACTCTAAAATTAACACAAAAACTATTTAATCACATTTTTTGTCAATCAAACCATTGAGAATCAATAACTCAAAAAACACCCTCTGGTTGCAAAGATCGATTCAGTGTAATAACGGGTGATAACAAGAATATAAAAAAATTAAAAGAAAAAAAATGTTAAAAGTGTCATGCTAAGAATAAAAAATATGTATAAAATTAAAAGTCTCAAATTAGAAAAAAAAAATTAAAAATTAACAACGCAAGTGTTTAAAATATTTTAAAATAGTATATTATACACAATTTGTAAAAGCTAGAAAAAATAATTTAAAAATGGTAATAGGTATATTGTAATGTTTTTACAAAGTAGAAGGTTAAAAATAAATACAATATTTTCAAGAAAATATATAAAATATTGATAGGAAACAACGTGATTTTGAAAAGGTTTCAAAAATAACTAAATGTAAAGGATGTAAAAATGAAAAAAAGATCGAGTCATACTGCTTATAAATATATGTTCAAAATAAAAAATTTGAAAGTAAAAAATATTATGAAATAAGTTTAAAAATATACTGAACGTGGTTTAAAATGCTTATGATAAAAACATGATTTTAAAAATACTTCAAAGAGTATAATATATTCAATTTTGATCAAGTTAAAAATATAATTGAAGAAAAGTGATACAAAGAAGGAAGTTAAAAGTATACAAATAAATAAATATATTTTAAAAATATTGATAAGTGATCACATATATGATTTTACGGAGGTTTCAAAAGAATAAAATATAAAACATGTAAAATGTTTGAAAAGAATATGTAAAATGATTTCTGATAATAAGATTAAAAACTATGATAAAAAAGTGCAAAGTAGGAAAGATATTATGAAATAAGTTGAAAAATATCAGTAAAAGTGTATAAAATATTTTTGTTAGCACCCGTAGCACCCACGTCGCCTCTAACGAAGATGAACGTCGTCTTCCTGTTGTCGCCACGATGAGGCCAACTCGTGCAATAAGTAAACCCGGTTATCTACGAGATTATATCAATTAACAAACTATGCATTCGTTTGTAACCCATGAGTAACACGTGCAAATTAGTAGCTAGAAGACACGTGCTCATGCTTGTACTCCTTGCAGTATATAAACTGTTGGATCTTACCATATTGAGAATGAGAATAAGCATTACCTTTAGATCTCAGGAGGAGCCCTTCCTCGAATACGGGCAACCACTTATCTCCCTTCCCTGACTTGCGCCACCATTCTTAGCCTCAAGTCTTAGCAGTACCACCGTGAATCCTAACAACTGGTCTGACCTGCCGCCGCGGCCATCGCCATGGCTGACCATGGAACCAGGAAGACAACCACGGATCGACTGGAAGACGCCATTGCACGCCTCACTAACAGCCAAGCAAACCTCACCGAACGCTACACGGACCTCTCCGATAGGGTGGATTCTATCCTGGACCACCTTAGGATACGTGATGCGCACCAGAACCAGCCCTCCTCTAACAACCCGAACAACCACCGCAACTTCGTTAAGCTTGATATCCCGCGCTTTGACGGTCGTGATCCTCTCGGATGGATATTCAAGATGAACCAACTATTCCAGTATCAGAACACGTTGGAAGAAGAGAGAATAATTGTAGCCTCACTCTACCTCAACGACGCCGCCCTTAGCTGGTACCAATGGATGTTTAGCAATGGCTTCATAATGTCACGACAAGGATTCCTTCAATCTCTGGAATCACGGTTTGCTCCGACGTTCTACGACAATCCCAAGGGGGTTTTATTCAAGCTTCAGCAACGTGGTTTTGTTAACGACTACCTAACAAAATTTGAAAGATTGGCTAACCGCGTGGTAGGACTTCCTCCGCCATTTTTGTTAAGCTGTTTCATCTATGGATTAAATCCAGAACTCCGACGCTAGGTGTTGGCTCTCCAGCTAATCTCTCTTTTGCAAGCCACTACTCTCGCCAAGCTACAAACAGATAAGTTGCACGATAAATGATCTTTGTTCCAATACCCCTTCCAACCTCTTCCATTTTGTTCCTCAGCCAGCCTCAACCCTAAATCTAAGCCACCATATGTTCAACGTACACCGGAGGATATGGCGTTTCGTAGGGAGAAAGGTTTGTGTTATAATTGCGATGATAAGTGGAGTCCTAACCATCGCTGTAAGGGACGCATACTACTGTTCATTGCTGATGACTTACCACCGGACGACGACGACCCCGGCTCCGTAACAACCAATTCTGGCTTGGAAGGCAATGGCGGTGATTCTGAACCAGCCATAGACACAAGTTTTCCCCACGCCAATCTTCACGCCATGTTTGGCCTTCCATCATCGGAGACATTCCGCATCTATGGTACCATTAAGAACGCACGTCTCACCATCCTCATAGACAGTGGGAGTACCCACAACTTCCTTCAACCGAGGGTTGCGCAATTCCTTCACCTTCCCGTCGAAACCACACAACCTCTAAGGGTCCTCGTCGGGAACGGGTCTGTGCTAGACTGCAACCAACGCTGCACTGATACTCAGTTGTCGATCCAGGGCCACTCCTTTCCGGTCACCTTCCACTTACTTCATATCAGTGGGGCAGATATCGTGCTTGGCATAGACTGGTTGAAACAATTTGGGCCGGTCACGACTGATTATACCTCCTTCATTATGAGGTTCACCCATTTGGGCTAAGAAACATCCCTGCAAGCCGATGTAGCTATTGGACCAGAACCTGCTTCAGCAACCCAAGTAAAACGCTTGATCCACACAGGTTCGACCTCAGCCTTATTTCACTTATGTGTTTTTTCTGATGATTCAACAGCTTCCACCGTGAGTCATCTTCCCCCTCTAGCCGAGCCCGTTGAAAGGCTTCTCCGTCGATATGATAAGCTCTTTCAGTCCCCGACACACCTACCCCCCTCACGCGAGGTGAACTACCATATCACTCTTCTTCATTCCATGGCGCCGGTAAATGTACGACCATACCGTTATCCTCACTTTCAGAAGACAGAGATTGAGAAGCAAGTCTTTGAACTGCTGTCTGCGGGCCTGATAAGAACGAGCACGAGTCCATACTCTTCCCCAGTCTTTTTGGTGAAGAAGAAGGACGGAACTTGGCGCCTATGTGTAGACTATAGATCCCTCAACACAGTTACGATTCGCGATCGCTTTCCAATCCCTACTATTGACGAGTTGTTGGATGAGCTGGGCCATGCATTGTGGTTTTCCAAACTCGATCTCAGGTAGGGATTCCACCAAATCCTTATGAGCGAAGCTGGCATAGAGAAAACAGCCTTTAGGACGCACCATGGGCACTACGAATACCTCGTTATGCCCTTTGGCTTGTGTAACGCACCTTTGACTTTCCAAGCAGCCATGAATCACCTCCTCGCGTCGTTCCTGCGTCGTTTTGCAGCTGTGTTCTTTGACAACATACTCGTCTATAGCGATTCACTATCCTCCCACGTTCAGCACCTCAATATAATCTTCCAAGCTCTTCTACGAGGTCAGTATTACTTAAAGCAAACGAAGTGTTTATTTGCTCACCCAGCTAGAGTACCTCAGGCATGTTGTTTTCGGCAAGGGTGTAGCTCCTGAGCCGTCTAAGATCCAGGCTATCATCCAATGGCCAGCTCCGACATCAGCCAAGGAACTTCGAGCATTTCTCGGGCTCACAGGGTTTTATCGGAAGTTCATTCAGAAATACGCAGCTATCGCAACCCCATTCACCAATCTGCTGTGTAAGGATGCATTCGAATGGTCACTAGAGTCGCAGACCGCCTTTGAAAAACTCAAATCCGCCATGACCACTGCGCCAGTGTTAGCTCTCCCTAACTTCAACGAGCCTTTTACAGTGGAAACGGATGCATCGGGCTCCACCATGGGGGTTGTGCTCATGCAGCAAGGACACCCACTAGCATTTTTTAGCAAGAACTTCAACCCACATTTATTACACGCTTCCACGTATGTGAGGGAGCTTCATGCAATCATCGCGGCTGTGCGTAAATGGTGGTAGTACCTTCTCGGCTGTCCATTTACTATCCTCACCGATCACAAGAGCCTCCGGGAACTCATGTCTCAGGTGATCCACACCCCGAAGCAACACTACTATCTCTCTAAATTGCTTGGCTTTGATTATAAGGCTGGTGCAACTAACATTGTCGCAGAAGCACTCTCGCGTAGGCCACCTGATTCAGGCCAACTGCTGCTGCTCTCTGTACCACAAATGGATTTCATGAGTGATATTCAACAAACGCTTGAGAATGATCCTAGTTTCCAGGAGTTGGTACGCAACATTAAGGTTAATCCTTCAGCATACCCTCAATTTCGCCTTAGTAAGGGATATTTGTTGTTCAATGGTCGAATTTGGTTGAATAAAACCAACCCTTATATTCCTTCCTTATTGTTGGAATTCCATGCCACACCACTTGGTGGCCATCTGGGGATAGCCAAGACCACACATTGTCTTGAATCAAGCTTCTTCTGGGAGGGAATGAAGCACGATGTTAAGCAATTCATTTGAGAATGCAAGGTTTGCCAGTAGAATAAGTCCAGTACTAGGCATATGGAAGGTCTATTGCAACCGCTACCGGTTCCGACGGGGGTATGGGAAGACATCTCCAGGGATTTCATCACCCATCTGCCTCCATCCAATGACTTCACTGTCATCTTAGTCGTGGTCGACAGGTACTCCAAAGGGATGCATCTCGGAGCATTGCCCACGGGGTTTTCAGCCTTCAAAGTTGCCACGGTATTCATCGACATCATCTGCAAGCACCATGGATTCCCTAAGAGCATCGTTTCTGATAGGGATCCCGTATTTTTGAGTGCTTTCTAGAGAGAGCTGTTCCGGCTCTGTGGCACTTGTCTTCGACTAAGTACTGTGTATCATCCACAGTCAGATGGCCAGACTGAGGTAATGAATCGCGCCCTCGAGCAGTACCTCAGGTGCTTTGTACACTCCCAACCGCCGACATGGTTCCGTTATTTGTCTCTCGCAGAGTGGTGCTACAACACTTCTCTACACTCCAGCTCGGGGCTAACTCCGTTTGAGGTTATATATGGTAAGCCTTCACCGTCAATACCTCAGTACATTCCCGGCTTAACAAACAATGAAGTTGTTGAGTCACTAGTTGCATCCCGTCAAGCTATGAACGCTAAGTTGCAGAAAACACTAAAAAAGGCTCAAGGTTCCATGAAGAAATACGCGGATGCTCAACGCGAGGATATAACATTTTTTGTGGGCCAATGGGTCTACGTAAAGCTTCGTCCCACCCGTTAGCGATCAGTCGCCGTAGTCAACCATTCGAAACTGTCAAAACGTTACTTTGGGCCCTTCAAGATTCTGGCCCGAGTAGGAGAGGTCGCGTACCGATTGGAACTTCCGGCTGAAGCACGCATTCATCCTGTGTTCCATTGCTCCTTGTTGCGCCATTATCACGGAGCTCCGCCCTCAGCCACTGAACCCTGGCCCCTGGAGATCATCGGCCATAAGCCGCTGCAACGCCCTCTTTGCATCCTAGACAACAAGCTTGATACTTCTACATCTCTTCCAACACAGCTGGTTCTAACCCAATGGGCTGGACAACCTCCAGAGGACACTTCCTGGGAGTCATGGCCCGAACTACAAGAAGCCTACCACCTTGAGGACAAGGTGGTGTCAGGGGGAGGAGGTATTGTTAGCACCCATAACACACACGCTGCCTCTGACGAAGATGAACGTCGTCCTCCTGCTGTTGCCACGACGAGGCCAACTCGCGCAATAACTAAACCTAGTTATTTGCGAGATTATATCAGTTAACAAACTATGCATTCGTTTGTAACCCATGAGTAACACGTGCAAATTAGTAGCTATAAGACACGTGCTCATTAGTTTGTTATAGTTAGTTACGCATTTCGTTATGGCCGTTAGATGCCTCATGCTTGTACTCCTTGCAATATATAAATTGTTGGATCTTACCATATTGAGAATGAGAATAAGCATTACCTTCAGATCTCAGGAGGAGCCCTTCCTCGAATATGGGCAACCACCTCTCTCCCTTCCCTCACTTGCGCCACCATAAAGCCTCAGGTCTCAACATGTGCCACCATAAAGCCTCAACAGTAGGAAATATTATGAAATAAGTTTAAAAATATACTAGATGTGGTTAAAAATGTTTATGATAAAAACATAATTTTTAAAATATTTCAAAGAGTATAATATATACAATTTTGATCAAGTTAAAAATATAATTGAAGAAAAGTGATACAAAGAAGGAAGTTAAAAGTATATAAATAAATAAATATATTTTAAAAATATTGATAAGTGATCACATATATGATTTTCCTGAGGTTTCAAAAGAATAAAATATAAAACATGTAAAATGTTTGAAAAGAATATGTAAAATGATTCTTGATAATAAGATTAAAAACTATGATAAAAAAGTGCAAAGTAGGAAAGATATTATGAAATAAGTTGAAAAATATCAGTAAAAGTGTATAAAATATTTTCTTCAAAAATACGATTTTCTGAAATATTTTTTATATCGAATAGGAAGCAAATTTTCGAAAAAGTTTGCAAAAATAATTGAATAAAATAGAGAATAAGTATATAAATAAAGTAGAAGGTTAAAAGTGAATATATATATATTAGCGGGTGATAACATGATTTTAAGAAAATCTAAATGTAATTAAAAAAACGTGAAAATGAATGTAAAAGACTCAAACTAGTCATAAAAATATGTTCAAAATAGAAATGCTCAAAATTGGAAAAAAAAAATATTATGAAAGAATAAGTTGAGTTAAATAAGGCTAAAGAACCTTTTTCTTGCATTCTTGCTGGCAGTTCTGCTAGCTTGTTCTTTCTGTGGCCTTGGCTTCCTTGCTACAGCACCTACTGTAGCCTTTGGACATATTTGTCACCGCTATATCTTCTATTGGTTTCACCACCATCTCCTTCAATATTAATCATGCACATGAACAAATTAATTAATCAAAAAAGCATGTTTGTATCAAAACAAGAAAATTAATTTACTTGGTCTATACATTTTTATGATCGAGAAAGATGGTGGAAATTATGTATATAATTATGATATAAATGGAAACTTTTGATATACTACTTTATGGTGTGGCAAAAGTGAAGGAAAAAGTGAGAAGGCGAAAGGCACACACTTACTATGTTAAAGAAAATTGATAGATATGAAAAAATTGATGGGTGGGCACGTAGTTTCATCACTTGCACCACCAGGTACAAACAAGTGAACAGCTAGAAGGAATCAAATTAAGGACTAATTACCTGTGGCCATTGAGCTGTGTCCATGGATGGATGAAGATGAAGAAAGAAGGATGAAGTTGATGAAATTAAAGAAAGAGAAAGAGAAATGATGATAGGTTTTGTAATTTAGTTGAAACGGACCCGTTGTTGTTGCAAAAGCAGAATAAAGGGAATGTTAGAGACCTGTGTGTGAGTATGACTGAATGAATAATGGAGTACCATTTTTCTACTTTATCAATTTTAATATCAAGACTTCAGAGAGAAGAGGAATATGGTTGGGTTAATTAATTCATTATTTTTGTTTCCTCATCTCACCGTGACCGTGGTATATATATAAAATATGAATATAATTTATATATATAAATTATTAGCAGGAGATAACATGATTTTAAGAAAATCTAAAAGTAATTAAAAAACTGTGAAATTGAATGTAAAAGACTCAAACTAGGCATAAAAATATGTTCAAAATAAAAAATGCTCAAGATTGGAAAAAAATATTACGAAAGAAGTTGAGTTAAATAAGGCTAAAGAACCTTTTTCTTGCATTCTTGCTGCGAATTCTGCTTGCGACGTAGATACAATCATCATTCTCATTCTCTGCAAGAAGATTGGAAGAATCATATATCAAACTTACAAAAGAATTAATGGTGCAATATGCAAGCCAAAATCATATAATACTATCTACTCTCTTTTCTTTTTTCTTTTATGTTTGATAGAATGAGAATTACAAACTATTAGGTTGCACAGGATAAACATTGTTTTACCTGATAATTGTAGGTGTATTTGGAGGGGTTTTAATCCAAAAATGGAAAAATCAAGTGACATTTGTTATGGCTCATTTTTGTCCATTATGATCAAACTTATCTCATGGCAAAGAATTGCCTTCACGTGAAATACCTAAAATGAAAGAGGGGAGATTAAAACCAGGGAAAAAGAAAGGAAAGAAACTTCTTTTCTTAAAAGAAAATGATTAAGGAACATACCTGCAGAAAATTCTATTTTTTGGAAAAGCTATAGAGAATAACACGAGAGAAAGATAGAAAAAGAAGGTATCATCTTAGCACACCGGAACACACATTAACGCAAGAGAGAAGAGTGAAGTCATATGGATTTTGCTTTCTTGCTAGTTGTTATTGGAGTGGAGAGAAGACACACGGGACTTTTGCCCTTTAAATAAGACTCGGAAGGTCATCTAACCCATCGCCAAATATTTTTTTTATTTAATTTTATTTATTTTGTATGTTTTATATATGAGAAAATGTCAACTTACTTCAAGACCTCTCATCATCATCATCATTCATTCTTTTAAAATCTAATGGTTAAGATATAATATTTATTACAACTATTAAATTTCAACAAAATGAATGATAAAAATGAGAAAAAAATTACTATTAAAATAAGTTGATCCTTCCTTTTTATATATTAATAATACTTTTTATCTTATTAAATTAATATTTAATGTAAATAAATTAGTTAAAAATAAGTTTAAATGTTTTTTTAACTAACATCTTATCTCTATTTTGAAGCAATTTCACAAAAAAATAAATTTGAGCGTTATAAAAAAATATAATTGAATAACCCCTTTATGTTGTTTACAATTTCTTGATCTTCTCATAATAATATATAAATAGTTTATAATTCATATTGAGGAAAAATAGAAAATGTAATTAATAATTCCTTTCATTACCAAAAGGGGTAATTAAACTAGAAAATGAAAGAAAAATCAAAATAGATTCTAAGGAATGAGATGATTAGACGAGATAGCAGTAAGAGTAACACAAATTAAGATTTATAAATTTTTTAATTATGTGTAAGAAATAAATAGTGTACTCGATTAGGGGTGAGAATAGGTCAGGTCGACCTACAGGGGTCTACGACATGACTTATTTAAATCCTGGTATGAACTGACCTATTTAATTAAAAGGTTTGACTCGGATTTTCTTAAAAGCCTATTAAATTAAATAGACCAGACTTAGGCTTGTTAAAAAGTCTTATAAGACTGATAGGCTGGCCTATATATATGTATATATAATTATATTATTTTTTTGGGTACGATTAATTTTTTTTTAAACCAACAGACTTTGTGAGTCATGTACCTCTTTATATTACTCATTATTTTTACTGACTTTCCTATTCTGATTAACGTTTCCTTTCCATTAACTTTCTTATTACGTTCCTGCCCAAAGCAAACAAATATAAAAAAGGCTTTTAAAAAGGCTAGCCTATCAAAGACTTTTATTTTGACTCGGTTTGGCCTTTTTAAAAGTCTAGCCTGACCTGATAATCTTTTTAAAAGCCTTTTTATATTTGTTTGCTTTGGCAGGAAAGTTAATGAAAAAGGAAACGAATTTGTTTGGTTTGGGCAGGAACGTAATAAGAAAGTTAATGGAAAAGCAAACGTTAACCCACAAAAGCCAATAAAAATAATGAGTAATATAAAGAGACACATGACTCACAAAGTCTGCTGGTTTCAAAAAAAAATTAATTGTACCCAAAAAATAATATAAGTATAAATTGGTTCCAAAAAATAATATATATATATATATATATATATATATATATATAGGCCGGTCTATCAGACTTATAAGATTTTTTAACAAGCCTAAACCTGGTCTATTTAATTTAATAGACTTTTAAAAAAGTCTTAGTCTTACATTTTAATTAAATAGGTCAGATCAAATTTTATATAGGCCAGGTCGTAGGCCCCTATAGATCGTAGGCTCCTCCACACAAAAATTTACACTAGAGCATCCGTCTCTCAGAAGAGGAGATTGTGATATTCACTTTAAGTGTCCATGCTCTTAATAATTTTTCCATTTGATTTTACAGTATATATATTTTTGTGATGACAAAGAATGATAAATATCTGCTACCTAACTCATAAATCAGTTGATAAAGACTATTTTACTTAATTAAATATCTAAAATTTTAGTCCTTAACAATACAACTGCAGTGAAAAATTGAAAATATTTTTTTCGCACATGATAATACTGTCTAAAAGTGATGTATGGATACCAACCGCTAAAAAAAAGGAAAAATTAAACATATTAAAAAACTAAATACGTAAGCAAAAGAAAAGGAAAACACTGAAAAGTGTCCTTCCAAGTTCCAACAAATTTCAGGAAATGTATAATACTAGTAATAAGTTTTTTTCTATAGAATTAATTACAGACACACATTGAGGCAGAGTTTAAGGATTACCAGGGCTTGCTATGGCTTGAAGTTTCAGTATTCATCATCGAAAATTTGAGTCTAACAATTTGGAAGTGATTCACGTGTTTTTTTTTTTAATGCTATCAATGCCGCACTTCTTAATTAATTGACACCGACTGTCAAGTGTCAACATTTTTAATAGTTTTTTTAATTTGATTTATATATATATATATATATATATATATATATATATATATAATAACTACTATATCAATTAAAACATTATTGACTCAAATTTTAATCATTATTTTATACATTTTTTGTGTGTACTTTGTACTTTTACACATGTATTTATTATAATTTTAGTCATTAGTTTTTCAATTAATAATTGGTTATACTTTTTCAAAGCAGTACAGTTCACACTTTTGAAGAGAGATATTATTTTTCTCGTCTTGGATAGAAAAAGAGAGAAACATATTAATGTAAGTAATAGTAGTATAAAGAAAATATAGTTTTATTGCGTAACTAAATACTAATTTCTAATAGGTTCAGAAGAAAATACTGGCCGATGATGAAAACAAATAAAAATTTATTGATATTCAAAAACACGCAGCTATTGCCTATTGGGAATAGATGAGGATGGGCTCTTAGTTTTATGATGACCTCACACTTGCATGTAATTGAAATTTCTGCAGACCTAATCTTCATATATAGTATCCACTTGAAATTTTTATATTAAATTTCAAATTTAATATTTATTTCTAGAAGGGAAAAAAATGAAAAAAGACTGAGACGGCAAGCAATCCCATTTATGTGTATACTGTAGGAATTGCCAGTGTGGTCACTTGCCACTCACGGACATCATCACTTGCCGTTTCTTAAATAGTTAAAATAATTTATTATTTATTTCAATTATTTAAAGAATATAATAGTATTTTTTTTCTAATTTTTAAAAGTCATATAGTTATTTATGTTGACCAATTCCATCATTTAAGTTTATATCTTAAAACTCACGTTAATAAAAAAGGTAGGTGCAATAGAAAATAAAGAAAAAAGAGAAGAGTAAAACCAGCTAGACACAGCACAAAGTAGAGACTGAGAATCAATGGAGACTTTAAAAAGAAGTGGTTTTGCTTATGTGCGCCATTTAAACGCAATTGCTGCTAATACATTAATCCTAGTAATTAACAATTAACATTAACAATTAACAATAATATATAAAGCCACCTGATGCAAATGTTAATGGTAATACTACAATTTTTCTAGTTGTGGCTGCTTGTGTTACAACTTTGTTGGCTGTGTCGTACATATACACAGATATCTTATTATGTTATGAATAAAAACAACCAATATCCCAATGTTCCACAATAATAATTAAAAATATAATTTGTAATTTTGTTCTCAAAGAAAGAAGACTCTGTCCCTGTGTCTCTGTATCTGTCTTTGTCTCTGTTCGTCTCGCTGAAGGAATCGCTAAGGATCACATTCTTTGCAGGTTTAGTTTCTGCTTCTGGCCACCTCTCAAGTTCTCTGCTTTTTTTAGGGTTCCTTTGATTCTGAATTGGATTGCAATTGGGTGCCTCACTCTGCTTTGCTCCATTGCTGCCACTCTATCAGTTCATGGTAAGACTCATTAGCTGCATGTGATTCTCAATTGGAGATCAGGATGGAGGGTGTTTTTTTTTTTTTTTGAAACGATAAATTCAGTTGTAGAAATTGTTCTTCCTCAAAAGAAGTTATTTTCTGGGTTGGAGATTATATCATGTTGGAAAATCGATTTAATTTATGTATTGGGTTGAATTCTGACAATTTTTTTTTTTTTGAGGCGGGGTCAATCCAAAATCTGAAATTCAAGATTTTGTGTAATTTTTCATTAACCCAATGGAGCATTTTTCTAATTACTTTGAAAAAGTTTTGAACTTCAAGCTTCAGTTTCCATTTCTGGAACTTTTTTTCTCTCTCTCATTAACGTTTTCCTGATTTATCGGTGGCTTTAGTGACAGTGGTTTGAAGCCGTGACAAGGCACGTAGTAGTTTCATCAATTAGTGCAAGAAAGAGATAAAAATAATAATGCAAGTGTTCCTTTGCGTTTCTGCAATTGTTGCTTGTTTGGATTTCTTTGGAAACCCTTTACTCACAAGTCATCATTCTCATTCTTTGCTCAATTTCACTTGCTATATCTTCTTCAATTTCATGAGCCAAAGCCTTTTGCTTGAAGCTACTTTGCCTTGAGGAAGTTCTCATTCTGGTTGATGTTTGTGTTTATGTTTTGGTTTGTGTTGTTGGTGTAACGGTGTGCACGGGGAGTGTTACCTTTTTTTTTGTTTGGTATTGGGAATGTTATGTTACCTTTTAGTTTCACTATCACCATGCATGCCTGTTGCAATCTTTTGAAACCTTTTCCTTGTCATCACAATGAAGCGTTGACACGGACCACACTTGTCATGTCTCATGCCGTTCTTGTGATCTAATTGCTTTTATGCCTATATTTTTTCCCCCTCAATCTCACGTTTCTCCCTGTGAATTTTTGGCTCAGAGAATAGCAGAACTTTTGACCTGACCAGTGAACTGCCAGGGCAAACGACAAGGTTAGTTGGATAAATCTTTGGTGCTTATTTTTTTAATTATGTGTTGAGATTATGGAATGAGGAAAATAAATAAAGAAATGAGAATCATTAATGCTGCTGAAAATGGCCAAATAAAAAATAAAGGAAAAATTAATGCTGCGGAATAAAGTACATGTCAATTTTAAAATAACATGGAGAGTTCTAGTCCAACTTAAAATGTAATGTTGCCCGTGAGTAACCTACTACCACTCCTTTGTTGGTTTACATTTAATTACCTATGCTGATGGCTTTTCTACTGTTAATTTCCCTGTAAGTTGTGAGTGTTCTCTAAACTTTTTGAACTTTGATTGATGAATAGTCATCTTTGTTTCTGGAGTATATTTGTGGAACTGTTATCCCCATAACTTTGTGAAGCTTGATGTCAGAGACAATATAAACTCGTTGTGTGCACAGAAACACAATACTCTTGGTGGTGATTCACTGTGTCTTCTTTCTATCATCAGGTGTAGTAGGACATGGGTTGCTTCGTGTCCACTCCAAAGGATTCTGGTGGAAATAGAAGGAGGCCAGGGAGTATTGGGGAGGTTTCTGTGTATGTTCCCGGTCTAAGAATTCCTAAACCTGTTGATTTTGCACAGTCACTTGGTGATTACTTGTCCAAGAATATAGTGGAGCGCCTGTCTGCTCTTAGAACTCGTATAGTTGTAATGGCTGGCCAAGAAGGTCCTACAATTACAAGAACAAAAAGGAAAAGTGCCACCCAACATGGTTAGTGCTAGCAAGGATGAATCATTTTACAATGAATGAGTTGCTCAAATTTAATGATGCATCACACAATTTCATCCTCAGGAGGTTCAACACTGGCTGATCTTCAGCAGGCTCTTGAAGATTACTTGCCAGTACTTTTGGGATTAGTCGAAAATGGTAAAGCATGTTTTAGACCATTCATATTTGATGGATGTTCTCTCCACAACATGTCAACCTCCAGATTAATTGCTTATCTGTACTGTGCAGGAAGCCATTTACAATACAAAGTACAATTTGATTGGGTGAATCAAGAGGATGACACAGAGGTAATTCCTATTTTTTTAATGCACACATTTCGGCTTTGATTTGAATTATCTATTTTCTCTCTGCTCTGCTTTCTTTTTTTGGTTTGTTGGTGCGACTGACATTTTTACAGGAAACAACCATGTCTAATGCCTGGTATGAAGTATTGTCAGTTTTGCACTTGATGGCAATGCTATTACTGTCACAGGCTAATTTATTACTTCTTCCCAGAACATCCACTGATAGTCATCAGCCAAAAGTATCAGAAGGTGAGTAATAAGATTTTTCGGCACATGTCAACATATTCCTTGTATAACTTGCCCCATAATCTTATTGTTTATTACATCAAACAACCAAAATACATTTGATCAAAATAATTCCAATTGGAGACACACACAAGTCAGTTAATCTTGTTTCTGCTTTGTGTGTATGTGATTTTGTAATTACATGGAGTCTGTTCTGTCGTCTTTAATTATTAGTATTTTCTTTTTTCTTTTTCTTTTTTGTTCTTTGTTCTGTGTCTTGTCTTGTTCATTGCATATGCAGTAAATAATTCTTCACAGTTCTCTGTGTTCAAGTCAGTTATCATAATTTGGAATGGAAATTTCATCTTATTAACAGAATAATACAAAATTTCTTGTAATTTTTTTCACCTGTTGGTTATATATTGTGGTAGCTGATTGACTAGAAACATATTTTTATTGTCTTATATGCCGTGTGTTTCTAATAATGTTGCTTCATTGACACCTTTATGTATATTGTTCCTATTGGGAAGTTTGAACTTTTGGTTAATTACTGGCAGAAAGCAGACGAGCTTCTGTTGATATCTTCTTAAAGGCAGCTGGGTATCTTGACTGTGCTGTAAGGCATGTTCTTCCACAGTTGCCTGGCGAACTGAGGTTTGTACCCATGTAATACAATCAGTTGACTGTCACACAGTTTCATGCAATCTAAACAATCTTCTGCTTTTTTATTTTTTTTGTATTACTCCTCTCACTGTTGGTTCTGATTTTAGGAGAAACTTACCAGTGGATCTCACAGAAGGAGTTCTTCGAGCACTCTGTCTACAAGCATTGGGACAGGTATTTATATTTTTGCCTAGCAGATAATTAAGAAGTGAAAATCTGTCACATTTAATGGCTAAACCAATGTGTCTTGTAAGTCATAGACTCATAGCTCTATTTAGGCAAACTTCTTGTTCATCATTCTTCTTACAAAGTTATGTTGTGTATTCAAGCAAATGATTAATAGATTTAGCTTGCTAGGGTTTATTTATGTATTTACTATTAAATTGGGAATGGACGAGGCCTAACTCGATCTAAAAAGCTAGTTCAAAGGAAACGAATGCCCAAGTAATTATAAATGATCCTTTGCCCATTTACTGGAACAATGTGGGATCATAATACATTCCAATTGCACCCAGTTGGATATTTGGAATGTGGAGTTTTCAAGAGTGGACATTTACTGGTAGCCTAATGCCAAATAGGCTCTAATATCAAATGATGAACCAATTACCTAAAATGCTTAAGTTGTTAATGAAGGCACTTGACTTGTATTTTTTATATCTCTAAACACTCCCCTACCTCACCTTGTGGTGAATTTTTTATTTAGAAGAATATGGGCATCTCTGATCAAACTCTAGACTACTTAGTCATGAAGACTTTGGTACTATCTCATAAATGAACTGGGCCTTAAGTAGGGACAGATCCAGAAATTTATTAAAAGGGGGGCTGTTTTTTTTCTTTTGTAATTTTTTAAATGTCTAACTTATAATATGTAAATATTTTTTTAAAAAATATTTAATATTTTTTAACATAAAATTGAAACTATTTTTTTATTTTAAATGATAATAATTTTAATTGTAATCATAATAACAACAAACACACAACTAGTTTATACAATTTTACACTAATTATCATCTTAATCATTGTCATAATAACAACAAACAAAACTAATTTCTTACAATTTTACGCCATCTAACCTTAACCATCGTTATTTTATATCATATGTAAAATTATACACTTATCAACTTAAAAATACATATACACATATACATAAGAAATACCAAGAGGGGGAGGGGGGGGGGGGGGGGGGGGCTAGGACCTCTACCTGCCCCCCTCTACATCCGTCACTGGCCTTAAGAATGGACTATGCTTGGATTAACTTCCAAAGCTAGCTTAAGGAAGATTGCCTATATATTCAGCCAAATTTTGGATCTAAACATACTCTTAACACCCAAGACTTGATATCTGAAGTGGGAAGTTTTCTAGACTTGACATCTATGGGTGGTCCATCATCATGAGTGGGATAGGCTTAGAAATCATATTTTAAACCAAAAATACCAAAAGCTTAGGCTATTAGGTGAAAATACATAAATGGTTTTATAATGTTGCTATTCTATTACACACGTCATTTGTTTGATATTAAAGTTCACTAGACTGCATTAATTAATAAGAATGCTACAATTCTTGGGAATTTTTTTAATGAATAATGTTGTTAACTGCATGTCATGCAAATCAATATGCTTGATGTAAAGAGAATACAACAACCAAGCCTTGTCCTACTAGATGGGGCAATGAGAATAGAGTAGAAAAATATTATTCAGTAGATTGGTACTATCACAGCTTGTGAGAGTCTGCAGAAACCAAAATCATTTTAGATGTTAATTTCAAAAAACATCAGATGATACTAAAAGTTTTGTTGATTATTAAGGAATCATTGACCTATATGCTCAGGCTGTCAAGACTCAAAGATTAGTTTTAATCTTTCCTCGCATGTGAAGATCCACCGAGCATGAAAAATGATAGAAATAAACTTTCAAAGATTCTTCTAGGATATTTAGGTGTCATAATGTGGACAGATGAATCAATTTTAGAGCGAGCATGGCCTATTGCTAAACCAAGACCTGAAGCTTATCAGACTAGTTTTATGCTTCCTATATTTTTTATTCTTCATTTCATTTATGAAGATAAAACTGCTATTATAATCAGAAAAAAAGGGGTTATGAGCCCTAGATAAACGCACATGCTTAGAGTAAGGCGCATCCAACAACAATGTGAGGCCATTTAAATAAAATCCTTTGTGCTTCACATAGATACCTTTTCTTTTTCCACTTAAAATCCATTATCGTTCTTCAGTTTAATCTTCCACATTAACTAGGTCATTTCAATTTTTTGGTCTAGCAGATTTCAGACCTTTACTCTTTTAAAAAGTTTATGGAAATATTCTGAAAAAGTGGATTTATATAAATATGCTCATAAGTTAGGCTAGTAATAGAAAAATTGTCACGCAAATCTTATTAAAAAAAGTAATAGAAATTTTTTGCATGTTGAATAATTGAATCTGGGAGCAATGTGTTCAAGTTTTCAGCATATTTATACATGTCTTTGTTGCCATAATTTACGAAAGGAATGAACTGATAAGGTTGAAAAAGAAGGAGTGAACATATTGTTCACTAGAATCGAGAACATATGTGTTTGACATTTTAGTATTTACACCAAATTTCAAGTCAACTCTTAGTTCCATTGATATAACAAATGTAAATTTTATTAATTGAGGGTGAAATTTAAAGCTGTGAATGGATTAAAAGAGGGACATTGTCTGATTGTTGCAATCATTTGAATTGAATTCATTGTCTAAATTCCTGTGGATTTTGTATTAATTAGCATATTAGCCAAGGATTGTTTGGTCTAATGATGCATTGTTTCCATTTAAGAATTTGTGTGATTCAAAATCATCATATTTGTGTATATGTGTTTCTCCTATCTGGGGTGGGAGAATGCCATGTAAAACATTAACTACATTGCATGGAAGACTGGAGAAGGGGACTGTTCAATATAGATAAATAGATACCTTTCACACCCTATCTCTCATATATCTATTTTGGGTATACTTGTTTATTTACTTGTTTTTTTAACAGGGTGTAGATATTCAACTTGGAATGGCAATTGATAGTACCAAAGCCACTCTTGCAGTGAAGCGTAGACTTGCATGTGAGATGGTGAAATATTGGCAACAGGTACAAATGCAAAGTTTTCGCTGCATGTTTTTTAGCAGGGTTTTTGTTCTGTTGACGAACTTTTGGTTTCTTTCTAAAAGGATTTCAAGACCATGTAACTAACTTGTATCTGTTATTTCTCAATTTATCCTTTGTTTTATTTTGTTCTATCTCCAATTTCTGATGGGATCTTCAACTTGTTTCTCTTGATTCTAAATATATAGGCTTTTTTTTTTCCCTAAGATAAATCTTTGTTTCAATTCTATATACTGTGTATGTGTATGCATGTGTGTGCATTAGTATGTTAATATGAATGCATTTAACCGACAAACATTACTTTATTTACACTGTTCATTTTGCAGGCTCAAGATAATATTATGAACCTTCCATTAGCAAATGGATGGGGTGAAAAACATCGTCTTTTTGTGAAATGGAAGTATATTGAAGCAAAGGTTTGAGTTTTTACTCACCAGTCATTTGCATCTTGCTATTTAATTATTATGTATTAGTATATGGTAATACAATTAGAGTGGAATTTGCTGAATACTGGCTGCCCTTTGACTATTAAATGCAGATGAAGTATAAAATGAATCAAATTAATAGATGGTCCACAAGATAAAATATGAAGTTGGTGTTGAAAGTTGAGAAGTTGAGGAGATTAGATCTTTATGTTTCTTAGGGTACAAAGATTAGTTGGAAGTGGCTATATGGACAATCGGTTGATTGTTCATAACTGACCTGTTTTTGAGAAGAGGCTGAAATCTGAAATACTTGTTCAAGCTGATGGTGATATCTTTGAAGAATAAAAGAGTATAATTAAATATTTTCTAAATTTTTATGATAAGTGATGCAAAATGCCCTGATATCCCTGGACCATAATATTATAATTGCAAACCTTTATTACACACATTCTAATAACCTAATTACATCTGGTAAATGAATTAAGAGTGCCCTAGAATTGTTGCTTATGTTGTGCTCCTCAATTATATTTGTTAAGATATCCCACTTTGATTATGAATATGACCAAAATATTCTTTACAAAAACTTAGGCAATCCTCTCCTCTTACCTAGTTATTGAGAGTTAGGCCTAGTCTACTTATTAAAATGTTATAAGAGTAAGCTTATCCAATCTTGATGTTGAGTCACCTGCAGCTGCCAGTGTTGCAAATTTCATGCTCTAAATGTCCAATTTTGGGCGTGAGGGACATGTGTTAAGATGGCTCACATTGATTAGGAATATGGCTAGAATACTCCTTGTAAGAATTGGGCAATCCTCCCCTCTTGAACTACCTATTGAGAGTGAGGTTGGCTCACATTGATTATTGGTTTTCTTGTTCTGTCTACTGTATATTATTTACTGTTTACCCTTACATGTTATTTGCATATTTTGTGTGTGCATGTGTGTGTTTGGGGGGACAACATTCTCTGGAAGAAAAACCTCGTTGAGTTGATAGTAGGTTTCAGCTTGGTTAAGGAAATGAGCACCTGTTTCTGTTTTTTGATTCTGACAATATTATGCTGTCATTTGATTTATTCTTATAATTTATTCCCTTAATCTTAATGAGACCTTGAACAACACAGCTACTGGTGTATATGGTATCTTTTATTTGAGCATACTCATGCATAATTCAGGAACAAGTATGGAAGATGCCTTTAGCAGAAGCAAGTGATGTGAAGGTATTGATATGCTTATTGTAATGATTTTCTAGGCTGCAGCATATTATTATCACGGATTGATTCTTGATGAGGGAAACACGGAGAAATCTCATGGGATGGCTGTAGCTTCTTTACAAGCAGCTGATGAGTATTTCAAAGAAAGTAAGAAGTTGTGTGAAGCATTCAATGCAGTACCTCCATTGTCAAGGTTAGTCGTAATATTCCCTTATACAAACTAATTTGTTTTTATGCTGTTATGTATCATTCTCAGAAAATGAGTCATGCGTCTTCTATATAATGATCATGTTATATATGATTTCCATTAACTGCAGAGTAATTTCTGCTTATTGCATAATTGCTAATAGCAGGCATGTGTGTGAAGATAATAAAAGGAACACTTAAAATGAATGGAATGAACATGATGCCTATGTGATTCTGTATGGACCAAAGACCTTAGTCTTATGCCTCCTTTTGAGAGGATTGCAATGTCCTCATGACACTTTTTGGTTCTTATGTATTTAGCAAATAAAATGTGTACTAAAATTCCTTAGCTAGTGATATAGGTATGCCTGTTCGAAACTTTGAGCAGCTAATCGGTTATTACTAAGCTTGGGTCATTGGTGAGGTTTGGCTCCTGAGTGTTGTCTTGTCTATTTGCATAGCTAATCTGTAGATATTTTCTTCCAGTTTAGGCATGCTTTGATTCAGAGTTCAGTATGTGTTTGTTTTATTGCTATCTATTTAGTCAAGTAACATATGAAATGATTATTTACTGTAGTAGCCAGAAATCTAGCAAATGTCATTTATATTTTTGTTCTGTCAACTATGTTCCGTGTCAGTTTTTGTGCCCGTGATTTGATTGGTCTTTGTTGAGTAACTCAACAAGTTTGCTCTTTGTTTCACCTCTGAAAGTAAAATGATTTTTGCCCTCATTATGAAACCAAGTAAAATGATAGTGAAAAATAAAAATTGGAAATTATTATATGTTGAGGATCATAATAAACCTTACAATATTTTAGCCATACCTTCTGATATAATTATTTATTAATTTGAATAAACTTAGCAAAATTTATTAGGGTTTTGAATGAAGTTATCCATTCCCTCTTCTTTTCGCTAGAATGTAATGCAACACCTTAAGAATCTCAAAAGGTAGAGTAGTTTTCCACATCCCTTTCTTGTCGAAGGACGGGGTCACCACTAGACCAGTAGGCATAATGGTCTGTGTACTTCAACTCTGGCATGAGCATTGCCCCACTAGACCAGCCCCCCTTCAATATTTTTAAAGTTTTTCTCAGGCACCTTTCTCATTGCCCCGTTTTATGAGCTGAACCTAATCATTGAAATCAGACCGTGGTTTTGATTCTTTATCATCTTTTAAGTTCTCAAGAAAATAGTACTTTTGGTGGTAATATGCTTTTTCATGATCCATCTAACTGGCAGTCATGGTGCAGAAATCCACCACTTTGGGGGACTATGAAATATCTTTACGAGAAAATTCCTAAGGATACTTCAAGCAAGGTGCGAATAAACCGTGATCTGTACTCCTATGAGAGGTAAACATTAGTGCATTAGTAAAATGTTTTAAAATATCATTTCATTGTTGATAATGATCCTTGCTTAATGAAAAGCAAAGAAGTAGAATGACTGATAAAATCATGTGTTTTGTTGTCAACGTTTATTACAGAATCATGGAGACAGCACCAACATTGCCTGATTTTGCCTTGGCTTTGAAACCAGATGAATATCAACTTCCGCAGATGGATCCCTCTTGGAGAACAGAAAATGTGAAAGACGGGCAAAGTGGCACCACAAATCATATCAATGGATGACAAACCATAAAACCATGTAAATTTGCAGACCTCAAAGATGTCGGCTTATCAGAAAGAAGGATTTCAGTCAACTTGAAGCTCAGAAGGGTGATTTTTCAATGCTTGTCAATGGTAGAAAATTAACTACTTTTGACTTTGTGTCTCCTTTTCCCTTTTTTTTCTTCATAAATTGATTCCCTCCCATCCTCCACAATATTTGAAAAAAGGCCAGCAAGTGGAAATAGAGCTTCAAGTTGTGTTCAATGTAAATTTTCTACTTGGGGAAAAAAAAAAGGTTTCCTTGCCCATACCCGAATAATATGATTATTACTGTTTTATTTCCGCATAAAGCCAGTCAAATCGTTGATGAACCCTTTAGCTTATAAATTTAAAGTGCCTCGTTATTTTCTTTGAAACTATCAAGTGAAGTGATGCTTGGAAAATTGTACCATTGCAGATAATTGTCTGGTTTCTTTCAATTTATTAGCTAATTGGTTTGAGATTAATCAATCCTCAAATTTTGTTGAGATCGTGCTTATGATGTTTCGTACAGTTGCAACCCACTTAAGATCAATCAATCCTTAGTTATACTTACATGTAATTGATCATAGTAAAACTAAATTCGATTTCCGTAGGTTATATTTTAGATTTGAGTCTTGTATTTAGAAAAAAAAAATGTCAAGAGAAAAGACTGGCTAGTCAATTTTTCTGAGAAATTAATAATCGTCAAAATTAGTGATATTATGTACCAATGTCGTAAGTTGATATTACTATTTATTTTTCTGAGAAATTAATAATCGTCAAAACCATTTATTTTGAGTTATACATTTGAAGGATATTACTATTTATCAGATTTGTTTTTATGCTGTTAAGTTGATTGATGAAATGTCGTAATACACGGCACCGTGTATTTGTTAATTATGGTCAGGAAGTTTTATAAAGTGAATCAGATTTTTATTATATTTATTTGAATATGTTCAACGCATTTGGATTTATTGGCTCGTGGTAGAATGCAGGTTGAACTCAACTCTCCTTTTGCGGTCATGGGTATAATCATGTGATTAGGTAGCTGACTAGGTTCAATGGATACTTTCTTTCTACAATTCTAGGTCTGATTTCCCAAAACCTATTTGATGCACAAACCCTTCATTGTCTTACACTAATTAAAATTGTTATTTTCCTTCCAATACTTGAATACTTCATAATGAACATAATATTTTATTGTGTTTCATTTTACTCCTATCAAAGCTCAAACTATTCACTTGTTTAACTCACAAATCTATAACTATACCCTATCCCATAATGCAGTTGTGGTTCGAGTAGTGTTACCCGAAAGATCAAGAATCCCTTATATCAATTAGGCATTTAGTTTCGGCATTAAGGCCAAGGAACTTAAAAAGAAGGAATCCCTTATATAATGAAATAAAGAGCAAATTACACTCATATCTTCTATGTTTAGGGCTTATTACACTCGTATTTCTTCCATTAAAATGCATTACTTTTGTCTCCCCTCAACTATCATTGTTACGGACGATGTTAAATCTTTTGCAAAATATCCAAAACACCCTTATAACTCAAGTCCACTCTCAAAAACCCTTATTCACAAAATCCTTCCTAATCTTTAGTACCACTAGCCTCCGCCATATCCCTCGACAACCACTGCAGCCTCGTTGTCTCCGTCGTGCCCATCGTTGTCACTGTCCTCAACAACATCTTGGTAGTTGCGACTGCCACACAGAATCCATGGAGGCGGTGGCACAAAACGTGTGGTTTAGGCACTGCAAAATGCACAGTTTAGGTGCGAGGAATGAAACTCTATGAGATGTCACACCGAGGCCAGGAGCGGCAGCAAACCGTTGCTTCATAGGTTCGACAAGGAGGACCCCATTCCTCTCGATTCACCCCTTCTTGCTTTTATTCAGGCCACACAAAGGAACAAAAGAAACGAACGAAGACATCTTGTGGAATACATACTGCAGCAGCATAAATTTGACTCGGGTTGTTCGAATATGGCAAAGCAATTGCTTGTATTTTATTTGTTGGGGTGGGAGGAAAATTAGTACCTGTGTAATGTGGGTGGGTAGACATTTATAATTAAAACTTGTGTATCTGTTTGTTTGATTATGCACATCTTGTGTTGTTTCAGATTTAATATAAAAAATGCTTTAAAAAAAAACGAAGACAAAACGAATTTCAGCGCAAAATTAATTGAATTGAAAGTGAAGTAAAAAGTTGTTGGAAGAATTGTATAGGAATGAATAATGATAGGGTTTTTTTTTCTTTGCCTCGTGAGGGAATTTTTCGAAAAAGTGAAATTGGTCCAGATTGGAATGCTTACTTGGCTTCTTCAAGTGTAGATGATACCTTGTGGGATTTTAAGGATGAGAATTGTTGGTCAGTGAAAAGAGGGAGTGATAAGGGGAATTTGATTTCTTCAAGATGGGAATACGGTGTGGGCTTCTTCAAGTGCAGATGATATGGTGTGGGGTCTCAAGTGCAATTTGATTTCTAAATGTGCTAAAAATTGCATTTTCCCATTCAGAGCTCAGTTTGGATCTGTGTTGATCACCTGAGTTGTTTATTATATGCATTGAAATTGTGTTTTTGAAACTGTCTTAAAATGTTCTTAGTGTTCTTAAACTTATTGTTGAAAGCAAGAAAAACATAGTGTGCCCATGAAGAAGATAAGGACATTTTGGACAAAAAATTTCATTGAAACTCATGTGCATGGCACATGATGTCCTGAAGTTAACGGAATAGACAGTCAGGGAGGGAGTCTTTGTGCAATGAGTTGCAACAATGAGGATGGGTTTGAGTAAGGTTCCAACAATGAGTGGGTTTGAGTGTAATAAGTATTAAATACAAAAGAGACGAGTGTAATTTGTTCTAAAATTAATACAACTATCAGAATCCAGGGATATTTCACCTCTAAAAACAGATCTAATACACTCATACTTAGTCATTGAAAGAGAAGTGAATGATACGACATTCACGATACATTGCCAAATTGCAAAGACTAGTGTATTAGAAACCAATTTTTTATGCGTTAAGCAGCTTAAATGGGACAGGAGTTTTCAACATACTGCTTCAATATCTTTCAGCTGCCGGAACAAATTGCAATCTACTCTACTGTGCCGTTTGTATCATCTCCTTCAGTTAATTGATTTTGCTTCTCTTGTTCCACTGTAAAAAGAAAAAGAAAACAGCGTAATGACTCCAAATTCATTAGAAGGCACACAAGTAATTCAGATGAAGGTGTAGTATTTACAAAATCAAACTGAGATACAGATGATAGAAAAACTAAGAGCAGTTCCCCATCCAACTAAACAGAACATAGATAAAGAATTTGCACAGCAGAAACTAAATTAGACCCTATAACTATGAGATTTGAAATTACTTTTAAAATAGTGCTATTCTAGTCAAACTACCATTACAATTCAAAATTAAAAAATTAACTTGGTGACCAACAATTTGAATTGTGATTTGATAAACCTCAGTTTAAACACATAATAATCCTACTTCTTTCTCTGGAAATGTGAAAGAAATAGAGACAAAAATATATTTAATTGAGACAAAAATGCACTTTAATTTCAGTCTTTTAAGTTAGTCTCCACTCTTATGTTTAATTTTCATTCCTACTCCCTAAACTTTTATTTGTTTTAGTAACGTCTTGTGTCTAACAAAAAAGTCACCATCTTTGTCCTAAACACTAACTGTTTCATTGACTGGCATAAATTGCCTATATGATCCACCAATGGCTTCACAGTGGCAAGAACTTCAAAGCGAACATTTGGGTCATTCTATTAGGCAAAAAAAGTGAAAGACAGCAATCGTATTTCTATTCTTCCATCCGTCTTTCCCTTCCCTAATCTCTAGCTAGTTTTGGAGACCAAAAGAATTTCTATTCTCTAAACATTTAGACCATCCACTGATCCACCATTTTGCTGAACATACCAAATAAAAAAAATCCTGCAGTGAACTAGAAACTTCTTTCTTAAATGTAGCCAACACCTTTGAAGGGAAAAACAAAATTGGGGGGAAGAAAAAAAATGGTGCCATTTACAGAATAGAAACTATGACTAAAACATTATCACAAAGAATTTCGGGGGCATAAACATTCATGTCATGAAATAAGGCATCAACAATTAGCATAACTAAGAGAAAATAGCCATAGTATAACAGATATTAATAAGATGAGTAAATTCATCGAACAACAGAATTGAGGAATAATAAGGAGATGCGTAAATACCCATGAGTTGATAAAGAGCCTTCTGAGTTCGCTTCTCGAGCTTATCAAGCTTCTTCTGGACGTCTCTTCGCAGGTCCCAATTAGGTTTCTTCGGAGCAATATTCAAGAACGGATCCTCCTTAGCTTCAGGCTCGGGTGGAGGCACATCATCCACAGGGTCTTCGAACTTTGGGAGCACCGCGGGGGCAAGCTTCCCTTCCTGGAGGTTTTTGTCGTGAGGAACGTAGTTACGGAACTTCATTCTGCAACACAAATTTCAATAATCCCATATCAGATGAGTGTTAGGGTATATCAAAGAAACAAAACACAACGAAGGTAGATAGATTATAGATACTCACTCTTGAGGTTCTTGATCTTCTTCATTATCATCGTCCTTGTTGCCGTTAGGTTCAGGTTCGGGAACACTCGACAACTCCTGAGCGGCTCTGAGAGCTAGCAGTCTTTCGCGACGGGACGCAACGCTTTGCTCAATCGAATCCTCTTCGCTACCCATTTTTTCCCTCACAATCCAAATTTTCTGCTATTCTATATCTAAATATATAAACACAAACCCTAACCTTCTCCACACTTCAGCCTTCACCTCCTCCTTCAAATTCAATTTTTTTTTTTACTAGTTACAGCTTGCATATATAATGTACCAAATGCATAAATAATTAATTGAAGGAGTTATTGGATTAAGATTTCAAACGATTTTAAAAGACTTTTTTATGATTAAAAAATCTTGTGGTATTCAATCAAGACTTTTATAAAATATAAACAAATCTTGTGGTATTCAATTAAGACAATAAAGATTTTTTTTTCAGGGCAACAAAATCTGTTGGTATTCAATTGAAATTTCTTACCACTTTTAAAATGTCTTTTGGTATTCAAAAGTAAATAGATTTTGATGGATTCTTTTGTAGAATGAATTTTGAGAGACTTTTTAGTTAGAAATACACATAAAATACTCCTCCAACAATCTCACCCAAACCCTTGAGACTTTTCATAATCTTCCAAAGACTTTTTCTTCTCCTGCCGAACAAGACACAAACCACTACCAGGTTCATTCTCTTACAACTTTTCAATCAATTTTACCTATTTTTTTAATGGCAATCGATAGTCAATATTGTTCGTACTATATGTATATTACGCAAATCAAAAGAAAAGGGTGCTGTATATGCTTCAAGATTTCGTATTCATATTGTTTTCAACGTCCAGGCAATGAATATGCATCAAAAGAATGACAATTGATATGCATCAAGATTTCATATTACTTTTTTTTTTAGTACTGTATATGCAAATCAAAATAAAAAACTCTTTTTTTTTTCTGTTTCTTCAACTTGTTTTTTTACAACGTCCATTATTATTATTATTATTATTTTCTTGTGTTATTATTAAAATGTTAATTATTAATGTGTTATTATTATTTTTTTGACAGCGTGTTATTATTATTATTATTGTGTTAATAATTTTTTAATTGTTAGTGTTATTATTATTGTTATTTTGTTAATAGTTTTTTTTAAATGATTTTATGATATATGAGTATTATTTTTATGAAAAATGCTAACATGTGCCCTTAAGACACTTGTTAGTGTATTATGTATAGAAATTTTGTATTGAAAGTTGTGCAATTTACTTTTTTAAAAGTCAAAAATTATTGTTTTTAAGACATAGTTACTATTGGAAGTATCCTTAACATGTGCCCTAAGTGCGCATGTTAGCATGAAGTGAGAATCACTTTGTTATTATTTTTTTAGGCAATAATGACTTTGTTATTAAAAGGTTTAAAATTTCTATCGTTTTTATTTTCTTTATTCAAACATTATAATTTATTTATCATCTTTTTCATTCACTTTTGTAACTTCCGTTATTTTTTTGTTTAAAATGTATTAATCTTTCAAAATCTTAAAAATCCATAAAGTACTTTGAAATCTTAAAAATCTGTGTTAGAAATCCATTATAATCTTGGGTTAAGAATCTTGATTGTAAAAAGTCTTTTAAAAAAAATCTTTTAAAATCCCACAAAATCAATACAATCCCACATAATCTTTTAAAATCTTCAAGATTGTTTTTGTCAAAATATTCTCTCAAAATCCCAATCCAATACACCCCCTAAGAATCTAATAGCACTATTAATTGTGAAGCATATCTATAGAGAAAATAACTTATTCATTAACATCATAAAGTTTTGTATAATTATTCCATCATAATTTATCATATGATAAATTTTTTAAAATTAAACATGTGATGTTAATAATCTTATTATATTATTAATCAATTGTAAAGCCATTAAATATTTCAATAATTTTGTGACGCTTTTAATTATTGATAATTGTATGTGATCACCTTTATTTACTTTTAATTGTAAAACAAAATTAATCACATTTGTATATGTAATTAACATGTTTTTATGTGAATGTTAGGTGTAAATTAGTTACATTTTCTTGAGCCCTCCTTTTCTCTCTTCAATCGAATCCTCAATTGGAGGAAGTTTGACAAAGCTTACGCCGTTTCAATTATTATTATTATTTTTAGCTTAAATCGGTGATTAGTCGCACATTGTTGTCAACAAATCTTGAGACGTTTATTCACTCAATCAAAAACAGGCAATCGGATCAACTCTCAAGATCAAGAATGACAAAAGCAAAACCATAGACAAAAAAAGATGTTGTATGGAACAGCTGCAATAGCAGTGTAAAAGAAATCCATAAAAGAATCAAGTCTTCCAGTCCAAAAAAACAAGGAATAGAAATAAACAAATGACATGAACTAATTAAGGCAAGCTTTTCCATATCAAAGTTTCAATCTAAACTTGCAGTTGCTAGCCTTGATGCTTATGAGATTATTAGATGACAAGCTATCCACCACCAAAAGGCATTCTCCCAACACTCTCACCTTCATCAGCTTCAACCTCCCAAGTTTGATGGCTATTGGTGCATGCACCTTGAGATCCAATGGAATGCGCCCTGTCTGCTGTTGCTGCTGCAGTGCATTCATTAGGGTGCTTCCAGACTGCACTTGACCACTCAAGGACACATTGAGCACTGTTTTGTTCTCATGACCTTGGTAGAATTGTGGCAGTGACCCTTCACAGAGCCTTGTGTTTGTGTACCACACACTCAACTTTCCACCCTTTTCATAGTAGATGCCAATCTTCTTGTTTGGGTTGGTTGCTGTGATCTTCACATCAAACTTTGCATAGAGGCTCATGTCAAAGTTAAGCCTCAGATCACTTATCCTGAGAGTGTCAACTGAGTAATCAGGAAGCTTTGGTTGGAAGACTAGATAAAGGATTCCAACACTTGCTGCAAAGATAATGAGGAGGAGAACAACCAAGATTATTGTCCAGCATATGCACTTGCAGCAACAGCTTGAGCTTCTTTTGTGTGGTGTAGGGTATGCTGCTGGCATAGCACGTGGTAGAGGTGGAGGATGGTGCAAAGGAACACCCTTTTCTGATCTTGATGAGCCTGGAGGGACCAATGGAGTTGTTGGGGGCGGTGGTGCTTCCCCCTCCATAGGGTGGATCCTCAGTCTCTGATGATCTGCCATGAGTACAAGTAAATTTGCTGAGTGCTCTTTTCTCTCAGATTTTGTGATGACTAACACCCTTTTATTTGTCGCTTGTGTTGCTGCTATATATGTACTCGCTTTCCTTATTTGACTTCTAAATATGAAAATACCTATTGTAAGGTGGATTCATTGGTCTTTCAGAAGGTACTGTGGTGTGGTTACCTTCCTCACCTACTAACTGCATGTAATTTACCGAAATAGATTAGTGGTAGTTCATCTAAATATTGACACTTTGTTGTGTAGCGTTGCGTCAGAGACAAGAGTTTCTTTTCACTTTTTCTTTCATTGAAGCTGCGACACCTGTAAAGACATAGGTGTGAGTGTGAAAGACACGTCAGCATTAAGCTGTAGGAACAGAGATACTTATAATTATACACACCTTATGTTTTTATAGCTCTATTATTTAATTGTATGATAAGTCTTACTAGAATTTTTGCACTTTACTGTTTTTGCCTCTTTACTCTAGTGTGAGACAATGTACAACAATGCACCAAACATCATCGTTTCCACAGTAAGAAATGCATGGCAAGTGCTGGTAATTCTTGCCACAAAATGAGGAGATAGACGTATTGCATTCTTCAAACTTTCTTTGCCATGAAGGAAACCTTACTTGCACATTAAGGCTACTTTTCACATACTTTACAAAAAGACATTATGGTAGATGGGTAAATAATAGTGTTAGCTCTTAACAAAAACTTGACCAAGCAATTTTTTTTGTTCTTTTACTTTAATTGGGTCTTAGGATGTTCCTTGAAAGTTAACAAAGAGTGTATACAACTATGAACCTAGGGAGGTAGTTTCTGATGCATGCCCGACTTAATTAGGAATTATATTGGCTACATAACTTATTCAGCACAACTACTACGCTTGCGTTTGAATTTATTGAATAGAACTTAATTGCTTTTCAACTGGGGCCTATTCTGACTTCAGTATTGAGAACTTTTGTGTATATCACTAACAAAATTTAAAATGGCGACCTCGTGCACAAAATTCTGAATAATATAACATACACCTTCAGCAGAACTCTTTCCGAGACCAAACTACATGACTAAACAACTTAATTTACAATTACATAGCAGGTTAAAATAAATGGCGCCAGAATAGCAATAACGGTAAGCACCATTTGTCTTTGATTTGTAAAACAAAAAATGCTTGAGGATAAAATTTAGTTGGCATAACAATAGACAGAGACTTGATGATACCAAATCAAGCAAGTTGTTAAACCAATCCGAACACCTAAATTTACCATCTTTAAGGGAAGAGACAGGAACAGAGATGTTCTCCATTTCACATATGCAATCGAAAGATTATAACTCATAACCACTTGAATCAATTTTTATTGTTCTGTCGACATAATAATCCTATGCCAGTTTCTCAAAACTTGTATACCGAAGAAACAATTGCAATTGTTATTCAATCTGGATCTCTTGTGGAGCTTCCTCAGTTGTTGACTCTTCTGTATTGGCTTCTTCTTCACTAATACCTGCAGCTTCCACAGTCCTAGTAACCCATTCCTTGAGGGGCTCCTCATTCAAATCAAGTCTCAAAATACCCGCAAACATTCCACCCAAGAATGCCACTGGTTCCTGAAATTATAGCAATGACAAAAGTTGAGTAAAACACATCAAGTTTTTATTGCTAACCAATCAACATCCTTGTGGGCAGAACTGAATGATTTTTCAGCCTATAGCATCGAGACAAAATCCAATTAACTATATCTCAGGAGTCAAGGGATACTAACTTAGCTAATCATCAAGTTGAGAATATTGGTGGTAGGCTTTTAACAAAGTAACAAGGTTTCATTAATTCAAGTTAGCAACAAAAAGCCTTTTTTTTTTGTTCTTTTTTGGATAAAAGCAGATTAAGATCACTAAAATGTCTACCCATGAACTGAGCAGGAACTCATTGCTTTCTCAATAAATTGCATTTCAGTTCTGTCATAAAATTTTCTCAAGCACAGGAGACAAGTTGATGGAGGCATCACATAAATTGCATATGAAATATTACAAATAATTAACATTACAACCAGTTCAAATGTGAGTAATTATAGGAAGAAGAAAAAAGAGCACAAAATTGAGCACCCAAGAGCCTTTGCCCTCTAGTTGTGGACATATATATAAAAAAAACATAAGAACTACATTTAACGATCATAAGTATTCATAAAAGATAAATGTAATTAATAGGGAATGTCAACAGGATTAACTAAATCTCTGATTCCAATTTATTTAGTTTCCCCAATATTCTCTGATATACTTTCTGTTTTATTTCATCAATTGACAGATGTTAATAGCGGTAATTAGTCATGAATTAGGCAAAGTTTCCTTGTATAACGTTAAAGATTATTATTTAATGGGATTCTCTCCATGATGTGAGGCATTCAGTCAATTTTGATAGGGAAAACTCAAACAAGCATTTTCACTGATGAACAAAACAAATAAAAAATAAAAAAATTCTAAAAGTTGTCATTCTGCAGGTGTCAAGACTCTGCATATTTTTCTACAGCAGCTTGTCTGTGTATGGTTGGCATATATTGTAGTATCCAGAATGCTAATGATCAAATTAGCAATGCTGATTTCAATTATCCACCCAAATAAAATGATTTTTGCATCACATTCAGTAGTTATTTGATTAAAATCAGAAAACAAGATACTTGTATCGCACTATAAGATGGAGCAACAATTGTCAATAACCTGACACCAAAGTGAAGATATTTTAATCAAATTTGATTACCACATGTAGCACTAGTACATAGAAATATATTTAACTGATAATTGAATGACATATTTTCAGCAGATTGGTGTAAAAGTCGCTCAAAACTTCTCCACAGATATTTCCCACCAGCAGCTTTATCCGTTGATAACTTATTTGTGTATGAATCAGTGGTATTAGTTTTTTGACTGTGGACAATAATTAAGCTTAACCTGACTGTGAAGTTGGCAACAAAGTTCACATGACACAACTCTGGAGCAACATGCTATAATCATACCATATAGCCCCACCAGTCAAGCATCCCTACCTACTCCAAAGCCTAAAACAAATGTCTGTTTGGGATTAAGTTTCTTTAGAGGTTCTTGCATTCCAAGTGGAGAGCATCTAGTATTCTAGTCTCCCTAGTACAATGTAAGAACACTTTGAAACCCAAACATAGTTTGGCTATGTATGATGTCATGAGATACTTCTCATTTTTTAAGAGTAATTAAGCATGTGCATCCCTCTTCCTCACAGCCATTAAAGTTAATACTTAACAATAACAGACGAACATGACTCCTATAGACACTTCCATCCATCCGTGCTTTAATTTAAAGTGCATTTTTTTTTTTATCTTAACATATAAAATTTTAAGAGCAGATACACCATTCACCAAAAAAAAGAAGAACAGATACACCTTCACTTGTTCATTTTAAAGACAAATTCACTTTAAAAAAGCTTCCTTCATTACATACATAAGTGGTAAGAGAGAAGAAGGCACATACCTTGAGAGCTTCTTTGACGATGGGGTCTTGTTCAGGATTAAAGAAAAAGGCTTTAACCCCATTCCTATTTCCATTCCTTTTCCCAGTGCCAAAGATGCTTCTGCTCATTCCTCCTCCAATTATGGTTGGCCCATGTGAAAATAACCTAAATTCTTGCTTCGATTTCAACCACTGTTAATTAATTAAATGAATCAGATACGTTATTGAAGGGAAAATGAAGAAGTGAGGTGGGAATGGAAGGATAACGGACCCGAGTAGATGGCAGTGGCAGCAGAGGAGAATTAACAAGGAGAGTCATAGCTATGCTTGCTTGGTAGCAACAGGGGGCAATTCTCTCCACAATTAGGGGAAAATAATCTTCACAAATGCCAATGTTCTACTAGATTTTATTTTAAAACAAGAGATAGGAACTGAGTCCGAGATAAAGCTGTGTGTGATCGAAAAGAAAGAAAAAAAAAACTGATGAAGAAGAAGAGAAATAAAAGAATTTAATGCTGTGGAAAACTATTAAAAAATATGAATTTAATATTAGTGTATAAAAAGTTACATTATCAATCTATAAAAAAAATTATGACGTATAATTTTTAAATAAGATAACTATTATAAAAATTAATAAATACAATTAATAATTAAATAATAATATAAACCTATTTGCATAAATTTAGTAAAAAAATATATTATATAATAATGGAAGTCAGATTATTTATTTTATCAACTGAGCCAAAGAGAATTTTCATATTTATTGAAAGGTTTTGTTTACTTATTTTTATTTGTAAAAGTTGAATTAAGATATCATGAATTTATAACAATCACTCTTACCACCTAATCAATTGAAATCATAAAAAAATAAAATAAAATTATGAGAATTCAAAAGAAGTCATGGGAATAGAAATCCCTCAAGTTCACCCACCCATTATGGTCCTAGGTTCTTAAAAAATATTTAGTGGAACCATTCATTTTGAGTTTTTGGATTAGTTTTTTGTCAAATAATGTCACATAGATGTAAAAAAAAATTTCATTTTTTGTTTTGATAGTAAAACTCAATTTGAATTCTTAAATTTTTCTTGAAAAAAAAACAATAGAACCTCTATTTTGTACAAGATACAGAGGAGAAACAAATGGTGTGTAATTTTTTTGGTATGGTTTAGATTATCTTATTCCATGGTATTATGATGCAACATCCACACTTTACTATCACCTCTCTCCTTCTCCCCAACTAATAACTATCACCAGCCACTGTTCCACCACCATTTCCTTTCTCTCTTTACAAAATTCTATGCTTCTGTACCTCCAATCTCTAAGACCTTCCTAAATTCTCTTTACCACTACAAGAATCAACATTAAACAGATGAGTTTACTCTCAAAAAATTCAAAATAAAAAAACACAAAGATGTCTTCTTCGTTCTCTTCACGGGAGAGAATGATCCAGAATTTCCTATTCTTCTTTTTCTCTATGCACCGTGTGTCCGTGGAGCCAGCACTTCGGTGCAAGATTGTCGTTGCCGTTGTGGTGTGGGTGAAGAAGGTACGATGCCGATCTCAATGGCGGCCTAGGGAGGAGCCTAGTTTGCGGGGGCAAAGGTTCCACGGCCTCTAGATGAAGTCACGCAGTGTCGTCGTGCTTGGCTTCGTGCAATAGTGGTGGTTTGAGGGGGAAGGAAGGAGGGAAGCGAGGTCGGAGGCGTGATTGAGAGGGAGGGGGCGACGATGGTGTTGCTGGTGGACGACAGTGATGTTGTTCTTGCCCCATTTCAAGAGGGGGAGGTTGTGACTTCACTGGAGCTGGTGCCGGTGCGGTGGGGGCACGTTGCATGCCTGAAATCATCTCTGGTGGTGGTGAACGGTGGCCAGTGACAAAGTAGCAGGGGAGAAGAAAATAGGTGATGTGCAGAGGATCCACCATTATATCATCAAATGAGATAAATCTAAAGGCTATTAATTTTTGTCCATCATACACAAGGAAATTTACTTCCACATGACCGTAGCCCGCACCCCTCTATTTTCCATCACTTACATTAATAAATAATATTTTTTGAAAATATAAGAATTCTTGAGAATTCTCCATGGAGAACTCTTGAACAAAAATAATAATAGATTTAATAAACAGAATTCTTAAGTTCAAGAATTCAACTCAAGAACTCCAATTAAAGATGCTTTTATTATGATTACCTTTGCATCTTTTGTTGGTCTTGAATAAGAAAGAATCAATGACAGAGGTGAGAGTCTCATTGATGAATAAAGGTGTTAACCTTTTATATAGAATGTAATATTAAAATAAAACTAGAGGTTATTAATAGGGGTAACCTGATAATTGTGTCACTAACCGCACCACCTATTGTTAGCATGATTAGCCTATTATTTAACTAAACTAACCACAGTTACAACTCTAATTACAATCTGAATTATACACAACACTCTCCCTTAATTTAGATCCTCTAGAGTTTGCATTCCCAGCAACTTCCTAAATTCCTTAAACCTTTCATGTCTCAGTGGCTTGGTCATTACATCGGCCACTTGATCTTCTGATCTGCAAAACTCCACATCCACCTTTCCTTACTGACTTGATCACACAAGAAATGAAAGCGAGTCTCAATGTGCTTTGTTCTACAATGTGCCACTGGATGCTTGGCCAAGTTTATTGTTGATTGGTTATCCATCATGATCTTCACTAGTTTGTTTTCCCTCAGCTGCAACTCTTCCAGTAAAGACTTTAACCAAACTGCTTGGCAAGCACCAAGAGCTCCTGCAACATATTCAGCCTTACAAGTGGACAAGGCCACTATATCTTGCTTTCTTGAGCTCCAGGATATTGGAGCTATGCAGTACATAGAGACATAGCCTGCAATACTTTTCTTCTCATCAGGATCCTTCTTCCAATCTGAATCGGTGAATCCAATCAGATCCACATCTGCACACCTGGTTTCATTTGGATACAGTACACCAAAATTAGTAGTACCCTTTACATATCTCAGCACATGTTTAACAGCAAACATGTGTGAAACCCTTGGACTTTCCTTAAACCTACTGATGATCCCAACAACATAACAAATATTTGGCCTGCTGTTACACAAGAATCTAAGTGAGCCTACTATTTGCTTGAAGATGGTTGCATCTACTTGTTTTTCTTCCTTTGCTTTTGAAAACTTAAGGCCTGCTTCTGCTAGTGTCACTGCTGAGTTACATTATGACATTTTGAACCTTTCTAGAATACTTGTAGCATACTTTCTCTGATGCATGAAGATTCCCTGCTTAGTATGAATAAATTCCAAACCCAGGAAATGTGACAATCTTCCTAGATCAGTCATTTCGAATTCCCTCTTCATCATCTGCTTGAACTCTTCAATGTCACCTTCATTAGGGCTAGTTACTAATAAATCATCTACATATAGACAAAGTATTAGCAATTTGTCCACTGAGATGTGTTTAACATACACACCATGCTCACTTTCACACTTCATGAATTTCTGACCTATCAGATGACAATCAATTCTCCTGTTCCATGCTCTTGGAGACTGCTTAAGTCCATAGAAGGACTTTCTTAACTTGTATACCTTGCCAGCCTGTCCTTTCACCTCAAATCCAGGTGGCTGTGACACATATACTTCCTTATCTAGCCAGCCATTTAGGAATGTTGACTTCACATCTAGTTGATGTAGTGACCACCCTTTGTAGGAAGCAATAGCTATGATTAGCCTTATACTTTCCAGTCTAGCCACTGGAGCAAAAACCTCACCAAAATCAATTCATTGCTTCTGCAGGAAACCTCTTGCTACCAACCTTGCTTTATACTTAGCAACTTCTTCATTAGGTTTCTCTTTTATCTTAAAGATCCACTTTACACCAATTAGCTTCATGTGTGGAGGTAAAGGTACCAGCTGCCAAGTCTGATTCTTTTCAATAGAATTTAGTTCCTCCATCATGGCCTTTTTCCACCTAGCTTCTTTTATTGCTTGATCAAACGAAATTGGCTCTACATCAGCCAACAGAGATAGATATACCATCTCTCCCTCATCATCTACTTATGTATCTTTCAGAATTTGGTAATCATTCAACCTTGGAGGAACATTTGTGTGTCTCTGAGGTCTTCCTGTTGCACTCACAATGGGAATTTGATTTCCTTCTCCCTGGAACCTTGTATTTTCAGTGACTCCAGTGTGATCAGTCACTTGGTTAGCTCCTGACTCAACACTATTCTCTCCCTCAGAACTGACCCAAGTGAATTTTGTCTGACTATTTGGTAATCTATCCCAATTCCAGCCTCTCCATTCATCAAAGACCACATCTGCACTTATTACAATCTTTTTTGTATTTGGATCAAACAACCTGTAAGCCCCAGTTTGATGGTAACCTAACAGGATCATAGGTTCTCCTTTGTCATCTAACTTCTGTCTTCTTTGATCTGGTACGTGCCTGTAACACAAGCATCCAAATATTCTCGGATGAGATACATTTGGCTTTTTTCCTGTCCAGGCTTCCTCCGGGGCAATGCCATCAAGTTTCTTTGACGGGCTTCTATTGAGCAGGTATATAAGTAGCTGTTGCTACTGCTTCTCCCTATAGCTTCTTTGAAACCTCATAGCATTTCAGCATGCTTCTGGTGATGTTTAGTACAGACCTATTAAGTCTCTCGGCAGTTCCATTATGTTGAGGGGTATAAGGTGGGGTGACCTCATGAACAATGCCTTCCTGCTCACAAAACATCTCAAAATCCTGAGAGGTGAATTCTCCTCCTCCATCTGTCCTTAGAGTTTGTATGCTCAGTTTAGATTGCTTCTCAACCATGGTTTTGTACTTCCTAAAAACTCTAAACACTTGACTCTTTTTTTTAAGAAGATAAATCCATACCTTCCTTGTGAATTCATCTGTAAAGGTGACAAAAAATTTGTTACCACCAAGTGTCTCAACCTCCATTGGTCCACACACATCTGAGTGTACAACTTCCAGGGCTGACTTTGTCCTACTATGGATCAGGTTCCTGTAAGACTTCCTTGGTTGCTTAGAAATACAACAACCAGCACATACTCTTCCTGGTGCAACCAGCTTTGGTAATCCTGACACCATGCTTTGATCATGTAATATGTTAAGGCTCTTGAAATTTAGATGGTCGTATCTCTTGTGCCATAACCAGCTCTCTCCTTCTTCAGTGACTGATAAGCAGTTTACCTCTTGGTTGGCTTGTATTTCAACCTTGAAGGTCTTATTCTTCAGCATAGGGGTTTTCAGGATGAATCTATTCTTCTTGTCAAATATCTTTAGAGCATTATCCTCTAATAACATCCTATACCCATTTTGTAGTAATTGACCAAGGCTGAGAAGGTTGTTGTTAATGGTTGGCACATAGAGAACTTCAGAAATGCGAGAAATTCCTCCATCTTTCTTTTGGATTTGCACTATTCCCATCCCTTCAGTTCTGATGGTATTGTCATCTACAAACCTCACTTTCCCTTTGTTGCTAAGATCTAGATCAACCAGCCAATCCTTCCTTCCTGTCATATGGTTCATGCATCCAGTGTCAAGATACCATGCATTTTCTTCTCTGCTACCTCCTTTTAATGCAGTGGTGACCATCAATATCACATGATAATCTTCTGAATCCTCTTCTTGAACCAATTTGGCCTCATCATTTTGAACTCTAGGCCTCTTAGGATTTTTACACTCCTTTGCAAAGTGTCCCCAACCCTGACAGTTGTAGCATTGCATGTTCTTCTTATTCCAAGGCTTCTTTCCATTCTTTTCTTGAGGTCCTTTCCTGTTTCCAGAATCACTATGATTCTGGTCACAATTTCAGAATTAGAACCTCTCTTCCATTTCCTTTTATCCTTATTTTTCAATTTTCCTTTATTCTTCTTCATACTGCCATTACCTCTACCTAATTTTCCACCATGAACCCACAAGGCTTCAACAACATCCTTTTCAGCATTTCTTTCATTGATTCTAGCCTCATGAGCCTCTAGAGAATATTGTAGTTGTTCCAACGACAATATTTCCAGATCTTTTGATTCTTCTATGGCTACTACTATGTGATCAAATCTAGAGTGGAGAGATCGAAGCACTTTTTCAACGATAATCTGTTCTTTGAGGGATTCTCCACACACAATCATCTGATTGGTCAGAATCTGCACACGTCCAAGATACTCACCCATTATCTCCTTATCATTCATCTACATCATTTCGTATTGTCTTCGCAGATTCTGGAGCCTGATCTTCTTCAACTTGTCAAAACCTGCATGCGCCTTTGCAATAATTTCCCATGCTTGCTTGGCCGTTGCAGCGGAAGCTATCTTCTCGAAATTGACTGCATCCACACATTGATGTATAAGGAAAAGGGCTTTACAATCACGTTTCTTGAGCTCCTTGAACGTCTTTTCTTGAGCATCAGATGCTGATTTCTCCAAATCTTGGATCCCAGATTGAACAACATCAAGCACATCTTACATCCCGAATATCGTCTTCATCTGAATGCACCATTTGTTGTAGTTCTTCCCATCCAGAATCGGCATATGCGCTGAAAAAACTCCATTTCCGTTTGTCGAAGCCATCGTTCTTGCGTCGAGATCGCCTTGGATCTCACCAACCTAGTGCTCTTGATACCACTGTTAGTCTTGAACAAGAACGAATCAGTGACAGAGATGAGAGTCTCATTGATGAATAAAAGTGTTAACCATTTATACATAATGCAATATTGAAATAAAACTAGAGATTACTAATACGGGTAACCTCATAACTGTGCTACTAACCACACCACCTATTGTTAGGATGATTAGTCTATTATTTAACTAAACTAACCACAATTACAACTCTAATTACAATCTGAATTATACACAACATCTCCAACGTTATATTTGAAATTAATTAAATATAATATATTCTGCGATTTTAATAAAGGTAGCTAGCATCATATACCGTGTATTTAAAGAAGATTAAATAAAGATAAAAAAAATATTTGGACACCATGTTTACACTCAGACAGAGATAAGAGAAAGAATGATAAATAATTAATATGAATACTAATAAAAGTAGTGAAATAAAATGAAATTCAGAAGGGATAATTCATTTATTTGGTTTTCCAAAAATTATCACTCGAAAAATAAGCCATTGAAACCGCAACGCAAAGTGCAAACAAATATCCCAAGGATTGATACAATAACAACATTTATTGGCGGATCCAAAAAAATTTGTTTGTAAGAGAAAAAATAATTTATATTATTTTTGTAAAAGAAAATATAAGATGTTTTTACAAAATAAATAATGTGATGACAAAAAAATCAAAATATTTAATCTATGTGTAAATGATTATTAGAGGAGCTGGACGATTAAATTAATACATTCATTTTAACAAACAAAAAAAACATCTTACGAGTACAATATCTATTTTTTGTGGGACAATTTTTTTTTATTACACTTAAATAAAAAATTCTGGTGGGGACAATTGTCTTTTCCCAGCATCCTATTGAAGGGATAGGTCAATAAGCGTTCACATATAAAAATAATTTATTTAATAAAAAATTATATTTAATTTTTATTATGTATATAATTCTCTTAAATAAAAAATAACAGCTAGATTAATTTCTAACCTAGGTTGAAAAATACCCATATATAAGAACTAAGACAAAAAAAAAAGTGCAAACAGATAAGTTGTTAGTAACAAGTTGGTGTTTGTCCTCATTGAGAAAAAGGATCAACATAATAATCACTGCAACCAAGCAGTGGTGATCATCGTGTTGATAGAGATGGATCTATATAGGGAATCGAGGAGCTCAATGTGAAACGAGGAGTCAACACATACCTCCACGTGCCCAGCATTCAGTTTTTCACAACCTAGGTGTCCGTCACAGATCCAACCCTTATTTGGCTCATATAAGCTGTGGCAGTATTCCACATTTCAGCCATGCAAATGACCCATGTGTATATATATATAATAAGCCTATAAGTTGCATTTAATTTACAGCCTCGTACGTGTGAAGTGAAGAATAATCTTGTGAATCGCGTAAGCTCTCTCAACTCAACTGGATCCGGGTCACAACCGTCTTGAAATTAAGACCAACTGGGTCATTGATCACAATCTCAATTGGTAGCACAACATCAAGGGAAAGTGAAAAAGAAAGGTATATTTGATCAGGGATATGGCAACTCGAAGATATGAGTTTGGAAGGATGAATGAGGCTAGCCACCCAGACTCCATCAGAGCTGCCTTGGCTGAATTCCTCTCCACTTGCATCTTTGTCTTTGCTGGAGAAGGCTCTGCCCTTGCTTTGCGTCTGTACTCTCTACCATATATACATATTCGCATACTCAAACACTAATTAAAGTACTATGCATGTTATTATGTATATGACTATGAATTAATAATATATATACGCTTGTATGGTTTTACGTTGCAGGACAAATTTACAAGGAACCAGGGTCATCAGCGGGTGAGCTAGTGGTAATTGCACTAGCTCATGCATTTGCTCTATTTGCTGCTATTTCTGCTAGCATGCATGTGTCTGGTGGACACGTCAACCCTGCCGTCACTTTTGGCGCTCTTCTTGGTGGAAGGATCTCCGTCCTTAGAGCAGTTTACTATTGGGTTGCTCAACTTCTAGGTTCTATAGTGGCTGCTCTCTTGTTGAGGCTTGTCACTAACAACATGGTATGTATATGTGCTACAATATCAAATCCCACCTTTCCCTCTCTATTACTCTCTTTCTCATTAGAGATATTATTAGATGATTCAGGACATAGTCTCATTGTAGTTAAATTTTTTATAAAATTGAATTTTTTGTTTATATGAACCATGGTCAAGAACATAGACGCTGCTAGTTTGAGATTATGTACCAATAGTATAGATATGATGATGACTCTGCGCCTGTGCCTTCAACTAATTATAAATTCTGATAGCCAATAAAAAAGAAAATGAAAAAAAAAAAAGATCTTTGATACATTCAGTAAAAGGAAAGAATTAATTTTGAAGTTACTTAAATTCAATTTAAGGTTATGACTGATTATAAATAATTATCTTCGGATTGATTGGCTTTATGTAAATTAAGGAACAGCATCTCGTGTGTGTGTAATACTGTATTTTGACAAAATTTATATTGATAAAAAAAAGAAAGCTATACTTGAGCTTAATTTGTTTATGGAAACTGAAAATATGAGAAATCAGAGTACAGTGACTATATTGTGGTTGCATGTAACAGAGACCACAGGGGTTCAGTGTGTCAATCGGGCTTGGAGCGTTCCACGGTCTTGTACTTGAGATTGCTCTCACATTTGGTCTGATGTACACAGTCTATGCAACTGCTATTGATCCTAAAAGGGGTAGCATTGGCTCAATTGCACCCTTAGCCATTGGATTCGTTGTTGGGGCAAACATCCTTGCTGGTGGGCCGTTTGATGGAGCATGCATGAACCCTGCTCGGGCTTTTGGGCCTGCCATGGTGGGCTGGAGATGGCACTACCACTGGATCTTCTGGGTGGGCCCATTCATTGGAGCTGCCCTTGCAGCACTCCTGTATGAATACGTTATGGTCCCAAATGAGCCTCCTCATCACCAACCTTTGGCTGCTGAAGATTACTAGTTAATTTGGGTATTATGAAATGTACCTATGCCTATGTTTGTGTGTTTTTCTTTTCTCTTGTCGTTATCTGAATTCATGTATGCAATTTCCTTGATGCTGGTTTGGAGTATCAACACTAAAAACTTGTTAAGTGTGTATGTAGATGTAGTCCTCGATGATGAATAAAGTGTGACCCCTACCCTTCTTCATCATGATCTAAAACTAACACAATCGAAGGAAATGTAAAACATTAAACAATATATAGACGGGTAGATAATTAGATAGGGCCGTTGCTACATGATCTAGGATCTTTTTCCATGTAGAGAAAAGATAAAGGCTTTTCTGGGGTCCAAGTAATTGCTCAAGCGATGGTGACTTGGCAAATCTATTGTATAACATATATAAAAGAAGTATATCAAATGTGTTGACCTGAATCTGAATGCCTATTTCTTTCTAACGAAATGTAATTAAAGTGAGACATTCGTTTTGGTTTTCGTTATTTTTCAATTAAAACGATCCAGGTATAAGAACTATATGTCTTAGGGTGACATGATAAAAATTAATATAATCTGTGTTTTCGACGTCGACAATTTTGTAGAAGTAGTATACATGATGGAAATGATCTCCACTTCATCAAATTGGACTTCAAACGTAATCATTATAAGAAAATCACAAATTAGCGACCGAAATATGTTGGTCACAATATGTTACCGATTTAGCCACTGAAATCAATTCGTCATTTGCACAAAATAGCGGCCTAATTTGTGATCAAAATCTTCAGTGGCAACCAATTAAATCGCTAATTCTGTCGAACCGCAAATGCTAGCGATGAAATTTTTTATTACATATTACTCCGCCACCGAACAGGTGGCGAACCATTTAGAAATGTTTAGTGATCGCTTAGTGTTGCCATAGAGGGAGAAATAAATATCGGTCGCTAATGTTTAGCAACTTATGTTTAAGCAAGAGATTTTCTTTTGACTATCGGTCACTAATGATAAGTGTGTGAATGTCTCTGTTTAGTGACAGAAAATGTCGGTCTCTACTCGTGTTTTCTGTAGGTTGCCTTACTTTATGGTCATGTCTAAATTATAATGTTTTAAATTTTATTGCGAAGGTACATCTTTTTATTATTATATTTTTAGGTTATTTTTCAAGTAATTCTTACATGCATGTAAATGTTTAGAAGATGATTGTAGTTCTTGAAATTTGAGATGAATCTAGTTTTTGTTTTTCAAATTAAAATTTTTTAATCCGTTAAATTTGAAAAAAAAATCCATTTTTAGGCAAACTCAATTAACTTTGTATATAGGGTTCTCATAAATGTGCTATTTTGCAGGTGGAATTTTTTTTATGAAAGATAATACTGGATAAGATACTCTTTAGGATTTTTAGAATTTGACATGGCACAATATAATTGTAGGTGCTGATGAGGTGACATGTGAGGCAAAATTGTAGAGAAAATACAAGACATATCTCTTGAATGCCCTTTTTTCTCTTTAGTCTTGATTGAGTGTTTGAGATGGTGAGACGACATTTGTTCAACATTACATAAAGATATCCAAAATAATTCCCTTTAATTTGTTGAAATTGTGATACGTAGAATAAAAAAAAGAATAAAATATGATGGGAATAAGTTTAGTTTGTAGTAGTTGGGTCAATCTGGTCAACACACAATGCTCTTATATTTTCAGTAGTTAGGAGAGATATTGATCAAATTGTTGAAATGGTTAAGATACTTGACAATGGATTATTAATGCTATGTGTGGGTTGGAGTATTAATTATCTCTTATGTTAGCTCTGTAGTTCTAAAGTATCTAGAAATAAACTAAATGCAGGCGTGAGTGTAAAGGTGGGAAAGAACAAATATTGTTATTACAAAGGAAAGAAGTTTAGGGGAGCACATCATGCATGCAAACCTTTTCTTTTTGGCAGAGATTACAAATATTTATAGATATCAAAGCTTTCCCTCCAAATATTTAACATTTTAGTGGATTAAGTGAGTTGATCCATCAAGTTTAATCTTGTTTGGCATCCCTACATGTTCAAAGTGAAATAGTTAAACATATTACTTAGTAATCTGTTATGAATAAAGGACCTTAATTGAGAGCCTTGTTTCGAGGACAAGGGGCCTCCTTCTACTCTAAAGCATTCAGACTCAAATTCATTCCCCTATTGCCTTATTGTTGCATCCTTATATAGGCTATTACCTTCACACATTACCACTAACAGAATTCAAATACAGCGAGCAAGTGGCACTACTAACAGCTAAGACCACTACTAACAAACTTTGGCATTTAGTGAAACTTAAAAGCACTACTAACAGACTGATATTCTTCTATCCCGTGTCCCTAAGGTAAGCTAGTTTGCTTGTGTTCCTAATTTTTTTACATAATCCTAAACCTACAAACACAAAACATGCCTTGTTACAAGTAACTTTGACAAAACTCTACACTCTGCTACACTTTTTTTTTCTTTTCTTTCTTTATTTCTCTTGTATTTGAACTTGTCCAACAACAACTCAAACCAAGTTAATCCAAAATAACCCATAACAATGCTATGTAATAGAAGAACTAACATAAAGGCAACAATTTGATCAGTAGAGCAATGCTGCGTGCCTAAAGTTGTGTTTTGGATAAGATTGCAATATAGATGGCTTTAACAAATTCTGTTCAAAGGAAAAGAAAATGTGATGAAGAGAGGTAGGGACAAGGAGAGAGAAGACGGTACCATAGCCAAATATTGGGAAATTGGTAAGTTAGAAAAGAGAAAATAAAAGTGGTAGTTAGAAAAAAAGGAAAGAAAGGTAGAAGTGAATGTGATGCATGACGGAAGAAAAGAAGAGATATGTGGAAGAGAAAAAAAAAACTCATTACGGACAAAAAAGGATCCCACCTAAAGAGGAAAAGAAACCCTTCATGGAGGGAGAAACCCCTAGTTAGGAGGCGCCGCTCTTTCACTGTTGATAAGTTTCTCTCGTCACCCAGGGAAGTTGATCGTTCGCTTCAATCTATCTATCTAATTCTCAGAAGGGAGACATGCTTTGCTTGTGAAAAGAAAAAAGAAAACAGTTGAGGATCATATATATGTTGCTGAAATTTCGGATGGTCGGTAGCAAAATGACATTGAATTCAAAATTTCTGTTTTGAAAGATCCAAAAGAAAAACGGAAGAGATAGCAACGGAATGATGCATCGGTGCGTGTAAGGATAGACATATTATTATACGAGTGATGATACATACATTCATATTTTTTATGCATTTAACAAACACCTCTTTTTTTATTTTTTTTTCTATCTCTTCATGTGTCAAATCTTATTCATCTATAATTCTCTTATTATATTCATCCACCGGACAATGTGCATGTGTTCTTTCTTTTTATTTTTATTATTTTTTAAGTGAGAGAACAAGGTGTTTGATCAGACAACACACCTCACTTTTCCTCCCTCTATAAATTGCCCTCATAATCTTTGTTTCTTCACAAACTACCCAAACTAAAACCATCTTCTTTTTTCTTGTACCCACTTCCGTTTCAGCCTACCGCATTATCATCATAAAAACCTCTTCAATATTCAATTAGCCTCTTTTTTTTTTTAAAAAAAAAACCACACATTGACAAACATTTACATATATATTTGTATTCCTATATGGCAATGCAATATTCATTCTCAGGTTGGAGCTGGAGGTTAGCGATGGAGATGTTGCTTGCCTTGTGCTTCCTTGTGCTTTTGCATGCAAATCCTTCATCTGCTCGTTTATTAGTGAACAGAAGCAGAGGAATCTCCACGTCGACAAAGCAAGTTACGAGGAGAAACCTGGTCGAAAATGGCCTCGGCCAAACACCTCCCATGGGGTAATTGCTTCTTTGTGTCTATCATTTTCTTTTTCCTTTAATTAGCTGAGTTCAAACTTTTAATTTGTCTGCATGTGCATATATATATATATATATACGTGTCTACATATAAATTTATACAACGTAAGAAAATTTGGTTTAATAAGGAACTAATTTACGTTGATGTCCATTGCCACAATTACGTACACAAGTTGTTTGTAGTTTGAACAAAAAAAAGATAAAGATATAGTAAGTGTGTAAGTGTAACCTCGATCACGAGAAATTGAAAAATTATTAAAAAGGTAAGAATATTAAATGCGTACTTAACTGGAATGACGAGAGTAGGAGGACTTTTATAGCTAAAATCTATGGTTCCTTTATTGGAATTCAAGTCCTCCACCGGCCTTGAGTTGAATGAAATGACGTCTCTCAAGTCTGTTTTCTTGTAACTGCTGGATTAAAGTGATTTGATAAAAATAATATTTTGGAAAAACTAGCATTATAATGCATATAATTTTAATGAAGATATTAAATTGAGGATTTCTTTTAATTTATTTATTCACCTATCTTTATATTTACATATTATTTTACATGCCTAAGTCACTTATATGAAGTTACGGATTATTTGTTTTGTTATAAACAGAAATATATTTAGATCTTCTATTCACTTCCTATTATTCTTCTCCATTCTCCATAGATAGAAGATTTCGAAATGATCAAGTTCCTTTATATATGTATATATATATATATATACTTCAATAAAAATAATTGTCATGCATGTATATATATCAAAATATCAAAATATAGAGTCTTTGTTTATTGAAAGATTGTTATTATGTGAGTATATAAATGGCAATATATACATGAATGCTGATCAGGTGGAATAGCTGGAATCATTTTGGCTGCGACATTAATGAAAGTGTAATTCGAGAAACAGGTAACTTTATTATGCGACCCTGCTTCAGCAAAATGTTATTGTACTTCAAATTTCAGATATATCTAGCAATCTGGATTTTATGTTGTATTTGTTTATTATTTCAGCCGATGCAATGGTGTCAACGGGGCTTGCTGCTTTGGGGTATCGGTATGTAAATATAGGTATAAAACTACTTCTATAACAATAGTAGTAATAATCCATTTATAATATATAGATATGAAAACAATATTAATATTTTAATTGTGAGGAAGCAATTGTAATGTATATTGTTTTGTGTGATTTTTAGATGACTGCTGGGCCGAACTTAATCGAGACTCTGAGGTAATTAATATTTCCAATTAATTTCGCATATGCTTTATTATTTTCTTCCTCTTGATGCGCACGCGACTAATAGTAATTAAGCTGTGTACACGACAAATTAAAATTTAAACTGCAGGGAATCGATTATAATATCCACTTTCATAGCTCTGACAAATTAAAAATGATCTTAGGACAATATGGTTCCCAATGCTGCAGCATTTCCTTCAGGAATTAAGGCTCTGGCTGATTATGTTCACAGCAAAGGTCTAAAGTTGGGGATCTATTCAGATGCTGGGTATCAAAACATAACCTTAAGCTTAGATCTTGAGCGTATGTCAAAGGTTTCAAGCCTTTCTGATCACTTACAATTTCCTTACAGAAATCAAACATGCAGTAAACGTATGCCTGGATCACTGGGACATGAAGAACAAGATGCAAAAACATTTGCCTCATGGGTATATATATATATATATATATATATATATATATGATGCATTCATTTGCACGTCATTTTGCATTTCAATCAAACTTATAACTACATCCATTATGACTAATATCTGATTTAAATCTTATTTTAGGGAATTGACTATTTGAAGTATGATAATTGTGAAAATAATGGGATAAAAGCCACAGACAGGTATTTATGGCCTTTAAATGCAAGCAAGTATCTACATGCTTAAAATTTTATAAAAACCAGGAATGTTCACAATTTTATACATTTTGTAAAACAGGTATCCACCAATGAGTGAAGCTTTATTAAAAACTGGAAGGCCAATCTTCTTCTCTATGTGTGAATGGTGAGTTAAAATATTGGTGATGATCTCATAGAGAAAGAAAGAAAAATTTTGCTCTAATTTCCCTCTAATTAAGTTGATAGAAACTGCATTATTGATTTATGATTAATTGGTTTCTCAAACATAGGGGATGGCAAGACCCAGCTACTTGGGCCAAAACTGTGGGAAATAGTTGGAGAACAACAGGAGATATTGAGGATAACTGGAATAGGTGAGAAGCAATGTATTTCAGTTCATATTTTACTGATCAACAATTTGACAGAGATAAACATGATAACTGAGCAAATTAAAGAAATATCAACTCTCAATGATTTTTTATTTATTTATTTTCATAATTCATTTAAAACTCATTTTACTCCCTCGCAGCATGACTACCATAGCAGATGCAAATGACCGATGGGTATCTTATGCTGGATCTGGAGGATGGAATGGTAATTAAATAATTAATTAGCCTCATCACTAGTGAGTGTGTTTGGCAAGGCTTTGAAGCTAACTTCTAACTTATTTGATTAGCTTAAAGGCATATTTGACCAAATTAAAACTGTTTGTAAGGGAGTTTATTTTTGCAACATTTTGGTAGCGTTTTTTTTACATGGAGCTTATAAGCTCCTATCTTCTTCTTCTTCTTTTTTTATCCTAATTATCTTATTATAATTTTATATATGTTTTTTCACATCGTTTTATACTCGTCAACTAGTTTAAAAGCTAGAGGGCGAGCCCTGGTGCAGCGGTAAAGTTGTGCCTTGATGACTTGTTGGTCATGGGTTCGAATCCGGAAACAGCCTCCTTGCATATGCAAGGGAAAGGCTGCGTACAACATCCCTCCCCCATACCTTCGCATAGCGAAGAGCCTCTGAGCAATGGGGTACGCTAGTTTTTAACTAGTTTAAAAGCTAGTTCTATTAAATAGTTAATAATTTATAATTAGCTAGTCTATTAACTTCTAGTTAACCTTTCAAGCTTTTAGTATTAGTTCTGTCAAATACATCCAAATTGATTATTATGTATGGTATTAAACTTCAGAACATTGCTATTACAGAAAAGTCCAATTTATTTTAGTTCCTGACATATGTAATTGCTCTTTGGATATTAGATCCTGACATGCTGGAAGTTGGAAATGGAGGCATGACCACAGAAGAATATCGGGCCCATTTCAGCATATGGGCTTTAGCTAAGGTACCAGGGAAAAGAAAAGATACATGTTACTGATACATTGTCATATATCATAAAGTCCTTTCAGGAAAATGTAATCGATCTTCTGCTTATAACAACTATTTTCTTGTGTATAAATAGGCTCCTTTATTGGTTGGTTGTGATATTCGAGCAATGGATAATACCACATATGATCTGATAAGCAACCGAGAAGTTATTGCAGTAAACCAAGGCATGAACCAATAAAAAAACTCCTCACTTTTTTTAAATGACAAAAGCATTGATTTCTTTAAGGAATTTATAAGTTACAATCTTCCCATTGGTATTGCATGCAGATAAAGAAGGAGTTCAAGGAAAGAAAGTGAAAAGTAATAACGATTTGGAGGTAGTTAATTTCCTAGGTTTTCCCTTTTATATGTGTGTTTTCCAGTAAAACTGTGTGGAAGGTTCTCACTATCTTCTCTTATAATACCACTCTCTGCTTTCATATGTCACTACAAAACTCTGACAAGCTAGGAAACAATTTTGAAGGGCAGATATCTCATCTCATCTAATTAATCTATTTACATAAAAATTAAGCAAATAGAAACAAATGTATTTGTAAAGTCAAAATCATTTGTAAGCCTGCATTTGTGTCTATTATACGAGAAAATATTAAATGATCCATGGTTGCTATGGTCTCAATTAATCTTCACATGACATAGTTGAATGATATTAATTTTTACTTGTAAATTGAAAAACTTGACTATATGTCAGGTATAGATTGGTTGAAAACATAGCCATATATACGGTCTAATAATTTCTCCTATTACACACATAAAATATGCACAGTGATTGTCCAAAATTAAAACTTTCAAAAACAGCTTCTAAATAGATAGGTCATATATATTGTGGCAGGTGTGGGCAGGTCCTCTCAGTGATAACAAGGTAGCTGTGATCTTATGGAATAGAAGTTCATCAAATGCAACAGTGACTGCATCCTGGTCTAACATAGGCCTGAAACCAGGAACTATGGTTGATGCAAAAGATTTATGGGCGGTGAGATACATTGTTTGACTTATTATGTTCTTTATTATAACGCAGATATACCTAAGGTTTTGATTATGAGTAATATGAATTCTGCAGAATTCTACACAATCGTCGGTTTCGGGAGAAATCTCTGCAGAATTGGATTCACATGCTTGTAAGATGTATGTTCTGACTCCAAAGAGCCCTTGATGAACAAGAGAAACCAAGATTCAATTTCCTAAGAGGATACTATACTATACTATACATAAATAGGGACATTAATTTTCTATAAGAACTACCAGAATACATGTATACGTATATGCTGAATGCTATTCAGCTTCTATTTATATTTGCAATAGGGGTGTTTTAACGCACTTGATAATAATATTTTCAATACAAATATACAATAATAAACCTTTCAATTCTCTAAAGCCTCCTAAGTTCCAAACAATCACGATGGTGATCATGCTCAGCTCCTTGAAAGCATATTAAGCACATGCTCTTTTTCTCTCAATAAAATAAGCCTAGCCAGGAAGAAGATAATTAAGTAGTAATTTAATAAGTATACATGGGAAATAAAAGGGGAGAACCACTTTATGTAATGTATGGTGATCTAAGTAGTGACAACTGTCGTCCTAACTCCTTACATGTGGTGCATGCTTGTGGTCATTGCTGCGATTTATCTAAAATCAGAGATTTTTATTATGTTTATCAATGAACATCATAACAACTATTACATCTAAATACTAAATATTAGTCAAGAAAGACTTAAAATTTATTTTAAAAATAAATATTAAAATAAAAATGATAAATATCACAATAAAAAACGTGATTAAGATATTAAAACTAGCTATAAGAAAATTATAAATTGGTTTTATTGTAATTTCATAAATATTATTTATACAATACGGGTATGATAATTTTATAAATGAAAGCATGAGTTTGTATATATAAGTTTGATTTGTATTGAATTGGATCACTTTTTAAAATTAGATTCAAAATTTAATCCAATCCAATAATATAACAGGGTGCTATTCGACTATAGTCTGACTCGTTTAGCAAAAGGGTTATCTCAATAATTTTTAAAAAGTGCATACATTTGATTTGGTTGACATGATAAAAGGCCTAATTCATTAATGGTACGTTAATTTATTGCATAGTTGAAGGCTTTAATGCATCTAGATATTGAAATAGATCAACTTAATTTATATCAAATAACGAGTCAAGCTCTTGTGCAAGTATTTGAAAAATAGACTAAATTTATTTTAAACAAAATCGGATTCAGCGTAACTTTACTTATTTTCATGCTTAATTGTGTGAAACAAAAAAAAAAGGTAAATATAATTGGACCGGTGGAGGTAGTAAAATATCTAAATCAAAATACCAACATTATGCTTGTCAGAACAAATATGTGCCCTAATCCCTTGTTTGTTAGAGTAGAAGGGAAAGAAAAACAAAAAGAAATATGAAAAAATATTTAAATTAGTATATAAAAATGTGAGATTCACATATTTTTTTGAAAATTTTCACACAAATCACTACTACAATAAATCAACCAAACAGAGGATTAAGCAAATTTAAAAAACACGATTCAAAGAGGATATTCTGTTAAAAATAACCAACCAAGTTTTCCAAATTCCAATAAAAATTAGTCGGCTAATAGATATTTTATATATATATATATATATATATATATATATATATCAAAATTTAAGACAACTGCCAAATGTTTTTTTTTTGTTTTTTTATTTTGTTATTAGGTTTACTTGAATATTTTTTTTCCACATGACACTTTTTATTTCTCTTTCCTATTTGTTTGATTTGATTATTTGACTCTCCCTTCTCTAACAACGTTTTTCCTCCACGAAAATAATTTTTATATTACCTTTAATTAACATAACATACACAAAAATAATTTTGTTTTCACCTCAGAGTTTTTCGTATCATTATACCCCCAATAACATACGTCTCTTGTCTTGCTCAAAATTAATTTTCTCTAAGTTGTTTTGTTGCATTCTGAAAGAATGAAAAAAAAAAGAAGTAAAATAGACTTTTCATTTATCTGAAATATGAATAACCAGTTTGTTACAGAATCAGAATTCAGAACACTCTTTATATCGAGTTACAACTGCACTAACAAGAGTTAAAGCTGACTAATAGTAAGAAAAGATTACAATAAACTTTATGGAGTAAGACTACTCTAATACATTCCAGGGCTTTGTGATGCATAATTACAAGCGTTGTAAGAAAGCTCGTAAGTGCTCAAAGTGAAATATGAGTTCCGTGTATGTTCTTTAATCTTAAATATCACAACTAATTAATGGCAGCGTGTGTAACCACTGCACCAAGAAAGATTGTACATAATGGTAAGAGTCATTCGAAAATAATATGCCGTAAATATAAATCTTTTTACCCTGCGAATGGTGGGATGTTTAGCGATTGAAAGAATGATTTGGATAATAAAAAACAGGAAATTGTAAACGTCCACCCCAATTTTTAGAGTGGAATAAGTAGAAAGTGGAGAAAAATAAAGAAAAAATGATAGTTAAGATGTGTAATGTGATGAAAACAATGACACGTTTTGTAATTGGATGTTACATTTAAATGTTTACGTAGTTATAAACATGACATGATTGAATGCATGTTGCGCATGTTTGCTTTGGCATCACGTGCATTTGGATGTGTGCACGTCAATCTAAAGCTGCTCGTGCATGCGTTTTTACGCCATTTGCTTGATTTAATTTGACAAATTTACAAAATAACATGCATCTTAAATGTTGATCCAAACACGCACAATATTAATATTAACATGTCAGTATATGCTTAAATGTCTACTATACATTGAACTTTCAAGAATCCTTAATTTATTTGTAATAATGGGAGCATTTAATTAGGTCATTGCTTTACAATAACATTTAATTTTGTAAAAAAAAGATTAATTATAACATTTTTACTAAATTAATAATAAATTTTAATTGTTTAATTTTGTTTTACCTAATGATGTTATATTACGTAATAAGTACTGAAAGTAATTTTGTTGGCTCATTTTTAATATTGAAGTCTGAAGTTGAGTTTTTAATGAAACATTGAAGTTGAACTTACTAAAAATAGAAAATAATAACATAACAAAAAATTGTGTCGATAAAATATATATAAACCAACTCTATCAAGATGATACTACTACCAAACAAATTTTGATGTCACCGGGGAAACCAACTTATTAAATACCTTCCTTACATGAACATTTTCTATTTATTATTGTTAAAAGTCAACTTACGTCAAGTGCAAGAAAGCAAATTTTTCTATTTTGTTATACGAAAATTCAACAATAACACAATTCTTGAACTTATTCAGCAAGTGTTATTGTTTAGTACATGCACCGGACCGGAGAGGAATACACATGACCATATATATATGATCATTCGCAGCCGAAATTTCTGTTTCATCACTGCAAAATGGCATATAATCTACGATTCTTTAATTTAAAATAAAATAAAATTGAGAGATAAAGTAGTAAGAGAATGATGCATCATCTTTCAGTATATTATAGGATAAGCATCATTGGTATGTGTATCCCAGTGGACAAGCTGGAACAAAATTACCAAATCTCGATCACTTAACATTTTCTCTATAAATTGCCAACATATTCTCTTCCTTTTTCTTCACATATCTGATTCCTGCCGCTTAAGTTAAGACTATAACAACAGCCAAGCGCATTGGCCTATATATATCAACACAAAAACTCTTTGATTCAGAAACATACATATATATTCACACAAATATCCATTTATATATACATATATATAGTTCTATATGGCAATGACAACGGTGGTGTTTGTCTTGTGCATCTTTGTAGTGTTGAATGCAAGTGCCTCTGATGCCACTCGCTTATTGCTGAACAAAACTGCAACAGGTAACGTGTCCAGAGAGAAGATTGAGAGATACTTACTTGAAAATGGACTCGGCCAGACACCCCCCATGGGGTAATTTATTGAACCCTCTCTTATTTCTTTAATTTTTACTCCTTTTTCTCTCATTCAGATCAGATTTTCTATTGAATTTTTTTGTTGATACATACACATCTTTATATAGGCATTTATGATTGTTTGTTGTTTGAGGGATAGGAGAAGTGTAAGTAGCACGTTTTCTTTCACACTTTGTTAATGTGTTTTTCAGTTATTATTGGTAATAAAGAGAGTACTATAGATAAAAATGTAACTCTGACATTATTTGGCTGTGTTTGTATTGGCGATTAACACATTGAAAGCTAATGTTTCCTTTTAGTAAAATTGTGTTCAATGTGCATTAGAACGCGAGAAATGCTTAAGCCAAACACACACAAGAGGTGTTGGGGATTCAAAATTAGGCTCTGAAATTGTGGCTGGTATAATGTGCTTAATTTGAGTGCTCCCAGAGTCCCATGGCTGGTCCATGAGGGTGGCATTTGTCTTGTAATTTAAGCTAAAATGTTTGTACTAGTATGTCATTTTACTTTTTTTTTTAACCCATACTTTCGTTTTGTCGGTTTTTCATCGGTACCTGTACCTAGATCTCTTGGCTGATTGATGAAATAGACAGTTGTACACTTTATTATAGCATTCAACAAAATTAGCTGCAAGATGTTATTATTATCGTTTGTTTTCTCCTTTAAGTATTATTTGTCTCTATATAACATAGGGTGTGTCAATATTCTGTTTCAAACTTATCCCTTTGAATAGAAGATTTGAAAATATCTTGTTTTTTCCATGATTTCTAAAATAAAAAATAGGTGTATTAAAAGATGTCTTTGCTGAAAATATGTTAAGTGATTCCGTCCAATGATATTCTTCCAGTTAAATTCATGAAAAAGTGTATATATATGGTAACACATTACATGTGAATTGATGATCAGATGGAATAGCTGGAACCACTTTGGCTGTGATATTAATGAAAGTTTAATTCGAGAAACAGGTATGTTCACTATTATTATGTGCACTCAGAATTGACCCAAATGATTGTATTTACAATTTCAGTCATTTATAATTTAGTTAGTCTGAATTTATATGTGTTACTATATTTCTTCATTATTTCAGCTGATGCATTGGTGTCATCGGGCCTTGCTGCTTTGGGATACAAATACATTAATTTAGGTACACACCGACTATCAATGTTATTGCATTAGTCGTATATATCTATTGTAACGACTATAAAAAAAACTTTTAATTATGAGTAAATAAGTCATAGTTACTATAATAATGTGTCACGTTTCATATATAGCAATAGTTACATATCAATATTTTCCTTCGATATTCATTCTTTTCATGAGTGTCAATATGCTCAATAATTAATGATATATATTTATAAGTCACACACGTATCATTTAACTAAGTAAAAATAAATACTGAAAAGTTTATAGTATTTATATCTTTTACTATATACGTCAAACATGAATAAATATTAACCAGCATTTTAAAACCTCCTAAGGAAATATAAGTTTATGAGACTGACTGATCTTGAACCCATCCACGCGTTATACTTTTGTATAAGAATATTTTGTGTAGAAAGTCTTAAATTGAAACAATTTTAACTATATTATTTTCATGATTTCTAGATGATTGTTGGGCCGAACTTAATCGAGACCATCAGGTAATCAATATTCAATATCCTTTAATTTTGTCTTTTACAATTAATTTATATGCTTAAAATCCAAGTGCATGTTAATTTAAATTTTGTAGATTAAAATCTATTTTCGATACCACTGACAAATTTCAAATGATGTTAGGGAAATATGGTTCCCAAGGCTTCAACATTTCCTTCAGGAATTAAGGCTCTGGCTCATTATGTTCATGGGAAAGGTTTGAAGTTGGGGATATATTCAGATGCAGGGTATCAGCATATCAACCTTAAGCTTTGATCATGAGCATGCCTGTGTTAATTTATTCGAGCCTTTCTGATCACTTACGGTTTCTTTGCAGAAATCAAACTTGCAGTAAACGTATGCCTGGATCACTAGGACACGAAGAACAAGATGCAAAAACATTTGCTTCTTGGGTATATATGATGATACATTCATTTGAAAGTCATTTTGCATTTCTGTCAACTTATTTCTAACATAATGTTAACTAATATCTGAATTAAACATTATTTTAGGGAGTTGACTACTTGAAGTATGATAATTGTGAAAATAATGGTATATTAGCCACAGAAAGGTATGCATGATCTTTAAATACAAACAATTAAGTATCTACATGCTTATAATTTTATAAAACAAGGAATTCACAGTTTCATATCATACATTTTTTAAAACAGGTATCCACCAATGAGTGAAGCTTTGTTAAAAACTGGAAGGCCAATCTTCTTCTCTATGTGTGAATGGTGAGTTAAATTGGTGATGATCTCATACAGAGAGAAAGTAAAATTAGTATTCTATTTGCTCTAATTTCCCTCTAATTAAGTTGACAGAAACTGCATTGTTGATTTATGATTAATTGATTTCTCAAACATAGGGGATGGCAAGACCCAGCAACTTGGGCCAAAACTGTGGGAAATAGTTGGAGAACAACAGGGGATATTGAAGATAACTGGAATAGGTGAGCATGCTCACATTCGTACTTTTACTGAACACTTGACAAAGATATTGGCAGAAGAGAGGCTTGTTTCAGTTTAACATAAGAATTGAACTAAATAAAGTATCAACCTCTCAAGATTCATTCTCATTTATTGCATTACTCAGTTTCTTTTCTTCACTTTCCATGTTGTGAACTGATTTATATTTAATACTTCCCCAGTATGACTTCCATAGCAGATGCAAATGACAGATGGGCATCTTATGCTGGACCGGGAGGATGGAATGGTAATTAATTAGCCTCACTAGTTATAAACATTGGATTATTATATATGCTATTGGACTTCAGAACATTGCTATTACAGAAAACTCCAATTTATCTGGGTTTCTGATATATGTTATTGCTCTTCGGATATTAGATCCTGATATGCTGGAAGTTGGAAATGGAGGGATGACCACAGAAGAATATCGTGCCCATTTCAGCATATGGGCTTTAGCTAAGGTACCGTGGAAAAAAAAAATGTCTGCTATTGAGACATTGTCATATATCATAAAGTCCTTTCAGGAAAATGTAATCTTCTGCTTAACAACTATTTTCTTGTGTATAAATAGGCTCCTTTATTGGTTGGTTGTGATATTCAAGCAATGGATAATACCACATATGAACTGATAAGCAACCGAGAAGTTGTTGCAGTAAATCAAGGCATGAATGGGAGATAACATTTCTGACTTTCTTGATCGACAAAATTACAAAAACATTAATTTCTTCAACAGAATGCTTTAAAACTAATGACCCTCTTCTTCTATTGCAGACAAACTTGGAATACAGGGAAAGAAGGTGAAAAACAATAATGGTTTGGAGGTAAATTTCCTTCTATAGTTTTCATCCTCTTTTTCTCTTGTGTTTGGTTATCCTTTTCAATTTGTCACCTTATCTTAACATGGTATTCAGTGCTTTCATATTTCACTACAAAACTGTGATACTACTTCAAACTTTTTTTAAGTGCATTTATTTCATCTATCATGCTTATCGCACACAAATAGAGAGTATGCACAAATTTGATACTCTGCAGTCAAAACCATTTGTGTTTGTCTATACACCTATATATACATGTACAAAATAAATGCCAAAATTCTCAAACACATTAACTGATATTTCATGTGACAGGTGTGGACAGGTCCTCTTCGTGGTAACAAGGTAGCAGTGATCTTATGGAACAGAAGTTCATCAAATGCAACAGTGACTGCATGTTGGTCTGACATTGGCTTGGAACCAGGAACTATAGTTGATGCAAGAGATTTATGGGAGGTAAGATACTTAAGACTTGTTGAGTTCTTAATAATGTAGAGCATTTAGCATTCCCATGGTTTTGATCACGTGTAATGAATTCTGCAGCACTCAACGCAAACATCGGTTTCAGGAAAAATATCTGCTGAACTAGATTCACATGCTTGTAAGATGTATGTCCTGACTCCCAGAAGGTATTAATTTCGAGTGGCAGAGAAGAAGATAAACACACAACTATATTGGCAAACCATTTAAAGCTGCAGGAACCACAAATAAAGCAAACAGATTATTTTTTTTCAATTAGAAAGACAAGTATAATGTATAAGACTATAAGTTATACTTAATGTATAAGTCTTTGACCTTCCGGTTGTATTTGCAATTTGGTTGCACTGAGGACCACTTTATTTTAAGGAAATAAGTTTTTCATGTTTCTATTCCCACTAAATCAGTTAAATTCATGATGCTGAAATGAAAGCACATCAAACACATGCATTTTTTTTTCTTCTAAAAATAGACAAGTAACATCAAGATTTTATACTGTCTCTACAAAATGAACGTTTGAAATCCAAAACTACACCATTTAAACGTAAATTCTGCTTGTCGTAGGAGGTGATAACACTTCCAAATGAAGTACGCGTACAGGATTGAGGATTGATGTAACTTTTGCACCATTCAGTTACAAAATTTGCAATTCTATTGGACTCACTTGCATGCCAAAAGAAACATAAATAACACAATGACATAAAAAATCAGGACACTTGGAAAATTCAAGGCCGCATTCTATAATGTAAACATCACAGTTTTCGGTTTTTTTAATAAAAAAAAATAGTTAAATAAAAAGTTCGTGCAAGAGGCGGCAAGATGCATAATGACGATCAAACACGAAAATCTTGAGATTGTTTCAGACTTCCTTGGATTTCTCTCAATATTTTCTGGGGAGCTTCTAATTCCTGATTAGTCCGTGCATTGTCTCGGCTTCTTTGCAAATATTTAACTAATTTTATGGATGGTGTGTCGTTTATGTACTGCAACAGCAGTCTGCGTGGTTGTCGTGACTTTACTGCATTACTCTTTTACTGATAAATTTGAAATTAAAATTAAGAAGTATATTTGAAACAAATAAAAATATAAATTAAATTATCAATATATGAGATGAGGATGAAATCCATAATTCAAATAGAGTCATAACTCCTAAAATTTATCTGTAACTCCTAAAAAATCTCTCATTAACGAATAACTCCTAAAATACTTGAAAGGATTAGAAAGACCAAAGGTTTTTTTTTCCTTTTATTTTATAAAACCAAGTGATTACAATCATTTATTTCAATTAGCAATCAATTAATTTGTCCTTATTAACTCTTGGATTGAATTTTAGATCAATATAATTGATTGTCCTAATTTTATAATCAATTATACTTAATGTGTAATATATTATTTTTGAAACAAAATATTTCTGAAAACCAAGTAGAGATCAAATAATTAGTTAAAATAATTCATAGTTGATTATTGTTAAAATTTGAAATGAATAATCACAGTTTTAAAATCGCCACAAATTATCTTTTTAAATTTTTAACGAACATGTTCTCAGTTAAATAAGACATCCAAATGATAAGGACTAAATACAAAAAATATAATGATTATTATTTATTAGGAATCAAAATAAAATTTAAAAATTTATTGAAATCAAAAACATATTTAAGTCTTTTTTTTCTCTCTCTATCTCTATCTTTCATCCATACATCTCAAAAATGAAAAAATTGTCAGATAGTCCTGGACTACATGGCTCCTGCTAATATTTAGATGACATATAATTGAATATTTTCTTTCTAGTAATTTATTAAGTTTAAATGTTTTTAAACAAATATTAGTTGTACTTTGGACAAGTGGTAATCCAGGATTACCTTTTTTCTTCTTCTAATGGGGTGGGTTTACCATTTTTGTAATTCAAGATGACACAGTTGTCCAATAACAAACAGAAACGGAATACAAAATAATAAAAATAAGATATTCCTCAAATATAAGAGTGAGCATGAATGATGAATCTATAGAACTCAATATTAAATGAATTTTCTAACGTACCCTGTGGCAATGGCAAAATTACAAGAAGATTATCTAGTTCCATTTCAATTTTTGATCCTATGAGCACCCAGAAAATATAAAACTCATTTATTGCAACAATAAGGATACCCCACATTCTGCTGTTCTATGGATAGTACTTGTCTTTCACATATCAACAGATCATAAACTACACATATACATTCTGTCATTTACCTGGTTTATATTTCTTATGGTCCTCGCATCTTCTCAACAATGTGCCTGCTCTTTTCTTCAATGTGACGCCTTTTCTCTTCCAATTTCTCGCTCATCTTCTTTCCCAGATCAAGCATCCTTTCCCTTCTCCCCATTTTCTTTGGCAGTCCATCCTCATGTTCAACAGAATGATTTTGTTTCGGCATCACCACACTGTGTTGTGATTGGGACTCAGAATTATTCTCTATATTTTGTTCATTAGTTTCAAGTAGTTTGTCATTCTGTATCAATGATGTCCTAAATTCTTTAATATCGCTGGTTTTTTTAGGTTTGTCATTCTCTAACAATGGTGTATTCTGTTCTTCCAAACTCCGGCTGCTTTCTAGTGTTACTGAATTAGAGGAACTTAATGGAAGTTCTAGAGAATTTGATGATGTCCTAGTTGCTTCTTGACTAGATTCAGTACTCTCTGGATTTTGTTGTTTGTGCTCTGGATCATTACTTGAGGTGCTTGCACCAACCTCCAAACTAGCTTCCACTCCACCAGAAGGTTGATTATTGGTATCAATTGAAGTGGATCTCTCGTTTCCATATTCTTGGTTAATCCATATGAATGGAGCAACAGTTCGAGGAACCCAATCATCCTTTTCTGCTAACATCCATGGAATGCATAAACTTTCACAATTTGGGAGCACCAAAGTTTCTCGAACTCCTGTCTGCAGGAACAAAATTAAATTCAGTTTGCAAGCATTAGCTGCTCTTATCTTTTCTAAAGAGATGAAAGTTCATACGTATTTCTCAGTCTGTGCTGCAGTTATACTTTTTAAAGAGATATGAAGTTAAAACATATTTCTCAGTCTGTTATAAGTGTGACCAAGATTAAGGATATACAAGTATTTGGTGTTGAACACAAGTTAAAGAAGGTTCTCTGTTAGAGAGAAGAAAGGATACAACAGAGGAAAAACACTGTAGTTGTACTCCTCTAAACAAACTCCAAAGAAAGAAAGAAAAAAACAAGGTATCTTTTGAAAACATATACATTATTATGAATTTATGATAGACCAGAAAGTAGTTAGGAATAGTTGGGTGGTTGAAGATAGGTAGGGAATTAGCTTAAATAGGAGGAGAGTTAGAAAAATAGCCATTCTGTTATGTTACCATTTGATAAACTGAGCATTATCTCTGTTATAGAAAGGGGAAACCTTGGAAGGATAAACTTTTGCTTAGGTTCTTCGTAATTCAGTAAACACTGTCAAAGCATTGTTTTTCATTTTCTTTCTCTGTTTTTTCTAGTCTCTCTAAGTTTCCTAACACATAACTATTAACGAAGGATTTTGTTAAAGAGGAGACCAGATGTAAAAGGGAAGAAAAGCACTCTGTACTCTAAGCAAACTCCAAAGAAAATATTCACTTCTCAAATTTTGAAAGCACACATTATCCTCAGTCCTCACTACATCTGGAGAAGGATGGTACTATCTTTGATTACAGCATGTTTATTTTAGGCAAATTACACCATACCACTTTATCTAATATAGATGTTGTTTTATCTTCCAACCAAGTGGATGAGGAGTAGTAGAACTATGTTACTATAGCAAACTTCAAATGTAACATGCATCAATATTATTTTCTTCAGTCCTAGATTGAAAATACTCATCGTGGAATAAAGATAATTTATATTTTTAAGTAGTTTAAATGATAAGCATTTCCATAAGACCAACAATACTTTGTGGTATAGAATGCCAGGTGACTAAGTGCCAATAAGAGCATACAAGTTAAAGTTGCAAGGATGAAAATTTTGTTGTGGATGAGTGGACATAAATGAAATATTAGAAATGAATGTATCGGGGAAAAGATTATAGAATCTTACTTCTTGATTTGGACATGTAAGAAGACCAACAGAGGCCCTAATAAGAAGAGTCAATCATAGAGGATAACCTGATAAATGGAGGTAGATAAAGACCAAGGAAAACTCTAAGAAAACCCATTAAAAAAGACTTTGGTTCAAATGGTGTCATTTAATGTAGCCAACCCACCCAGTTGAAAAAGGATTTTGTTGTTGCTAGATGATATAAGAATAGCATAACAACATCTTGCACTTTTGATCAAATTTATGGAAAATGAATTTCCCCCTTTTCTCAGTAATAAGAGAAGATTCTACAGAGAGGCAAATACATAAATTTGAAAACCTTAATAATAAAACAGCAAGGCTATAGGTATTTTGAGAATACGTCTTCTTAAAGACCAATGCTTAACGATGGCTCTGATGGGCCGTTTGGCTAGAATAAACAATAATGAGATCACTGTTTTAGTAAATGATGCGTAAAAGGGTAGTGATGACATTTATCCACAAGAAGCACAGCAAACTCTTGAAATAGCAGAAGCTAATTTGAATAAGGCGGAAGGCAAGAGACAAACAATTGAGGCAAATCTAGCTCTTAGACGAGTCCGGACACGAGTAGAGGCTATCAATGTGATTTCATAACAAGTAGTCTACAATTTGAATTCTTTCAATAAAGTTATAAATCATAATGGAAAGAGACTAAGAGAGTCAGTCGTACCTTTATCCTATTGACCAGGAATAAAGCAAAATGTGCACTGGTTATCTTATGTTCTCCAACAGATGACTCCAAGTTGAAATCAATGTCTGGCATTGATGTGAAACCATACCACAATCGATCAGAGGGAGGTGGCTTTATATGCAAGCGCATTGTTCCTCTAAGAGAAGTGACTCTTATTGCCAAAGAGAGAGGAACCTTTTGATAAGAAATAATCAGTTACTTTGAGAATGAACGTGTATGAATGAATAAGAAAATACTCAAAGACAACATTTGTTGCCAAATCCAGAATTTTTACAGTTAAACACTGCACATGCAGAGCCAACAAAAACGAAAGTAAAGATAACATACAGAATCAGAAAAAAAAAAAAAAAACATTGACCTATGCACATTAATTAGATTAATCGTCCAGAAATTCAAATAGATATATATACCAAAATTAATTAAAGGCAAAAGTTAAATTTACACAACCAAAATTCCTTTTGCATGTTTGCTCTCAGTATATAGATGCCAATTTATCCCCCGAATCATAACAATACCTTATGGGTTGCCTTGTTTGACGTTTGGGTTAGCAGAACGAAAGAAAAACTTAGTGGAAATGTACGGTGGTTTCAGTTCTAACAAAGCCTTTGAAATTCCAGAACATCAAGGAGCAATTATTAATCACAGTCCTACTTTATTATAGAAACGTTCATTAATCCTAGAGGTTGCTTTTTCAGGGGGGTATACGTTTATGAAAAAAATTATCCAGAATATATAGGTGTCTGAATACAAAGAGGAGATATTGTCTGACAAAAAGTTATAATAGAGAAATTCAGTATAATTTTGTTGGAAAGTCGCCATAATTGCAGCCTAGTAGGGTTAGTTGCCAGTGTCTCAAAGAGGGCCACCTATGAAGGGGCTGGCCAGAAAGGCTAAGTTAAGCATTGTAAAGTGCAACTTCAGGGGCATCGACTCTCAGGGGGTTGAGATCCACATTGATTAGAGATAATGCCAATGAAGTCCTTATAAAACTTGGGCAGTCCTCACCTTACAAGTCAGTTTTGTGGAGGTGAGTTAGGCCCTAGGCCAAATTGTAAGAAATTTCTAACATCAAAGGGGCCATAGGGTAATTTACCAGGAGAAAGGAAAAGAGCAATGCACCCATTTATTTAATATAACCACACAACATAATCAAAATAGCAAAACTCCAATAATGAAAGAAATAGACTGCAAAAAGTGCCGTGGGAAGAAGCAACCAAAGGAATAAAGGAGGGAATAATAGACAGAGGGTACCTGTGAAACCTGTTTGGCAACAGAATTTAATATAGATTTCCATCTTGATCCTTGATTTAGGGAAGACATAGTTCTCTTAAAGCTCCTGGAAACATCTGTTTAGAGAAAAACAAGATACACATCACAATATCAATCTAAAAACATTATACCGCACAACCTAGGTATGACAATATTCTCTCCTCCACATTTTGGAAATTTACTATTTAAGCAGTCTAGCAGCAGTAGAAAAACCATTAAGGCATTCTCTGGTAAAAACAAAGGGGGAGGGGGGAGTTCTCATGAAAAGCATATAATTTCTTTGCCATTGTTTCAATTGGAAAATCTTGTGAACTAAAAAAAAGCACCACAGATGGTATGACATAGGATTTGGAAGCCCTAGCCCATAATCTCCATCTACCTGTGTACTTTGTTTATAGCATGTGGAAATTGTAGTAAATGAGTAAAACATGGATATGCTAACAAGTAACAACCTTAGAAAGTGGTATGACCATAGGTGGCAAATAGGCGACCAATTAAGTTCAAGTGAGATTTCAGGAAGTAAGAAAAGGAGCATAAATAATTAGGTTGTATTTGACTCATGTACTAACCAGAGTTCCAATCACCATCTTCTTTTTGCTCTTGTACATCATTCGTTCTTTCTGCAAAATTCAATTGCTCTCCAAAATATTTAAAACCTTCTAGAAGATCTGATGGGACAGCTCCAGCATTGTTTGGCTGTGGATTTGAGTCTTCTGTCCCTGCATGGAGCTCTAGTTCACGAACTTCAAGCCTTGTTTCAATCTCTAATAGAGCACCTCCAGAATATTCAATGTCGACTTCTACAGCCCATACCTCACTCATTTCCATAGGAAGAACTCTCATTCCTACAATGCAAGGTGGAACATTCCCAGTATTGATATTGGTACAGATGACTTCACCAATATAACCAGGAGTTCTCATATTGGACAATGTTCTCTGCAAAAAAGAAAACAAAAGCATCGTTTATCCCATAAGTTTTGTGTGGGGGAGTTCTCTGTAAACAAACAGAAGTAATCAGTATTTATCTCTTAACAAAAAAACCATAATGGAATGAAGTCCACTTCACAAATATGGGGGCCGGGGTGGGAGGGGCTCATGTTTACACAAATAAGCACAGCTCCAATACAAACAAATGTTGAAATTAAGCAATACTTTCTTTTATTGACTATGTTAAGAAAAAAAGAAAAAAAAACACTGACAATGGGCCGACTTCCTTTTTGAACTGCTTCATATAGTGTGATATAGAATCTACCACCATATCAGTTAAGGTGACAAAATTACTCTGTAGGTAAGAGACTTAGAAAGGATAGAATCTTTTATATTCTTAAAATTTTTAAGCTTAACAGAGTCCTGCTTATACTGGTAAACTTGAGGTTTAAGACCTACCAGCAATGGAGGGATTTCATTCAGATAGATATAAACATCATGTTAAGAAATTAATATACATAAGTTGCTAGAAATTGGTACCTAGACAAAATGATACATTTTTTCACAAAAAACAAACAACAAAACTCACGCTAAAACAAGTAAAAATCAAATGGGAAAAGCTTAAACCTGAATCATTGCTTGCACGGATCTCTTCAACTGCTCATTTCCTTTTGCATCAAAAAAGAGCCGGGAAATCAACAAATTCCAACATAATGTTCCTTCATCAATACCAAACTTCACATCGTCTACCATGGAATTTTTAAGAGGCTTTGATGTAGAAGCAGTCTTCAAAAAGCCAGTACCCAAAATTGCATCTTGGCAAGCACGAAGCTTCTCGGTATTCTTTTTCTCTTCATTACCTGACAATGAAGTCCAAGTTGATATATTTTCCAAACCAACTCGGGAAGTTCTTCTAGCAACCTTTTTGAAAAATTGACGAACCTTTGAGGAAGAACCATCAGGCTTACTAGCCCTTTCTATTACCTCAACACTTGATTCCACTGATGGTTTCATAAAGGAATGGTATACAGCATTCAAGGATGTCAGATAAGTATGAAACTCTTCATCCAACTGGGTAAACCATTTGATTTTTTCCTTTTGATCACATGAAGCCAGATACAGGGCCTTACACCATGCCTCTTTCTCCCATGAAGTGTCAAGATATATATAAATAGTTTTGTTTCCATTGTATATGACAGAGTTCGTGTTTTCCACTTTGATAGGGAACATTTTTGCCCTGTAAGATTCATCACCAAACAAATAAGAACTTGAGTTGAAGCATCAAGCTTCCTAAATAAATGACCAATAATTATAACAAAATTTTATCTTTTCAATATCATTTGACTTACGAAGTTAGGACACCCAATATCCAAGTGATCTCAATTCACAAGTTACTTTTTATTTTAAGCAGTATGCAAGGCACAAAGGAACTGAGATTTCTCCACGCCAAATTAAATATCAGGGAAGCCTTAAAAAATAACCCCATTATTACATTGTCTAAGCTGTGAGATATACATAAGTGGAATGGTGACTCTAGCATAATCAATTGAGGATCATATTTTCTGCAACTTGTAACATTGCTCAAGGATGATAGCCATGATTTCACATGCATAGTAGCTTAGCATTCAAAGAAAATTTTCATTATCTGCTAGCTAGGCAGTAAGTGAAGTTGAGAAAGATATTCACTACTGTAATTCATGGCACCTGTTAGAGAATTTTGACACTTCTTGTCTTCACATTCCAACTATTAAGGTTCATTCATACATGCATGCGCAGTTAAGAGAAGAAGTGGAAAACTCAAGGTAAGTGGTGAGACAAAAAAAGGAGGGAGAAGAATGTACATGAAATTCACCTAACAAAGAGCATATGTTAGATAGAATACGATGCTAGTAACATTTGCCACTTCTTGGGAACTCATGGAACAGCCTTGATAATAAATAAGCATTTAAAGTCAAAAGCTGGTCAGTGGTCACAGTAATTTTGCTAGTCAATCCATATTGCATACCAAATAATACCACCCAATTGAAGAGCCCTCCACACCACATTACCATTTTCTTGAAGAAAGAATTGATGCTGACACAGCTTGAACTGCACAGCCCTTGAGTTCAATCGTCGTGTGCAAACCATCCGCTTCTCTAAGAATAAGTGATTGACCCTTGATTTGTCCATACGTCTTAACAGGGGAAACCTCCAAGGTCTCCTTTTTCCTTTTTTGCTCCCTTGACGGTTTTGAAATCTTTCCTGATTCTAGAACCCAAACCACACCCTGAAAAAGAGCTTGAAAATTTAACGGATCAGACGTACCAAACTTCCTTTTCCAAAGTTTTCAACCATATTTCCATGTAAGATCATTATAATAACTAATTACTTAATAATCAGCATATATAGACCATTGAGACATCCCAAAATTACTTATTTTACAAAGCTAGGCAACACATAGGTAAGTATACTCAGTTTGGTGAATTAGTGCTAACCTGCTTTCTATAAGCAAAATCCAGAGACTGTTGGGGATCAAGCAGTGCCGTAGTCGGGGTTTTGGAAGAGAAGTAGGCTTCGTCATTATTGATCTTGTGCCGCAACCGTTTCATGATCCATAACAACCCCAGAGCTTCCACAGCAACAACTGTTAACACCCCGAGACCGAACCCCACCAGAATCAAACCCAAAAGCGTAGCCATTTCAGACCTCTGAGCAGCAACGATGAAAATGGGAACTTGTACGTATTAGTCTCTTACTAGTTAAGTTAGTAAGAAAGAGGAACGAGCGCGTTGATGTTGATGTGACACAACAGAGACACGTTCACCAGCTATTATTCAATTATTCAAACTGTTATCAAATCTAAGTAACTATGACCCTTTTTTAAGTAAATAAAAAATAACTAAATATTAAGAAAATGGTAACGGGTGATCTTCTGAGACGACGTGAATAACTATATAATTTTTTCTATATTTTTTTATGATTATTGAAGATAAAATATTAAAAAGAATCACAAATAAAAAAAGAAAAAATAAACAGGGATTTAGATCAATTATAATTCAAATCATAATTAATCCCTACAATTAATGGATTCTAACACCTCCTGTCAAATTGGTGCATGAATGTTACATTTTTAACTTGTCAAGAAAACTATTAAGAGCCTTGGATGCTACTACCTTGATCAGCATATCAACAAGTTGTTATTCTAATTTTACAAAAGGAAAGACAATAATACAATCTTCAATCTTCTCTTTGATGAAATGCTTGTCAATTTCCACATGTTTTGTACGATCATATTGGACGGGGTTGTTAGCAATCTCTATGGCTGATTTATTATCATAATAAAGATTCATTGCATCCTTTTGTTTATATCCAATATCCTTCAAGAGACTTCTAATCCATAACAGTTCACATATCTCAACTGACATCCCTCTAAACTCTGCTTCAGCACTTGATCTAGCAACTACTTGTTGCTTTACTTCTCCAAGTTACTAGATTTCCTCCCACAAAAGTGAAGTAGCCAGTGATAGACCTTTTGTCATCTGTTGATCCAACCCAACCAACATCAGTGTAACCCTTAACTTTGAGGTGACTATGATTTGAGAATAACAAACATTTTTATGGTGGAGATTTTAGGTACCTTAATATTTGTTCAATAGTATCCATATGCGGTTTTTTGTGTCAAGCATAAATTGGCTCATGACATTGACTGCATATGCTATGTTTGGTCTAGTATGAGACAAGTAAATTAGCTTTCCCACTAGTCTTTGATATCTTCCTCTATCTACATTGGTTGCATCAACATAATGAAAATTCTTGTGATTTTGTTCTATGGGAGTATCAATTGGTTTACACCCAAGCATTCCTATTTCAACTAACAAGTCTAAAACATATTTTCTTTAAGAAAGGAAGATACCATGCTTAGACCTTGTAACTCCGATCCCTAAAAAATATTTGAGATCTCCAAGTTGTTTCATGTCAAATTCAAAAGCTAAATATCTCTTTGAAATTTCATCAAGATCATCTCCGGTCACAAGCATATCATCAACATATATTATCAATGCAGTGATTTTACCTTGATTTTGCTTGAGAAACAAGGTATGATCAGTATTGTTTTGTGTGTAACCAAAAAACTTCATAGATTTTATAAATCTTCCAAACCAAGCTCTTGGTGATTGTTTCAATCCGTATAAGGCCTTTTTAAGCTTACACATCAAAGGAATATTTGAGTACTTTGGTATACCGGGAAAAGGATCCTTTTAAACTTCTTTCACTAAATTTCCATGTAAAAAGACATTTTTTACATCGAATTGAAGAAGTGGCCAATCTTGATTTGCTGCTAGTGATAATAACACCCTTACTCTATTGAGCTTTGCAACTGGTGCAAAGATTTCTTGGTAATCAACCCCAAAGGATTGAGTGTAACCTTTTGCAACTTGTCTTGCTTTATATCTTTCCACACTTCCATCAGCTTTATGTTTGACGGTAAACACCCATCTACAACCAATTGTACTCTTTCCATCCAGTAAGGTTACAAGTTCCCAAGTAGCATTTTTCTCCAATGCTTCCATTTTTTGTTTTCATTGCCTAGATCCACCTAGAATCTGCTAGAGTTTCCTGCAAATTACTAGGAGTAAAGGCAGTAAATAATTGAGATACGAAATTGACATATGACTTGGACAACTTTTCAGATGACACGTAGTTGTTTATGGGGTATTTGACCTTACAATTAAGAATGAGTTCATACTTAATTGGGGGTTGTTCTCTATTAGTACAAGGTGGAAGAGTGTAAGGGCTTACTATAGGGTCAGAATTTGGGGTAGAAGAGACATTGCATTGTATATCAGTAGAAACATAATTTTGTGTATCAGCAATAGAATGAAATGGAGTAAGAGTTTTAAGTGATACCTCTACAAAATTATTTTCGGATTGGATCAATAGTGGATTTGAGGTTGAAGGAGAGATTATACTATCATCTTCGACCATATTCTCATTTACATTATTCTGATTTAATCCTCCATGTTCTCATCTCCATTATCTTGAATTTCATCCTCTGTTGTTGTTGGCATAACATCAAATAACCCGATATCTTGGTCAAGTCTATCATGATTCTACACCTCCAAATCACACCTCCTTTGAGCAGAATAATGAAGTGTTTTCAAGGGAAAAAACATTTCATGCTCATGAAATGTAATATCCATTGATACAAAAAATCTTTTTGTAGATGGATGATAGGCCTTATATCCCTTTTGAGTGGTGTTGTATCCCAAAAAACACATTTCATTGCTCTAGATTCTAATTTTGTTCATTGGCGAGGATGCAAATGCACATATATGACACAACAAAAAATATGGGGTGGTAAATGATTGAAAAAATTAAGGGTGAAATGATGAGAAAGGACATCAAGAGGTCTTTTAAAGTTTGACACACCCGAGGGAACTCTAATAATAAGATAAACTGCAGAGCTTAAAGTTTCACCCCATAAGTAAGAAGGAATATTACCACTAATCAATAGTGATCTAGTAACCTCCAAAAGATGTTTATTTTTTCTCTCGGCTACTCCATTTTGCTTAGGGGAATTAGGACACGATGTTTGATGAAGAATACCAAGAGATTTCATAAAATTTGTCAACTCATTTTTGTAGTATTCCCCTCCATTATTAGACTTGACTATCTTTATTGAAGTATTAAATTGTGTGCTTATCATTTTGTGAAAAACTTGAAAAACATTACACACATCACTTTTGCATTTAAGAAGGTATAACAAATCATTCTTGTACAATTATCCACAAATGTCACAAACCATCGCATTCCATTATGTGTGGGAAGAGGGGCAGGTTCCCAAACATCAGAGTGAATAATAGAGAAATGAGCATTAGCTCTATTGTTATTTATAGGAAAAGTAACGCGATGACTTTTTGCCATTACACAAGTTTCACATTTAAAATCAGAGATATGAGAATGGCTAAACAATGAAGGAAATAATCTCTTAAGGTAGCTAAAGATGGATGTCCTAATCGCTTATGTCATTGTCAAATATCTCTTTTATTCTTAGTTTGTGTTTCATCACTTATAGAGTGAGTCAGTATTTTTCCTTTGGTATATTGAGAATTACCTTCAAGATAGTATAATCCTTCACTTCTTTTACCACTGCTAATCTTCTCATTCATATGTATATTTTGTAGAGTACAATATGTGGGAAAGAAAAAGAAAACACAATTATGTGACTTGGTTAATTGACTAACAGAGAGAAGATTGCAATTGAGAGAAGGAACAAAAAACACATTAAAAATGGATAACAAGGGAGAAATGGATATTGTACCACTAACCATCAGCGTTTATAATGGCTGAAAGAGGACCATTAGAGGAGAACTGTGTAAACATATTTCTATCATAAGTCTTATGATTTGTTACACCTGTGTCAATTATCTAATCACTACCCTTAGTAACAACAAAAACCCCACAAATTGGTTGAAATGTACCTAACTTAGTAACAAATCCAATAGCGACTGTGGAGTTGTCCTTGGAAGACTCTACCTTTTTTCCTTTTGGATGTTATTAAGGATAATTTGTACCATCAAAATGCTCAGGTGTGAGGATTGAAGACAAATCCGGCATATGTGGAGCAGAACCTGATCTATTTGACCTATTTTTCATTTTTGTATTCATAAGCTAATCTCCAATACCTAAAAAGGTAATTGGAGTTGGCTTTGATACCATGTTAAGAAAATGGTATCGGGTGATTTTCATTTATTTGAGGACAAAATATCAAAACAAAATCATAAATAAAAAAAGAGAAAATATACAGAGATTTGGAAACATATTTATTAGGAGAGAGACTAAATATCTTAAATGAATTTTAATTTTTTCTAGAGATTAGTCTTTAGTTTTGGATAGAAGGATACTTTGCTTCATACCAAAAAAAACTAACCATAATTTTATTTATTTAAGGTGTATTTGAATTAAAGAAATTGAGTACACTTGTTAAAAATAGTTTATGTATAATTTAAAAAAAAAATCATGTTTTTGATAAAATTAATATGAAAATGTTTATACAAATTAACTTATATAATTTTTAGTTTAAGCAATAAATTTATTTTATTTCTTCACCTTTTCTTATTCTTAAAGAGAAATTTATCATTATATCTCATCATGATTCATGACTTAATTTATTTGTTCATTTATTTATGCGGTCCTGGTTGCTACGCAAACTGACCCACTAAAGGCTGATTTTATCATGCCAATTTTTTTGCTTACGTCTCCTGAACTCACGGCAATTGTTCCCAGTGTTGGGATAAACAGGAGAATAAAGGATATACAATGAGTATTTAAAGAAAGAAAGAAAGAAATTAAGAAACTATACTACATAAGAGATAGTACCCAATTAATTTACACGACCCCCAATAAACTAAACTTAATTTACATTTTCATTTATTAATGTTCTCAGAGTTGGACCTAGGTGATGAAGTTTTGATGCCTAAGTCAGTGTGCCAAACTTAAGCAAACTCTAATGCCCAAGTCAGAGCAAACTGAGCAAAGGGGCATTGAGTTGGTGATGATGAACACAACACAAACCAATCTACAAGGTAGGTTGGCGTGTGAAGAAGTTGAAGTCAGGGTGGTCAGCGTTGCGGTGCTTCAACCACGAGTCTGCAGCGTTATACAGATTGGTCACCACTTGATTATTGTTGTTATAAGAGTTTAACCAAACGCTTTTCCTCATTTTGAAAGTGGCAAGCCCAAAAGGAGAGAGAGACATGCAACCACTCTCTTTTTTCTTGCATTTCTCTCCTACAATACTTCGCCACCCAATTAAACAACTTGCGTCATTCCCTGTGTCAATTCCCTCATATTTGCTTGCACATTCTGCAAAACAAACAAAAAGTAGTTGTGAACTTGCTTCAAATTAATTTATTTGATACTATGTTTTTTGTTTGACAAATCACTACGTAAAGATACCTTGGAAAGATGAAAGTGAATGAAAAGTTAGGAAGCTTGTTGGGTCCTTTTTATTTTTCTGGCATGGTACGGAATAAATGGGGTACCTATTCATAATGAGTCAATGTGAGATCTTTCAATCATGGAATCAAACAGAAACTAGAGATCAAACTAGAAATATATACCATAAACTGCACAATATAAGGAAAAACAAATTGATTGAAAGCTTTTTATACACGTGATTATGAAAAACACAAAGATGACAGAACCAAAAGTTGATCAGCAAGAAATACTAGGAAATAATATTACAATCAATTCAACCTTGTCTCCGCAAATCAATTTTAACTTGAAATAAATTAAAAATAGAATTGTATCTGTAACAACTCAGAGACCAGTGACTTTTCATCAACTACAAGTTATCTTCACAGTTTTATTTTATCTACGAATTATTAAAGTTAAAAACCAAGGCCAATTTATCCCCAGGTGCACTTACTTCCAAGTTCTGGTTCATCTTCAAGAACGTAACAACATTTTTTTTCAGTACAACAAAACTAATTCCACTCACCATGAAACAGCCATCCAACTTGTTGGGGAAATATCCACACTCTTCAACGTCATCAATGCTGGATGGCTTTTAGCTAACTCAGTTATCTGAAACAAGAAACATCAATCAACAGACAGACATGCTTCCAGCGTGTGAGAGAGAGAGAGCATAAAAACATTTGCTGATAATTTGTTAAGAATAGCACTTAGAAGTTAATTAGAGGGTATTGCTATACCTTCTCAGAAAATGGAACCCTCTGGTAAGGTGGATAGTTCTCAGAGTACTGTAAGTAAAGTGCGCCAAGCATATCCTTTGTTGTGCTGCATAAAACCACTTGGTCAGAACCTGAATCCAAAGAAGCATCATCCCATGCTTTGCTAGAATTGTTACTCGCTGATCTAGATAGGTCATCACTTCCACTATCCTCACTCGAGGAATAACATTCAAGTTCAATTCCTTCGACGTCCTCTTTCCGAATCCTAGAAAAGAATAACAAGGTTCATACTCAATTACTCATACCATTTTGTTGACACATTTAGTAGATAATAAGCACACGGTGTGGTGTGTTTCTTTTTCTGCATACCTAGATTTACTGCGGTAGATTTGGATGGCAGACAGATTCGGAACATAGTATTGAACCAGAGTGTCACCATTTTCCAACATCAGAGGAATGCAAGCACCAAAGGCACTCCATTCAGAATAGCAGTCCCAAAGATCCTTCAGAGTGAAGTATTCGATTGTGTCTTTGCCTGGAGGTAGACATTGGACATTTTGATCGCTAGAGCAGCTCTGAAATTTACGAGTTACAAGAAACTATGTAACGTGTGGTTTCACAAAATGCAAGAAGCACGGTTTATATATATCTTTGTTTCAACTCTCAATTAAGTAGCAAAAGCTAGTAGAACAAAGGATTTATCAAATATAATTGGAAAATTATTCGTGGACACCTAAAAGTTACATGACGTGATGAGGAAGAAAAAAAAAGTGCAGATATGATACAGTGATATATGAGCTGTTTGCTAGCAGCAATTCAGCCACCACGGGCACAAATGGATATTTTTCAATTATTCGAGTGAAGATGGGTCCCATTTATCCTTAGTAAAAATGAGAACTGAACATTTTTGTTTGTGCTTTTTTGTCCTTTTGACCAAGAAATCTTATCCACATTTGATAAAAAGATACACCTAGTATTAATAAGGGTATTTCAGTATTTTTATAATTTTATCATTTTATTTCTATTGTATCTTTCTTTTCTTTAATTATCTCTTTTTTTTTCATTTACTCTATTTCTTTCAACCATTCAAACATGACAATAATAATGTGACAAACTAAGAGAAATAATAATAATAATAATAATAATAATAATAAATATTAATAAAATGTTTCACATCTTTTCAATTCAAAGGTAAAAAAAATGAATAATCCTAATCCTAATTATATCATTTATAACTATCTAATAATTTAAGCCAGTAGAACCATGTGCTCCAAGATAGAGTGAATTATGATTGGAGCACCTACTATTGCTTTCTAAAGGCAGGAAATGGTGGTTCTAATTTTTCCCATACAATTTTCTAGGGGATGACCCACATGAAGTGGAGTGAGAATAATTCTCTCTAGTGTTTTTGTTTTATGAAAATAATAAAATTATCCTTAATTATTTTTGGTAGTTAAAATCATCCTTAATTAATTGTAGTTATGACTTTTATTTTTAATAGATACTAATATATAAATGTAATTTAGTAGTAATTTAATAATATTTATTTAAGAAAAAAAAAAAGAGGACTGTTAGTATTTAATTTTGTGAAAACAAGAAAAACGAGAGGGGCTATTTTTTGTTGAAACAAAGGAGAGAGGCTCTCGCACACTATGCACAACATACATCATTATCCCTAGTCACCATCACACATGGCCTAAGGTGAAGGCACGAGATCGAATCTAGTGGGCATGCAACTTCTAAACGAAAACCTCTCCGAGGCTCATTTTACAACTATTCTTTGGTCCTAACTCAGACAAATTGAGCAACAAATAACATATCGGTGAGCCAATGTTTTCTCTCCAAAATAACATCACACAGAATCATTTTATATTTGACCAAGTAAGTTTGATTCCCTACTGATACCTAGTGGTTAACAAAATATCTGAAATCTGGGACTCCAAAAAACATTTTTTTTTTTGTTTTTTCCTCTAAGCAACCGTCAGGGAAGAGGCAAATGACTATACCCCGGTCAACATTTTGCAAATAAATTAAAAGATGGTAACATTTTTTTTAATAGAAGATGGTAACATATGTCAGATATATTGATAATGTAGCATTTATTTATGTAAATAAAAAAAGTGATAATTTCTCAAAGCAATTGCATCCAGGGAATATTCCCAAAGACCAAAGTCAAAATGGAGTCATTTGACCAACACTTCATTGTTGCTATTTGTATTTTTAAGGTAAAAGTGTGACTTAGATGACTATCCTTGACATAGACAGAAATCAAATCCACGGTTGTTCGGATAACTTCTTTTTCTTATACTGAGTCGATTATAATTTTGATTTTGCACCGTTCGGATAACTACTGCGTTCACAAAAGAATATAATTAATTAATTAATTTGAATAAAAAGTGGTTGAAATATTTCTGCAGCATGATCGGAAGATAGCACTGTAACATGCAGAGGATTTTCAAAGAAACTCCAAAATAAAAAAGAATCCTTTTCATCAAAAGTAATCTCGTTGATCGGAAGATAGCACTGTAACATGCAGAGGATTTTCAAAGAAACTCAAAAATAAAAAAGAATCCTTTTCATCAAAAGTAATCTCGTTATCATTATCCACGTTTCAATTTTGACCCAACGGAGAAAGAAAACACAGTCAGTAGTTTGCGCCACGAATCGGTGACACGAGTTAAATTTAGACGAGAGTAGAATTGAGAGAGAAAAAATATTGAATTCTAAAATATATAAAAAAAAAAGATAAAATAAAAATACCTGAAGAGTGAGTGAAGGAACAACGTCTGGAGTTACGCATAGGAGAAAGCGTTCAAGATTCGACAGGGAAGACATATTTTTTGCCGAGAAGTTAAAGTGACGGAAAATTCTCAGAAACTTACCCTTGGAACAGCAAAAACAGATGAGTTAATTCTAAATGGATGAATTCAATTCCAAAATCAATGAATATGTAATTATAGTTTTGAAAAATCAGACACAGAGAAGAAGAAATCATCATAAATTCTCTCACCTTCAAGAGAGTGCATGCATTACAATTTTCAGGTAATGTGAAAGAGAGAGAAGAAAAAGAAGCAAAGAAGAGAACCCATAATAAAGTGGCATTGACCCAATGACGTCGACAATAAATGCAATACAGAGAGATAAAGAGACAAACTCACCCAATTAAGAACAAAGCATATCATAAATAATTGTCTCTCTCATTTTGTTCGTCTTGAAGATGCTTCGACTCTGTCAAAGGTGGGATCTTTTTTATAGCTGAAGGAATGTGCAGAAGTATGGCTTTCGGGACAGTTCTATTATTTAGTGCGGCTTAAGAGAAATGGGATTTACTGAAATTCTGTTGTTTTGGGATGAGAGAGAGAGAAAAAAAGTTTCAACTTTGAAAGACAATTGATAGAAGAAAGAAGAAAAAAATGAGAGTGAGAGAAGAGAAGTGATTGGTGGTAAAGAGAGAGTGAGAGTAACAGTTCGCTTCGCCGCGTGTGACCAAGATAGTGTCAGTGCTTACTGAGTTACTACTGTTCACATTTATAAGTATTTTGTTTTAATACATAAGAATTGAATAGGTAATAGAGTTTATAATATTCAATCATTCTATTTAATCAATTAAATTAGAAACCAATTAAGCTAAACGTCTTCTTGAGTGCGTTATAGGCCATTAAGCTTGCGTTATTTTTGTTCATTTTTTTCTTATTTTTTTTGTTATTCGTTGCATAGTACAGTATGGGTTTTAGTTTTGTCGTTCTAGATTCAAGTGCATGTCACCTGCCTAGTTACACACCAATATATCTTAGTCAATACTATAGTCAATTCACATTATGATTAAAGAGGCAAAATACCGTTTCAATTACACCCATGACCAGTATTAAATACAATATAAATGAACATATAAATTAATATGCTTATTCGATACAGTGATAGATTATTAAATACTCTCTCTCGTTATTTTTATAAGATGGTGTTGACTAATTTATGTTTATTAAGAAAATTGGTTAAATTCATTTGTTAGCATTAAATTTATATGTAATTATAATTTTTTCTATTTTTTAATATTATTGAAATACTATTCATCTTCTTCAATGTATATAAGAAAGGAAATTAGACAATTCAATAGCATTTAAATTATGAATTAAAATAAATAAGAGCATTTTAGTAAAAAAAAATTATTAATGAACAAGACCATTGAAATTAAAGTTTATAAAAAGGGATAAGAAAATTTCAGTGCCTTATAAATAAGGACAAAGTGATTAAATTAAATGATAATATTTCATCAAGAAAGTAAATGATAATATAAATTAAGAATTAACATTGAAGATTTTTTATTTCATGTTTTATTGAAAGTTACAAGAATAATTAGTACTTTAATTTGTGCATGTATAAAATAAATGTTTGTTTTATATGATTAAAAATAATAAAAATAATAAATATTTTAAAATATATGAAATATATCAGATTTAAATTAATAATGAATATAATAGCTTTGAATATATAAATCAGATTTTCGATTTTATAACCAACAACTCAAATTGAAATATAAAATCAATTGGCTTTTTAAAAATATGAATGGATGTTATGTTAAAGTTGCCACATATAATAATCAATTAATTCATTTTATTATTTTATCTTGATCATGAAAACCAACTTTATCCATTTAAATACTAATAAATATAATTTATATCTTTTATTATCTCTTCTCTTTCAATTATTTATCTCTTAACTCCTTTCTTTAAAAAAAAAAAACATACATTTTGATCATTAGAGGCCTGGGTGAAGACATCGTTGTCAGATGGACAAGACGTCACCAATAATAGGTATAGATTGATTTGTAATGTGGTTGGCATTGTAGGGAATGTTGGTTACAAGGGCAAAACAGTTAAATTAGTGCAATCGAATAAGACATTGTAGCGCAATGAACTAGTCACGTATCCAATGCATTAATAGTGTCGAATGAGACACTATGGCATCAATAGACTAGTCGCGTATCGAATTATGGTTTGACGTCAACAACGAGATAATGCACTAACAATGTAAGATTGTTGCAATGATGGATTGACATCAGTGATAGGGCAATGCAATAATGATGACGAATAGTTGTTGGTTGCTAGTGTGGTTGTATAAGGATGTTGGTTACAAGGGCAAATCGCTTAAATTAGTATAGTCAAAGGAGACATTGTAGTGTCAATGGACTAGTCACGAATGAAATGATGATTTAACATCAAGGATAGTGTAATGCATCAGTAATGTCAAATGATCGCAATGATGGCCTAACGACAAGATAATGCATTAATGGTGTTAGATGGTCATTGGTAGCAATTGTGGTCATAGGGATGTTGGTTAATTATAAGGGTAAATAAATTAATCGGTGTAGTCAAAGGAGACATTGTAGTGTCAATAGACTAGTCACGAATGAAATAATGACTTAACATCAAGGACAATGTAATGCATTAACGATGTCGAATGATCACAATGATGACCTAATAATAAGGTAATGCATTAATGGTGTCAAATGATCGTTGGTTGCAAGTGTGGTTGTAGGAATGTTGGTTAATTATAAGGGTAAATAAATTAATTGATGCAATTAACTAGAGGAGAGATTGTAATGTCAATGGACTAGTTACATATTGAATAATGGTATGGCATTAGCAGCAATCCAATGCATAGATAGCCTTAAATGGTTGTAATGATGACCTAACATTAGAGACATATGACAATGTATTAATAGTTCGAATTGTTGTTGGTTGCAAGGGTGGTTGTAGAAAATAGGCATTGTGGGTAAGACTTTGGATGAAATTTTGAAAATGAGAGTTTTTCCATTTGGAGGAATGGTATTTGTTACGAAACATTCCTTGGATGAAGCAATACGTAGTTGTTTTTCAAATCTATACAATTGTGTTTAACATAATACAAGGCAAGGTAAATTTAAAAATTAACCAATCAACATTCTTTGTACATTTTTTACTGGGAATATTGAATTAATTAAGCTAACTAGATAAAAAGTTGAAGATCAGATCAATAAGTACAAGTTGCATAGTGTTTGAGGGAAGGAGAATGTTTTATATTGCTTTGTTGCTGAACATATGATGAGAGAAAGTAAGCAGCGTTGTGTAAACTTTCCTGCATTTTGCACGAAAATCCATTCATACCATTTTATCATTTTTCATTTGGAAGAGAAGAAATAATAAAAGAGATAAATGCTGAGTAACATTTAAAAAAAGGAGATAATGGAGAGTGATAATGAAAGAGATCTTTTTAAAAAATTATAAATTTAAAGAAACAAAGCTAATTCTCATGATTAATATGCATGCACAATTACAAAAAGTCAAATTAATTTTAACTGTAAACATATTTTTCTAATTAAAAAACAAATAAAATTTTATTTAGACATAAAGATAAAAGATAATATATTAAGATAAAGACAGTTAAGAAATTCAAATGGAGGGTAATTTAAATATGAGAACAATTAAAATTTCCAATTTCAAATATTTACAATCTTATTTAGATTAAAAGAATATATTATCTTATATTTAATGTTTAGGATATTATTTAGATTTAAAAATAGAGTTTAATTTTTATTCATATTAAGTTGTCATATGTTTTTTTCAAGATCAATTTTCAAAACAAGCACTCCAGAATTAGACTTGCACCGATGAATATGATAAACCACTTCTAGGATATAATATTATCCATTTTATTAAGCAAGGATAATATTATCCATATAACACGCCTTCAAGGCATAAAATAACCTTGAAAATGGGCCAATAATTTCAAATGAAGAGTGTATTTGATGTTGTGATTAATAATTTATCCTCATTGTGGATGCCCACACACTTGCATTTTTTATTTTCCGATGACGCCATGGCCTAGGCCTATGCATGCATGGCTTAAGGGAAATCTTAGTTTGAGTATGGGCCATGCTCAATGAACCAAACATGGAGATAATGCTGATTTGCATCACGATGATAGAACCATTAAAATGGAAACCTAAATTAGTTATGAGAATTCAATGTAGAAATAATTAGTAAAAAAATTGAACCTTAAAAGATAAACATATATAATGTATAAAAATTTTATATTTAGTAATGATAATGTATAAATTATATATATTATTAATAATACCATAGGACTTATAGAGAGAGATATAACATAATAAGTAATTTAAATCCTTTGATAGAAACCTAAAGGCATTGGTCGAATAGTGTAGTACCAATTAAGAAAGTTCACAATATATGGATACTTGAAAAATGAATTTTAAGATAAAAAAGGATACAAATGAAAATGAAAACAGACTTGATTACATAAATAATAAGTTAAAGCCCCAGTATAATTAAGCGAACACGTATTTAGAAAGATATAAAAGTGATGAAGAGATATAATTTCTCTACAACCAAATAAAGAAAATTTGTGAATTAGTGAGAGGTCCTCTTTCCGAAGCTTGTATGAGAAATATACATAATTTAAGTTTTAGGCAAATTAGATGGAGCTTATGTCCCATAATTTTTAGACAAACCAATTTGTTTACAATTTATTTAGTTGGTTAATTAAACCAATTAAATATATATATAGTAGAGGGAAATGATACCTTTAGGACACATACTATACGTCATCTCACATGTGATTGGAGGATTGTAGTTAAGATCGTTTATATTATATTAAAATTCTTAACGAAATACTATAATTTATTAATGATCCGTGTAGTGTAATGACATGTATTTATATCACCTAGTGCTTGATATTCTTGATTTGCATGTTTGAGATAATGGAATGTAACTCGTGACTTCATAGTTTCAATCAATGTTATTATAATTGGACCGATGATTAAATTGATGAAAATATTAATTTAAGAATCCATGGTTCAATTGGGGTCGAATTAGTTTTAATAAAATATATATTTTAAATATTTTAATATAATATATTATTGATATTTTGAACAAAAAATAATAGAAGGAGCGTAAATTGATGATAATAATAATAATAATAATAAAGAGTAAACTTCACTTAAAATATCATAAGTTGTAATATTTCTTTTTTAAAAAATCCAAAATGATGTTATTTTGAAAGTTTTTTTATAAAAAAAATAGTTTTAAGTGAAACCGATTACTAGGTTTACCGGTTTTCGAATAGTTTAACGATTTTGAGTCAGTTTAAGGACATACCGATTTTTAAGATTTGTTGGATCGGACACATGACCGATTCCTAGTCAAACTAGTCGGTCCAATCCAGGTTTCAAAACAATGATTTCAATGACATCTATTTTATGCATTCTATTGCACCATGTGCAAGTTGGCCTTGTGCCATTTGACTGTTTTTCACATCGATTAAAATGCTTACCTACTATAATTTCATGCTTATAATTGTTTGGTGTAATGGTGTTATATTATGTAAATCCTTTAATTATGTATTGTCTTTCTAACATTAAGATTCTTAGTTGCATTCCTATGTTGTTGTTTTTTTTTTCTTTCTTTCTTTTGGCATGAATTATTGTTGAAGTAGTCAACAAATGTTTGTGCTTGTTAACAACAAAGCATCACTTTCCTTGGCAATAATCAAGATCATAATGTAACAATAAAATTTTAGCGAGGTTCATTGACATTCTTTAACAAGACAACACTTTGTTATTTTATCCCTCACAAATAAAGCTTTTCTTATCATTAGATGTGATCAATGTGACAAATGATACCTTCAGGACACACAATGTGCGTCATCCCACAAGAGATTGGAGAGTCACAATTAAGATGATTTATCCACCAACATTTTTTAACAAAATATTATAATATATCCATGATAAGTGTAGCGATTTATACACTAACATTTTGAAGGGAGTACTATAATAATTGTTTGTGCTTAATAACAACAAAACATCACTTTCTTGGCAATAGTTGAGGTTATAATGGAGCAACAAAAGTTTGATGGGACTTATTTACATTCTTTAACATGAGAACACTTTGCTACTCTATTCCTTCCAAGTAAAGTTTCTTTTTTCATTAGATTCCTATTTTGTTATGTTTCTTTTTTTATCCTTTTTCCAGTGCAAATTCATGTTGAAGTAGTCAACAATTGTTTGTGCTTGATAACAAGTCATCACTTTCATTGACAATAATTGACATCATAATAGTGTAACAAAATTTTGGCATAGCTCATTCACATTCTTTAACGTGGCAACACTTTAAAACTCCATCCTTTACAAATAAAGTTGTTATTTTCATTAGATTCTTATTTTGTTGTCTTTTTTTTTTCCTTTCTCCTAGTGTGAATTCATGTTGAAGTAGTCAGTCGTGCTTGATAACAATAAAATATTGCTTTCATTGACATTAATTGAGATCATAATGGAGTAACAAAAGTTTGGTGATACTCTTTGATATTCTTTAATATGACAACAATTTGTTACTTCAATCCTTATAAATAAAGTTGTTCTTTTCATTATATTCCTATTTCATTCTTTTTCTTTCCCCTCCTTTTTGATGTGAAATCATGTTGAAGTAATCAACAACTATTTATGCTTGATAACATTAAAGCATCACTTTATTGACATTGATCGAGACCATAATAGTGTAACAAAAGTTTGACAAAATTCATTCATATTTTTTAACATGACACCACTTTTCTACTCTAGCCTAACCTAACCAACAATCCACCATAAATTGACTTAAGGTTTTCAACTTAATCTTAAAACGAGTCTAATGCACCTTAATTTATTTTTTACAGGTTAAAATAGTTTGTTTAGTTTTATTGACTCATTTGACATCCTAAAATTATGTAGAAAGAAAAACCTTGTAAATTACAATATTTACAAAGTCTAATTATATTTTAAATTATTGAGACTATCTAATAGAGAGAGAAAAAAAGGAAAAATGATGTACTCTAATTCTAATTTATAATAAGTAAACAATCTAAAAATTAAAATTAAAATATTCAATATATATATTTTTAAAAATTAATAAAGTATTCACCATACATACATATGAACTAAAATCCTAATAAAAAAAGGTTAACTAATCTTGTCAGAAAAATCTGACTCTGAGTCTCTCATTCTAATTGTATTTTAAACTTTTTTTTCATTCATAATAATTGAATCCGACATCTTAGTTAAGAGTATCGAATTTAATACTAATCAATAAAAATAAAATAAACTAGGTAGTGCTAGGTAGAAGAAAGGATAACACAACACAGGAGTAAGGAGTGTTTTGCTTGCGTTGCGATTTGCGAACCCTGTTGTGTTGTGTCACTGTTGAAACTCGAAACCCCTCTCCTCCTTCCTCCCTTCAACGCCGTGGAAGAAGAATAGAGTCTGAGTCTCCGTTATGTTCCGCAGAATCTTGTCCCATCATCGCGCACTCTCAGCCTGCGCCCACAATGCAACAACGCGCTCACTCGTTACTCGCCGCACCCCCAATGTTCCACCACCACCCACCTTCCTAATCACAGGATCAAGGCCCGTTTCTTCCAAAACATCCCAATCCAACGAAACCGGTGAAACCACCAATAAGGTCAGTGAGCGAGTGAGCGAGTCAATTACTCTGCTTCCAAATTAAAACCTATTTTGATCTATTTGTTTTTGTAGGCTAAAAAGGATGTGGCAAACGTCGAGGATCCCTTTAGTGCCCCTACTTATAACATTCCCGAGAAGCCTGTCACGTTCGTGGAAGGGGCTTCCTACGGTGTTGTCATTCTTGCGGGGCTCGGAATCGCAGCTGCTGCAGGATATGCTGTTTTCAAAGAGCTTATTTTTCAACCTAAAGAGTAATCACCTTCCTCATTTTTTTCATCTATAGGGAAAATACTGCATATTATATAATATTAAAGTATGTATTTTGTAGTTATTTAATTGTTGTGAGTTGCTGACAGGTACAAGATCTATAACAAGGCTCTCAAAAGAATTCAGGATGATGGTCAGGTCAGTGAACCTTTTCTTTCATTTCCGCTTTGCAACTAAATCATTTCCATGAGCAGTGGAAGTTAGGTATTTGACAGATTCAGGCCAAAATTAGGCAATCATTTGAACAATTTTGTATTTACTGCAAATGCTTAATTTACAAAAAAAAATAAAAATTGCACATGCCAAAGCTCTAGATCAAACAATGATTTGTGAGTTAACTTTGGTTTGGGGAATGAATAGTGGCTGGTTCTATACCTGTTGGCTGTTTTTATGTTGACTTGCGATGGATTTACTTTGTGCTAGATACGAGTAAGGATTGGATTTCCAATTACTGGTTATGGTCAGGAGAGTAGAAATCGAGCTGCTCGCCAAAGAATTCCTCACAGGGTATGGACTGATGAGGAAGGTGTCGAGCATGTGGAGGTAAATCTATCAGCATTTTACTCAAATTTATTTGTCAATGCGTACACATTTTATAAGAACTATTTTGAACTTTGATAAATCCCTGGGATCATAGCTAAACAAAAAACTTCAAGAAAAGGTTGTGAGGGAGGAGACAAAGATGAAAAAAAGAGAGAGAAAAGAGGCAAGGTATAGGAGGATTTCATTGGATATATTGTTGTATTGTTCCTGTGTGTCAGGTAACCTTGTTAATAGTTGGTTACAATAGGTTAGTTAGTTACCTAGTTATTTGTTAGTTGTCTCGGGCTGGGATAATTAGAGAAATAAGGCATGTTGCCTCTAAATAAGGAAAGGTGTACAGAGACTCAGAGAGGAGGTGGGGGGACCTTATCAAGTTCGAAACATTTGGACTCTTGGAGAGTGAGGGAGAGGTCAGGGTCTCTCGAATACCTTAAGCATTAGTGTAATTCATTTCAGGCTCTGTTACCAGAGAATTGTACTAGAGAATAATTCACATTTCTGTCACTTGTCTTCATCTATTTTCTTCTCTGTCCTGATTCTGTTCTATCACTCTGCCTTTTCAAATTCTTAAAATTTCATTTATGGTGGAAGTTACTTATTGTTTAGTAGCTGTGTCATTGTATATTGATAATATATGATTTACACTCAAATATGTTAATTTGGGTTACAGGTTAATTTTTATATCCGGGGCCCCCATGGACATGGAAAAGTATTTGCGGAAATGTTCAAAGGCGCTGACAATGAGTGGAAGTTTACTTACTTGATTGTTGAGATTAGAGCACCATCTACCGCACAAATAATTCTGGAGTCATACATCCCATCTTACAGTGCAACCAAGTAGCCTAAATGATAAAAAGGTTTTGTTCTGTACCATTTGCTGATTACTGAGTCAGTAGATACTGCATTGTTATTTGTGTTTCTTTTTTGACTTTGAGGTCATACTTTTCTCGACACAAATTATAGGTGATAACCCTGCTGCATAATACTTCCCAGATAAAGAAAATGAAAGGAAAATAAAGTGACTGAGATTCAAAATATCATTAACTTATCTTCCTTTCTGCACATTCCATTAACTGATTTTTTTTTTTGCTCTGCAAATGTTAATTGTTAGTTTTTTGTTAGTGGGGGAATCGAACCCGCAACCTTTCTCTCCCTCCCTTTTCCTTTTACCACCCAACCTACCTTATAACTTCATTCCATTAACTGATTAACCTGTTGCAAATGTTAATGCAATATGTGTGTGTTACCTTGAACTCAGTTCTTTTCCTTCAGTAATGCTGCTAATATCTCACCTAAGCTCTTGATTACGTTGGATTGTTTGTGACTATCAGGCTATAGGCACTGTTCAATTCTTTTTTTGTTTTTTGGCTGTGTATTTCTATTATCTTATGGGTGTCAACCTTGGAAAATATACTCCAAATTCTTTTATTAGAAGGAAAAATCCCTTTTACCTGTTTGTATTGTAGTCCAATTCGCATGCAATTCATATTTTCATGCATGCAAATGAAACTTGAAGAATCATAAGAATTTTGAATTTCTGATTTATACTAGAAGGTAAACAACCCTTTTACCTATTCTTATTACAGTCCAATTGGTATGCAATTCATATTTTCATGCATACAAATAAAACTTGAAGAATCATAAGAATTCTAAAATACTTAATGCAGGTCTTTAATATTTGGTCCATTACTGGAGGCTGCATTTTTCAGCTATCAGCATTGACCACCTTAGCCAGTCCATGTTTCACAAGGGATGGGAGTTGAAAGAAGGAAAGATAATTAAAGAAAGTCAAATAATGTGAAAAACGGGATCCCAAGTCTCAGGTTCAGTATTTTTGTTTTTCCATTTAGAACCTGCAGATTTGAGCAAAAGTTTTGGGCAAGGATCTTAGTAATGATGATGACAAGAGCAATTACTTTGTCCTTGACAGCTATTGAGAAATCCGTCTACCAATTTGTTGTTATTGCTGACAATTCAACTTGGCTTGGTTTGTGAAAGTACTTTGAGTAGCTGGTTGTAGCATGCAAATTTTTAAGGATGAATATAAGGGGATTGTAGCCAAAAACCAAAATTGATATGAATCATATAAGATTGATATCTGATTGTTACCGGAGAGATGGGAAGAATGTTAGACTAATTTCAACTATTTTGACACACCAACAGGAATTAGTATGTGCTATAAAACTACTCGGAAAATAATGAATCAAGTTTCTAGCATGCATTACATTTTCATCACAACTGTAACAATATAGTGTTGTGGACGCTGTCGATGTTGGAGATAATTAGGTGAACATTTGCGTAATCATTATGCGGAGACTGTAAAGTAGAAATCATAGAAACCAACGTTATGATGTTCTTTCGGATTTTTTTTAAAGTAGGTGTTGAATATTTAAGACTTATTGGTAATAAAAACATGATTGAGAGAAGTGATTTTACTAAAGGTGATTAGTTTCTCAAAGTAGGGATTAATTACAATAAAGTTGGTAGATATTTAACCTCTATAATATTCTTAAAAAAAGAAATTGTAGAATTTTTCAACATAAAAGATTATATATATAAAGCAAAATTGAATAGTTGAATTGTTCACAATGTTATGATACAAAACATTTAGAGTGTGTTTGGATGGAGAAATTTAAAATTCTGGAAAATTTTAAATTCTAAGAATTTTAAATACTTCAATTGAAATTCTTTTATTTTCAAAATTTTGTAGTGTTTGGATAAAAAAAATTAAAATTACGAGGATGAAGAAAATGAATGAAAAAAATAGAGAAGATATGGTTGGTGTGCTAGTTATACGTGTTGTTATTCTATGTTCACACCCGATCGATATTTAAGGAGCTCAGACGGTGTTTCTTGAAGAAGACGGTAAGAAAAAAATTTTAATTTCTCACATTTTAGAAGGAAATTGAAATTTCAGATTTTTAGTTGTTTAAAATTCTGTTTTAAAATTTCAAAATTTTAAATTCTTCATAAAAAAACATCCAAATAATGAATTCTAAATTACAGAAATTCAAATTATCTGATAAATTACTTTCGTCAGTTAAAATTCTCTATCCAAATCAACTGATCGATATATTATATTTATGTTAAAAAATATTAGTTTTTTTATTATTTTAAAATCTAATATAAATAATTTATTGTAAATAATATTTTTAAGATAACATGTGTATATTATGCTTACGATTAATAATACTAGTGGTCAACTTTTTTAATGAGATTATGATTAAATAATAAAATATATTAATTATTATAATTTTTTTGAGGAATAAAATATTATAATTTATTAGAATAATTTACTAAACATTTTATTATAGATTATATTTTTAATGTATTTTATGTATTTTTCATTTTGCTCAATAATAAGAATCAGTGTTCCTTTTTAATATTTTTTTTCTAATCACAAAAATTTATAATAAATGATGCATCTTACTCAACCATAAGTCCCCTTTGTACAACTCCTTTTAATATAAGTGTGCATAATAAATAAAAGTAACATGTTTAGTTAATTATTATTCTGTGAATCCTCTAATTTGTTAATAATTCGTTATTGAAATGAATAATATTGTTACTTATAAGGGAGTGACCATTGATCTTTTTCGTTTATAATTTTCATTTTACATGTGTACTTTTAAGCAAATTACCAATCGACTAAAATGCAACATTAATAGTTTTTTAAAGTTTAATTTCCTCGTATATATAGATACAGTTAATTATGTATAAAATTATTTACTCCGTGGTTTTAGCTGGTGTGAAATCAAATGTGAGTTAATTAAGAGTATAAAAAAAATCACACTATACATATGCATTTAATCAATTTTTTACTACAAAAGCTTCTTACCATGAAATTAAATGCGAGTTAATCACACCATACACGTAGTAATTTCTTTGCTATTAACACTAATACTAGTTAAATTTGTATTACCGAGAAGCTAGGTAAATTTAGCCAAACAATGAAGAAATTAGAAAAGAGAAGCGCAGGGACCCACTACACGTTGAAGTTGTTGAACCCTATCTCACTCAGGTTCTCAGAATCAGTAGTGAGAAACTCACTAGACCAATCATCATCGCAGAACAACACACTATCCGGCACCGGCGAACAACCTCGGACTTTGACCATATTCTCCGGCACGGACACGTGAAGTATGATTAGTTTGGTCGGTGGCGCAGTCATGGATGAGAGAGACACTATTCCCTTGGGACACGGGGACGGAGGGAGAACTGTAAGGTCAATTCATGAGAAACTTGTTAACAAAGGGAGTAGTGAATAAAATATAAGATATAATATGATAAAAGAAAAATAAAAAATCTTTAAAATATAAAAAAAATTTACGTATCATTATTTGGTTGAGCCAAACTACTCTCCAGAGCTTTAGCCTCAGCCTGTGAACTCTGTGGGCCTAACAAAAGCATCTAAATAATGATATAATAATAAAAAAAGAGAAACTAGTAACAAATGATTTATATATTTTTTTAAAAAAGAAATAAATATATTAAGTGATTAAAATAAAATAATAAGGATAATATATATATATATATATATATATATTTTATTAAAGATTCAATGTAAATTTTTTTTTATTGAAAATTGAAAATAAAATTTGTTAATTTATTAAAAAAACATATTTAAAACTTATTATTTTCAAGAAATCTTCTTCACCAAAGGTATAGCTTAACTTTTGTCTGCATACACTCCCCCTGAATCGCAACAATCAAACACAGTTAGTTTACATATAATCCTATTTGTATTAGGTTGATTTAGTTATTACTCATTGCCTTTTGACAAAAAAAAATTCTTTCTCAAAATTAAATATACAATAACACTGGGCAATTAAATTTTGAAAAAAAATGATTCTTTTTTCTTCTTCTTCTGAAAACAAGAATTAGTTTGAGATATGATATTCATAAAATATAGACATAACTAATTTTAATTTTTACTATCAAATTTATAATTATTTTTTAAATATATAACAAATTAAAATGATTTATCAATAAAAATATTAATATACATTTTATTTTTTAATTTAAAAATATCTTATATAAAGAGGTTTTTAAAAAATAATTAAAATATTAAAATCATTGATGTATATTATATTGTACATAGGTAGTAAATTATGAAATAATTAATTTTTATTTAATAATATACCATATATATTAAATTTAATAAATATATAATTTATTAATGTTATTAAAATTTAATTATATATTGTGTAATAGTAATAAAGATAATAATTAAATTCGTATGAAGTAAAAAATATTTATTTATATAAATAATACATTTGTAACATTATTAATATTCGCAATCAAGTCTATTATATATAAAGAGAGATTTGTTAAATTACAATCACTTATTATTTTTTTAAGAGAAATAAGTTAGTATATAAGTTATATATCTTAGGTGTATTTTTTTTAAAAAATAGTTTTCTTTAAAAAATAATTATAAATTGTTAACTTACTCTTCTAAAAAATAAGGACATAGACACACACTGCTGTTTATTTCTTAATTAGCTTAAATATACTCAAGGTGTCTCTTACTAAAGCACTTATTTTAAAAAATGAGTGAATGTTACCAAAGATTTGTTAGCTTTCACCTACTTTCGTAACAAAAAAATTTCACAACTTGTTTATAAAATTTAACTTCCTTTAAATATATTAAATTATATTTAATAATATGATATCTTGATTAAATAGTATATTAATTAATATTATATAAAAAAATTATTTAAAATATTCTTTTAAACAATAGTAAAAATAATAAATATTTTAAGTTATGTAATCCCTCAATTTCTATTTATAAGTCATGATAAACAAATTCTTTTATTCCTTATTATAAAAATTTATTTTATCTCTCTTGTACATTAATTATTTTTTTTACTAAAATTTTCTTATTTGTTTAATTTATAATTAAATGCTACTTTGAAATATCACTTTTTCCTCTTCTATGAAGATTGAAAAAGATGAATAAACTCTCATAAATATTAAAGATAAATTTTAAAAAAATATTACAATTAAACACAAATTTAATACTAATATCTAAATTAATTAATTATTATAATAAACATAATTTAGTCAATTATGTCTTATAAATAGTAATTGATGAAATATATGTTTAGGTATTAATTTTCTATTTTTACTTTTTATTTAACAGTATATTTTGAATATATATATATATATATATATATATATATATATATATATATATATATATTATAAAGTAAATTATATAAAAAAGTCAAATAATAAATATTTTATACCAATGCATAAGTTATATAAAAAGTCAAACATTTATTATACTTAATTCTTTTTTATATTTTATATTTAATGAATAGATTAATACTTCTGTATTACCCTATCTCTCTCAGGTCCACCTTTAAATATCAGCTTCACTTCTTGGAGACAAAGTAGCAAAGCTGTAACAGAACGCTCTATTCTGTTTCTTTGAAAGAACAAAGAGAGCTTCCTAGGGACTTCGAATCTGTTCAAGTTGATAATAGGTATTTACAATTCTTCATTTTCTTTCCGATCTTATCTCTTGGCATGAATCAAAATTGAACATTTACGGGTTACTAGTTTTTTCACGGAACAGAAGTCTAAGAAATGGCATTGGAAATGATGAAATGAGATAATTTTGTCAGCTTTTCTGCCACTTCCTATCTTTCTCTGATCCCTTTTCTATGTCTAGTTCTATCAGAAATTTAGTGTAATAAGTTGGTATATTTGATTTACTGAATCTCTAACTTTGTTCTTATTTTACATTCTAATGATGTCAGAAAGCATTTTTTCTTCCATGTCCAGGATATATAGTGTCTTGCACAACCATACCCTACTTAGTCTAGACTTCTATCGCCCTATTTATTTTGAACCCAAGATTATGACAAATCTCTTGTATTTTTTCTTGTTCATCTTTAAGTATATCATCAATTCCACATAATGTCCTAAGAAGAACAATAATTCTCAAGTTTTTGGGACTTCCATCATTATTAAGTTTGGATATTGACAATGTTCCAATTTCTACCGATTAAAATGGTCTTGCTGAACCCCTTCTGCAGAAAGTTAAACACCTTATACATCGATGATTGTGAATTACTCTCTCCAAATGCTTTTGTTGGGACAGAAATCCTCTCTGCAAGCAAATGACTCATTAGACAATTTGACCATGAACTTTATGTATATTCATCGTTACAAAACTGTCATAGCTACTCCCAGTCTTATTTCTTTCACTTACAATGATCCTTATTGGGCATGACGTGGGCAAAAAGAGGTGAATGTAGAGGTTCGATCTTTCTCGTTGATGTAAAATCAACCACACACATCTTTCAGATCTCTTCTGGTAATTAACATACATGCATGAAATAAGATATTTTAGCACCTAAAATTATTTTATAAGCAGTTTCTTTCTCTCATTGATCAATGAAATGTTTTTAGGTCTAGCAGTTTTTAGAGCTTTGATATAGGTAAGCTATTGAAGCAAGAGAAACTTAAGTAAATTGTTTATTATTTTGGCGCTGGTAATTATCTACTGCATATCACGCTAGGCTCATAATCCATGGAAACAACCTTCTGGTTGATGCGCTTTCCTGCACATTTTGATTCAAATCCATGTGATGCTGGTTATATTATTTTCCTTCTAATTGTTAGTGTGGGTACATAAATATCTTATAATTAAGGAATATTCTTTAATTGCACTAGTGCGCCAGTTAAACAAGAGAATAATTTCTTCTAGGGTATAACGTCAACATAATAGTGCATTATTTAGTATGTTTTTGTTTGTGGTCTTCATAGTAGATGTTAGAAAACATGTGTTTGATATTGTTTTTCCTTGGAAAGGTGTTATAATGTGTTGACAGTTTTGTGAAAAAAGATTTATTAGTGGATTTTGTGAAAAAAATTAAAACCAGTTTTGTGCATCAAGAAATTTAAAATCATCTCAATTAAAACCCAACTAGTTATATAGGGAGGAAGCAGATTGGTTTTGAAATCCAATCCTTTTAATTGGTTTTTAAAGGGATTTAGTTTGTTTGTATATCAAATTTATCATAATAATTTTTTGTTTCTTAGATCATATTGAAATAAATTCTCATCCTATTAATTAACTTTTAAGATTGAGTTAGATTTAAACTAACATTTTAAGATAATATTAAGTCAAGTTCTATAACCTACATTTTAAGATGAGATCAATTGTGTGTGATTAGTTAATTTACAAGCTTGATGTGCTTGGTCTTTTCTTTTTCAATTTCAATGTGTTTATAGCATCATGTTCTATATGTTCAAGGTTAGAAATTTTGCATTGTTATGATAATAACATCGTACCCTATTATTAATGCATTTGTTTTATGAATCCTTCAGTTGTAGAAGGTGAGAAAAAATGGCTTTCATTCAAGGATGCATGGATAATGACCGAATGGAATTGTTGGAGGAATAAATGTGTATGTCCAATATCTATTTTATTATGTTATTAATTTTAATAAAGAATTATTCTTTATTTTATTATCATATTTATTATTTTATTAAATTATTAATTTGATAAGTTCTTCCTTAAAATCTAACAATCAATTTTAAACATAGTGACACATCTTTAATATAAAATTTGTAGTTGAGATTAATTTGAAAATATATCCCAATTGCATTAAATAAAAATTAATCAATTATATTAAAAGTTAAAATAAATGGAAACTTTTTAGTTTACTATGTCGCATTCAATAAATGAAAATAAATTTCATTAATATTTAAAACAAAGGGATACTTTTACCCTATGTTTGATTTTGAAGAGAGAAATAGATTAGATGAGAAAAAAGAAATAGAGTGAAAATAATAGAAAATGCATGTTGAGTTATTTGATTTAAGAAAAGTAGATGGAAAATATAGGGGAGTGAAATGAATAAACTGGTTAAAATACTATAATACCCTCAGCCTACGTGGGATGGTTAACTATTTAAAAAATCAAGACAAAACAAGATAAAAGGGCAAAAGTGTACACTCATTATTGGAAGACAATAGTCTGTGTGAGGAATAAGTACCCATATAAAACTTAAGTTTAAATATATTTTTTATTTATGATAAATGAGTGAATTTTATTTTTAGTTTTTAATATTTTTTTTTGCATTGAGTTCTTTATTAAACAAATTTTTTGTTTTTTTTATCTTTATCATTTTATTTTATTTTATTCATTCTAATATATATATATTTTTTCTTTAATCCTTACAATATTTATTCATTTTGTATTAGATCATTTGAAAAATATTTGATAGAGACTAATAAAAAGTAATTTATATATTTTAGGGACAAAAATAAAATAATATATATATTAGAATGACTAAAAATAATAAGGATCATTTTTTTATTATGAACTCAACACAATTTTTTTTATTAGAAACTTAAAATAAAATTCACTAGTTTGGCAAGAAAAAAAAAGCATATTATAACTTATTTTTCACCAAATGCATAGTCTAGGTTGAATTAGTTATTACTCATTGCATTTAAATAAATTTTTTTTTTCTCAAAATTAATTATGCAATAACACTTTAGAATTAATTTTGAAAGATTGATTTTTTTCTTTAAAAAATTTCTGTAAAAAAGAATTAGTTTGATATATGAGATTCATAAAATTTAGTCTTAATTATATTTTTTATAATCAAATATATATTTATTTTTAAAATATTTAATAAAATAAAATTATTTATTATAATTTATCAATAAAACATATTAATATACATTTTAATTTTAATTTTAAAATATTTCATATAAGGTAGTTTTTTTAAAAATAATTAAAATATTAAAATCATTGATGTATATATATTGTATTGTATATATGTATTAAATTATGTAATAATTAATTTTTATTTAATAATATATCATATGTATTAAATTTAACAAATATATTACGCTACATTGTGTAACCTAATAGTAATAAAGATTATAATTAATGTCGTATGAACTAAAAATATTTATTATATAAATACTACATTTATAACATTCAATCAAATATATATTTTTTTATCAGTATTTAATCTACTATATGAATATTTGTAATCAAGTCTATATATATATATATATTGGTAAATTATATCTTAGGTGTATTTTAGAAAATTAATTTTCTTGAAAAAATAATTAATTACAAGCTGTTAACTTACTCACTCTAAAAAAAGTGAGTGTCACATACACACGTTTATTTTTTTTCTTAATTAGCATAAATATACTCAAGGTGTCTTTTACTAAGTCACTCATTTTTGAAAAATAGGTGAGTGGATGTTACCAAAGATTTACTAACTTTGACCAACTTTCGATTAAAAAAAAAGCTTTCACTACTTGTTTATAAAATTTAACTGCCTTTATATATATTAATTATATTTAACGTTTAATATTTACTAATTAATATGATATCTTAATTAAATAGTATATTAGGTTTATTTCAAAAAATAGTTTTCTTCATTTTTTTAAAAAAGTATAAATTATTAATTACTACTTCTAAAAAATAAGTAAGTATCACACAACTTGTTAAGTTATACTCGTTTTTTTAGAATTGAAGAAGTAAGTTAGTAAATTATATCTTAGGTGTATTTTAAGAAATATTTTTCTGTGAAAAAATAGTTATAAATTATTAACTTACTCATTTTACAAAATAACTATCACACACACTAGTGTTTATTTCTTAATTAGCATAAGTATACTCAAAGTGTCTCTTACTAAAACACCCATTTTAAAAAATAAGTAAGTGAATGTAACCAAAGATTTACTAGCTACCTTTCACCTACTATTGCTTTTAAAAAAAGCTTTCACTACTTGTTTTTAAAATTTAACTGCCTTTAAATATATTAATTATATTTAATAAATTTAATATTCAATAAGAGGAATGCTAGGGGCATTTTCTCTTAATTGCACTCTTCCTCAAAGACTTCACTACTACAAAAGTGTTTTTCCACGTCGTTGAATCTACATCAGTTATAAAAAAATCGATGTCGTAAATGATGCGGTGACATTTATGAAAATAATGCAAACTTTTTTAATCCAACTATGACGATTTTTATAAAATTGTCTTTGATGTGAACGTTACAAAGGCGGTTTTATAAAAACCGTCTTTGTTAGTCGACCTAACTACTACGGTTTTTGAAAATCATCTTTCATTGAAGTTATAAAATTTTTTATTTTTTTTTATTTTTAGTTTTCCCTCTGAATTAATAAAATATATTATTTTCCTCTGAGTTTAACTGAGCCTCCGAATAACTCAGTCTATACAAGCAACCAACAACACAAGTTCGCAACCCTAACGCGAAGCTCCTCGTCACTCCCAAGGCCTCTGCCCTCTCCGACGCGCCAGAGTCCAGACATAGCGTCGTGAACAGTGAGAAACCTTATATTTCATTTTTTTTATCATTGTTATGCACTGCACTGTGTTATTTTGGGTGTTTGTAATTGTTTATTATGGTATATATTGAGAGAGAATGGGTGTGGTGTGGGGATTTGAGGAGAGAGAAAACTGAAGAGAGAGAGGTGGGTGAGCTTTGAAACTAAGTAAAGAAGATTAATGGTGCCATTGGTTGGAACAAAGGTGGGGTCCACGTCACATATGAGACAAATAGAGATAGATAGATAGATATATGTAGAATGCAAATTGAGCATTGGGTGTTATGCACTGCACTGTGTTATTTTGGGTGTTTAACTTGATTAGGCCCTGTGTTATCATTGTTATGCAAATATGCAAGCATGAGCTTGTATATATACAAGGAAAAATGATGCTATACTATGGACCGTGTATATTTTTGCTTCTTGAGTGTGGTGTTCATGAGCCTTGAATGATGCTATACTATACATATTGTTTTTAGATTGGTCTGAAGGTTATCATTTAATTTGGAATTGCATCACTACCCCTAGGTAGGTACATATAGGGTATTAAAGTCAATGTTTGTGAGTTATACATATAGTAGTATTTATAGTAATGTTAATTAGTTGCATCCACTATTGGTATAAATAATTAATGTAAGCTTGTAATGGACCTTTTATTCAGAAGGGAAAATAGAAGGTTCACGAAATTATGACTTATGATTTAAAGACTTCACAATTGCCATTTCAAAGTGATTTTAGGAAATTTAACCAGGTACATTTTCAACTCAATGTTGAATTCATAGACATAGGTCCCAAGCATTTTGCATATGTAATATGACTAATATTTAAGTTAGTAAATTTATTATATTATGATTCAACTGGTCTTATTAATTGCAAAATCCTTTAATATATATAGTGTTCAATACTATATTGATGATATTGTGGTGCAAATCACTCTCAAGATATTGGCCAACATTATTTACAATTATTTCGTCATTCATTATTGGGAAGTGACTTGAACACCAATTTTATTTTGTATTTTGGTACAAAGCAGCTGGCTCATTCGTAGTTTTGCACTACTTTGGATGTTTTCAATGTTCATGTAGTTCTAGATACTTATAAATAAGGCTCTGTTTTCATTGACATGTTAGGATATGCATACAAGTCATAGTTAAGAGGTTGTGACTGAAAATGTTACTAATAAGACCATTAATACCTTATCAATTCCAACCTTAGTGTTAAGGTGTTCATTTTAAATGGGAAAATGATCAAAGGCTTTGTAAAGCAATGGGCTCATGATGGATTTCTATAAGTCAACATGTAAGGGATAAAGAGTACTACTACTACTATTAGTTGTTAAGGGTTGTGAATCATTGTAACTGTTAGAAAAGTATTGGCTGGCTAAGGTAGTTTTCTTTGTCATTGGATAAATGTTTTGTAAAAAAAATTGGGGTGTTGTGTTCATTAGTTTTTAGGATATGATGATCAAAGGTTCTTGTTTCAGGTAGGGAACAGACCCAAGTGTGAGACAAAGCTCTTTGAGCTATAGCATTGGTTTTGTAGAATATCCTGTAGATAGCCTAATGTTTTTGCATATGTTGAAAACCAAGTTAATTAAAGAAGTCCAAAAATGATGTTCTTGACAACCACAAACACTTGAAAATTGAAACTCCTGAGTATTTATCTAAAGTTGACAACCATAAACACTTGAAAATTGAAACTCCTGAGTAGTTTACCTACTGTCTACATTTGTTCAACACACATAGTTAGTTGATATTTGATAATAACCATTTAAAATTAACTAAAGTGAATGTATGATATACAACTACCAAAACTGATTTCATATTAATAATTACTACATATTATACAAAATTAACACATAAGTTGTCAACCCCTTTTTGAATCAGCCCACTAGAAACATAACTCATGTCTGTATAGAAATGTACTAAAATGAAAATATCCTCTTAGAAGTAAAGCATTGTCATAAGAGGACAATATCCTCTGCAGTAATGAGTCCCTAGTGTCAACAAAGGAGGGTGAACTCAAGTCTTCCTTCAACTTTCTTGCTATCTCCAACCCTTGAATTAGTTCAGTCATGATTGCATTCTGCTCCATAGTCCTGTCACTTTCCATTCATACTATCTTATTGTGCCAAAGAGCAATCACACTTATTTCTTTCTAGAACAACCTGTTTCTTACTAGGTAGAAAGATATAAATGGTATAATATAGTGGAAGGAGGCAAAACAAGGTTTCAATTTAAGTTCTTTTGGGAAAAAGGCTAGTGAGAACATTGTTTATGCTGAATGAAGTAAATCATGGATTTCTCTTTAATGATTAACACATCTACCTATCTTTGGAGATTAAGATTAAGTTGCAAATAAGTCAAAGTTTGACTGAGACTAATACTATTCTTTAGTAAGTACGATGCATATAATTTTGTGTTTATTGTAGTCACCACCTTGTGTGCCAACTCTGTCATCCAATGATGATTCAAATGTCTTGGGATCTTTAAGAATCGAAAAGTACACCTCGGTAATCACCTTATCCTTCAAAATATATTTTTTATGCAGTTTAATGTCACACCCTTTTTATATATAATATATTTATTCTTGTGAAGTGGTTTAATGATGTGCATTCAACTGAAATCTTTGATAAATGTGATGATGCACTTAATCTGCTGTCAAAGGCACATGGTTGTGAAGAAAGTTCATCATTCTATCATGTAATGCATTTTATTTCTTGATAAGCATGATAGATTTGAACAGGGCTAAGTAGTGTATATTTCTATATTATTTGAAGATGATAGAAATTGTTATACCAGAGCTTCTTGAGATGCAAACTGCCCATGTTGTTTCCATTGGCTCTGAATTCTTATGTTCACTAAATCCTGATTGTAAAGACGAGTATGTTTGAGTATATATTGAAAGTTAATATTGGTAACTTCATTTTGTGCTCCAATTCTTAAGAGACATCCTTCTAATATGTTATTCAAAGTGGTTAATATTAGACGGTGGCTATACAAATTTATGGTGATTTCCTTTATTTCTTTGCTTTCATAGGAAAGGTGTAAATTTGACATATGATACTCGTACAAGTTTGGCACTTTTTTGGTCATTTACAACAGCCGATTATGTTGTAGCCCAATGCATTAGGTGAGATGAAAGTTGATAATAAATATAACAAATTCGTGTCCCTTTATTTAAGCATCTCTTACTGATGACCTTGGAAAATGACATGTTACAATTTTTTAAAATAATTACTGTCACAAGATTGTCTAATGTACAAAAAATTTGTGTATGTAGCTTATAAAATGTATCATAAATGTTTGAGACAAAGGAGTATGTATTACCACTTGGAGATTTTCAAGAAAGTGGATGTCATAGTAACACTGACCACTAGGTATGTATAACAATTTGGTAGAGTACTCTTTAGTGTAAAATGTACGCATGCGCTATGCCAAATTAAGTTCAATTGATCTAATATGCGTTACTTTTATAAATCTTTGAATGACATTGAAATTAGTTTTACAGCCTGGATAACAATATATAACTATATATGTTTTTTGGCAGTTGTTAATAATTTATTAGTATGAAATCTACTTTGCCTATGGAAATAGATTTTTAACAAAATTCAACTACATCATCTTATTTTGGAAGTATGGTTTTGCTTGTGGAAATGGATTTTTACAAAATGGCCAGAATGATTGATATGGAGTAACTGCACTTGAACTATTTTTTGTTTGTAACAACATGACATCACCCATAATACCTCCCAGTGCTCTTAAAAGTCGTGAAACAAATATGCAGACTACAGGTAATCGATTAGCTTCACCTTTAGGGTATTTTTCTTTAATGATTTCCAATGCAACATTATAATTAACATTATATCTGATGTCCCATACCATTGTTACTTGTGCATAGGGGTGAGCAAAAACCGTTTTGGGAAAAAAACCAAACCAAACCGGTTCCGAACTGGTTTAATCAGTTTGGTTTTTAAACCAAATTTGAGAATTGGTTTTTAAAACTAGTTTAGAACTGAACTAGTTTTAAGGACTAAATTGGTTTTAAAAATTGGTCATAATTGTGATTTTGCTCAATTTAGTATGACTCAATTTAGAATGACTCCTATCAACTTTTCTCATTGCCCATTTTGGTCATAAAAATCATTAATTCCTTGTGTTTTCATAATTTCATTCATGAAACAAAATTATGGTTTAGGGGATTGGACTCTATTTATGTCGCATGTTGATTTTTTTTTCTACTTATGGATTTCAGTAAAGTATTGAAATTATTCTTTACTTGTCATGTACTGTGGTCGATGCTCTATATTGGTTTGTAAAATAAATTGTTTTATTTATCAGTGACTAAATTAGTGACATCATTGTCATTTAACTGCTTCTGAATTTGAGTGTTGACACTTCATAAGCAAGAAGGTATGATGTAGTATGTTTGTATATATCACTGGAATTACTTAATGAAGCACATTCTAAGACGGTTGTTATATAAGAACCGTCTTAGAAGAGATACATTCTAAGATGATTGTTATGTAAGAACCATCTTAGAAGAGACATATTTTTTAAGAAGGTTTATTCCATAACCGTCATGGTATCACTTTTAACGTCGTTGACTTCAAATACGATTTCACAATCGCCGTTAAATATACTTTAGAACCATTATTAAAAATCGATTTTCTAGTAATGTTTATAATTGGTTTTACTTCTCATTTATTATAAATTAAGAGAAAGAATCATTGAATAAGAAATAAAATCTAAAAAATGATGATTTTCAATAAATTCTTACTAATGATAGAGAAAGTATTAGAAAAAAGAGTATAGAAAATATTACTAACATTTCTCTATTTAATGTAATATGTTATCTTAATTAAATAGTATATTAATAAATATAATTAATATTATATAAAAAATATATTTAAGATATTCTTTTACATAATAGTAAAAATGATAAATATTTTAGGTTATGTATTTTATGACAGAATTTTTTTGATGATGTATAAAAATATATGTTTAGGTATTAAATTTTTAATTTTTACTTTTCATTTAATAATATATTATGAATATATATATATATATATATATATATATATATATATATATATATATATATATATATATATAAAGTACCATAGAAAAAGTCAAACATTTATTACATGTAATAAATATTTTATACTTCTCGCATATAATATTTAATGACTCCTCTGTAAATATTAATACTTTATTATTTTTTATATGTTATATTTAATGAATACATTAATACTTCTTTGTACCAACTTGGGTAAATTTACCAAACAATGTAGCAAAGAGAAACAAAGGACCCACCAAGAAGTTCCACCTTGAATCCTATCCCACCCATGTCCACCTTAAATATTAGCTTCACTTGAGAGCTGATTTTGTTCCGTATCCTCTAGAGAACCAATTTTGTGCCAAACACAAAGAGAGCTTCCGATCCTGAATTTGTTCAAGTCGTTCACAGGTGTTTACACATCTTCATTTTCTTTCCGATCTTCTCTTTTTAATTTGCATGAGTCAAATATTGAACATTTACATGTTATTAGTCTTTTCTGCCACTTCTTCCTAGTCTTCTCTAACTCCTTTTTTGTGTAGTTCTATCAGAAATTTAGTGTAGTGTCTATAAGTTGGTATATTTGATTTTCTGAGTCTCTAACTTTGATCTTGCAGAACAAGAATCGGTCGGTCAAAATGATCATGACAAGGAGCAAGACTCAACAGATGAAGGAAGACAGACTTAGTGGATTGCCTGATGAAATTTTGTTTATTATTATGTCTTTCATAATGATAAAAGATGCTGTTAAAACATGCATCCTGTCAAAGCGGTGGAGGAATTTGTGGAAATTCCTCCCTAATCTTACCTTACATTCTAATGATTTCAGAAGTCATAGTGTTTTCTTTGAATTCGTGTCGAGAATTTTGTCTTGCAGTGATCAAAACCATACCCTGCATAGTCTAGATTTCCATGGTCCTTTCTATGGTAAACCCATTGTTATGACAAATCTCATGGGCTACGCTGTCTATCATAATATCCAACACTTGAACATCAATGTCCCTTACAACATTTCTTTATCCGCCCGTGTTTTCTCTTGTCCATCTTTAAAATCTCTCCGTATATCAGTGTCACATAATGTCCTAAAAAGAACAAGAATTCCTAGGTCTCTAGAACTTCCATCATTATTAAGTTTACATCTTGATAATGTTATCATTTCAGCAGATGAAAATGGTCATGCTGAACCCTTCTCCAATTGCAAAATGTTAAACACTTTATACATTGAGAACTGTGTATTGCTCCCTCCACATGCTTTTGTTGGGCCAAAAATCCTCTTTATAAGCAATGCATCCCTAACCAGTTTGACCATGAACTTTGTGTATACTTGTAGCTTCACAACTGTCATATCTACACCGAAGATCTCTTCTTTGGCTTTTGATGATCCTTTTTGGATAGTACGTGGGCAAAAAAAGGAAAATGCTGAGGTTTGATCTTTATCGTTAAATTAAAATTTATCACATAGACTGGTAACAACTAAATATGAACTATTTTTTATAATAAAAATATATTGAAAATATCTTTAAAAATATTTATTTCTTATTTATGGCTTGCAGATATGAAAAGGAAAGATTAAAAGCGAAAAAGATAAAGAAAATATAAAAAATATGAATAAGGAAGATTGTAGCATCTGGCCAAAGTCCACCTCAACAACTATAAAAACGAAGTCAAGCCAAGGAGAAAGGACACCATCCGGGAGACTCAGCTCTCTACTGAATACATCCTAAGCCCGAGTGTCTTTAGTAGGGGAAATCTTTCTTTTTGTGTCCTTTTTCCGTCCCTTCTTTTCCATCAATTTCTAAACCCCCTTTCAAGTGTAAGATCCCTTATGGCTATGTGAGCCTAAATCCCTAGTTAGGGCCTGACAGACCTAAAAAAAGCCAAGAGATGTATGATGTACTTCATATTTATCAATGCAACAAGTGTTTTCTATCCTATTATCTTTTCCTATTTCAATTTCATGCATTACCCATCTTTACATCATTAAAGGGGTTAAATGCTTGAGAGAGTAATCCTTGGTAAGAATATAACGAAGGTATGCATGCATCAGTTTTAGGGTTAGACGCTCGACCGAAGATAACTTCTAATAGAATTAAAAGGAAAAGATATCATAATAAAATCACTGCTAGACATAGAATGATTGCATTATGTCCATGCATCAAAGCACACATCTAGGATCAAACAGAAATAAAATAAAATAAACAGGACGATTGCTAAATAAAGCACTAAACATATCACACACAATAACTCTACTAGTGTTATCATAACGGATCCCAAGCCCAAGTAAATGAGGAAGGTTGTGTTAAACCAGTGGCAGTCAAACATAAAACTTGATGATATACCAAACATGGACACTCACAACATGACAAACACATAGTAGATATGAACCTACGTGAGAATTACAAAGTTACCAAAATAAGGTCTTCACTTTGCAGTATAAGAAATTTTCAAGGAGTGACATATTTGCCACTTTCAAAATATATAACTAGGACATTTGTTACTTCAAACTCATTTTATATTTCTAATGCCAACTATTTTACATGATTTTAATAATCCCCTTTCATACAATCCTAAGTAGCATTCACAGTTTGCTCATTTTATATTTCTAATGCCATCTATCTGACATGATTTTAACAAATAACAAATATGCAAGACAACATGATTGATTCAACATGGTAAATGAATGATATGTAGTAGGTATGAAAGAAAACTAACACATAAAAACATTAATTTTGGTTAATTTAAAAAAAATGAAATAAAAATAGATTAATTATCAGATAATTGAACATATTGGTTAGTAACTGAAAATGGCCTATTATTATCATTTAAAATCAATTAATTCAGTATAAGATGCTCTGCTAAAAATATTCAAGTTATGCTTGTCGCAATATTTAATAATAGTTAAGAATAGTTGCAATTCTATTCATTAAGTTTTTAAAAGAATTGTCCAGTCTAAAACATCTAATTCCTATATTTAGGAATAATTTATTCTAGCTTTATTTGAAGATGTTTTTTAATTGAAGGATGATTCAAAAAATATATAATAATTATGTAATCTCTCCAAAAGATTGTTTTAGTGCTCTCCTCATGCATGTTCTAACTACAATCGATTATTCTAATAATCCTTTACAAAAACAAGTTTAATGTTTGGATATTTTGTATTTGAAATAATCAAATAATATGGGTAAACAAGAGTAGAAATTGAAATTTAGGCGATCTACAAGTCTATCGAATTATAAATTCATTGCAAATTAATATACCTATGGAAAGTCATGTGCAGATGTGCTTTGCATCCACTCTCTTCTATTTACACTTAGATATTTAGTAACAAGGTTGATTTAACCCTTCAACAAATTATTTTTCTTTCCAAACCATCAAACAAAGAATAAAAAATATACCTGGCAATAGTATAGAACACCATGTACTTCAATCTACGTTATATCTCTTAGGGTCTTCTTTAATACGTGCCCTTAGGGCACTAGTTGAATTAAAAGAGGAAATGTTTTATTGGAAATCATGTCAGAGCAAATTTAAAACTCACATGGGAGTGCATTTTTCCGCATCACAATAAAAACATTTCCCCTTTTGCTCTCTTAACCAGTGCCCTTTACTAGTTTTTTTTTTTTTAGATAAGCGAAAGATTTATTCAACCGAAGTACAAGGTGTACTTGGGAGAAAACGGGGGGCTTCATTAAAACCTCAAAGAGCCAAAATCCTATGGGAAAAAGACTCAAGGAGGAAAAAGAGAACCCCAAAATACATGCTTATGTGTTCAGTTGATACATAAAAACACCTCCTACAAAAGAGCAATACAATTTATTTCTAACCCATCCAACAATAAAACACACTCCTACTAATTCTTCCATGCTCCCACGTCTGTCAGTGTTGATTATGCAGCACATCTCCAGCACACTCCAGCATCATCCTTCCAAAGAAAAACACTCCAAATTATTAATTATTTATGCAGCATCATCATTCTAGTTAAAACACATTCCAATTTACTTATGCATCAATATCCTTCCAATTTGTTAATTATGCAGAAGCTCTCCACACCAACAATGCTAAAACCTCAATGCTAAAACCTCCTCTTTACTTGTCTTACAGTATTCTGCTGCAACGTCCACCAAACTTGACGTTACAATGAAAGTAGACATCCCATTGGGCAATTATACCAGTCCGACCATCCATCCCAACAAGAATGACCAACAAAATTCATTTCCATTGATATAGTTAAAAAGAACAACACAAAGCTTTAGGTGTACCAATATACACCTAAAATGTATTTAAGCAAACCAGACCAAATGCAAGCAAGAGAGATTAACAGATTGAACACATTGCAGGAAAACAGTTATAGGCAATGTACCTTTAAACGTGTTACATGGTTATATACTGTTCTCAACTCAATATCAGGTGAATATATTGTTCACTTATGACCCTACAGCCTACAGCCTATCGTTTATTGACAACAAATTATTTATAAGGCAAATGAAGGAGAAAATAAATAATGAAATATGGGAGACAATGACACAATCGAATGATGAAAAATGCCTAGGGTCTAAAAGTTGGGGTCAAACTCTGTACATACCAAACCAGTAACTGCAATTTTGTAGTTTCATTGGTCGCAGACGTTGTCATTATTTCCCTATCATGGCTTTGTTATTATCAATGATTACTGGCTTGTGCGACAGAAACAAACTAGAATAACACACTACTCAATCTATCTATATATGCCTACAAATAAGATTATAAATTCAAAGGAGCAATGGTGGGGACCTCAATGAGTGAGGGCGCGATATGGAGGGCTTAACGGAGGGGCACTTGGAGAGAGATTCAACACAACTTTGAGAGAGGTCCCAATGAGTGACGCACGTCGGAGTAGAGTGAGTCACTGCTCGAGGGAGGGTAGAGAGTACGGGTAGTGAGGGAGGTTTAGGGCGCGCGAGGGATCAAGGGTAAGCGAGGGAGGTGTAGTGCTTCGAGCTGCAGCGAAGTCAGAGCTAGAGGGAGCTGCAACATAGGTGTAGTACTTCGAGCTAGAGGGTCGAGGTTTAGGGATTATTTTAAGTTGAGAATTAAAGACGGTTTTTTATTAAAACTCGTCGTAATTTTCATTATCTATAATTATAGGATTTGCCACCAAGACACATTCTAAGACGATTTTTAATAACCGTCTTAGAATGTGTGTCGTAAAAAACATTTTAAGTTTGACTAATTACAAATTTGTCACCGCGTCGTAGAATCGGTGTCATAAAATAACTTATTTCTAGTTGTGTAATGAAATGTTTTTAGGTCTAGCAGTTTTTAGAGCTTCGATATAGGTAGTACTGAAGCAAGAGAATTGTATATTATTTGGACGTTGGTAATTATCTATATCATATCACGCATATTAATAATGCTAGGTTCAAAATTCATGGAAATACCTACTGGGTTGATGGGCTTTCCTGCACATTTTGATTCAAATCCATGTGATGCTGAGTTATACTATTTTCCTTCTAATTGTTAGCTTGGGTACATAAATATCTTATAACTAAGGAATATTATGTAATTATACTAGGGCACTAGTTAAACAAAGAGAATAAATACACTTTTCTTATAAGGTATAACGTCAGCATAATGGTGTACTTAAGTATGCTTTTGTTTGTGGTCTTGATTTGTGCAAGTAGATATTAGAAAATTAATTTGTGTTTGATATTGTTTTTCCTCGGAAAGGTGTTAAAATGTGTTGATAGTTTTGTGAAAAACAAGATTTATGAATGGATTTTGTGAAAAAACAAATTAAAACCAGTTTTGTGCATCAAGAAATTTAAAATCATCTCAAGTAAAACCAAACTAGTTTTATTAAAGGAATTAGTTTTGGAATCCAACCCTTATAATTGGTTTAATTTTTAATTAAGGGATTTAGTTTGGTTGTATATCGTCAAATCTATGCAGATAATAGTTTTTTCTTTCTTGTTTGGCTCCTTCACTAATTTGATAATTGATATATGTTCTTTTGAATTCAAAATTAAAAAAGGTTGTGAATCTTTGGCTTGTGCCTTGAGAGTTGAGTCGTTATTAATTCTCTACAAATATGTAATGAACCCATTATGCTAGTGACTACAAAATTGATCATAAATAATAGGCTTAGTTTGCTAATTGAGAAATCTTTTTACATTATTCAAGGTTAGCAATTAATTATGCATTGCTATGATGATAAAATCATATCCTATTGTTAATGTATTTGCTTTATTATGAAATGTAGAAGGTGAGAAAGAATGGCTCTAGCTCATTCAAGTTCAACGATGTAGAATGCCCCAAAACTAATAAACTGGATAATGACCGGAGAGAAAATGATTTGATCTGTAGCTGTTGTTTGTAATCATCTATAGATATGTAGTGACTAGTATCTATTTCTGTTGTTTATGTTCAATAATGAAATCATAAATTGGTTGTAGGGGTAGCAATTGATTCACAGTTGGTCCGGTAAAAGGAGGGAAATCGACCAAATACTAATAGTAGCTTGTTTTTCTTTAATTTATTTTGTTTGATTATTAGTACCAAAGTTGCCATAAGTCAACACAAGGGGTCAATGGAGACGCTTACTGTGTAAGAAAGTTTTTATGCCAATCTTATCTTATTTTCATATAATAACGAGGTTGGATATGACATTCGGTTTGTCTATATGCCTTACAAATTTGAGCTAGACAAATTTAGGAGTGCTAGATGTATGCTGGGAAAAAAAAGTGTGATCGTTACCTTCAATTAGGGATTGAAGAATTGAGAGATGAAACGAAACCCCAAATTATTATCTATGAGAAATTAAATTATTAAACCAGACGAATATTCTGTAACGATTTCTCACGCATGTGATGATAATAGGTGATACCGTGAAAGAAAAATGAACGTAGATAGAGAAGAAAAAAGAAACCTTTAATCGGTGGGAGTTTCTGGAGTAAGGTTCAATTCTTTCCTAGTGCCCAGGCAGTTAAAGAGAGAGGAAAATACATAGGACAGAGCAGTGGTGATTTTGTTAATAAAACATAGCATTTTAGTTTATAATGAATAATTTAAATTGCAATAAGGTTATTTTTAGTAATTGTTATTTTTTAAAATAACTGTTGAAATTATATATATATATATATATATATATAGTCAATATTGTTTGTAGTGTTGTGTTTAAGTTTTTTTTTAGTGCGGGGGATATAGTTTGAAATGTATATAAACGGAAATAAATGAAAAAATATTAAAAATATCTAATTGAGAAAGTGGAAAGAGTTTTTGTTTTAGGGTTTCTAATCAATGCCATCACTAGCTAGTTAATGAATTAAAGTATATTTTTATTAAATTAAAAATCATGACAGTACATTTAAAAATTATAGGAGAACTTATTTTTACGTATCTCAATATATTTTATTTTACTTTCTTAATCAATATCCTAAAAATATTGGTTAGCATTTATCTTAAATTTATAATATAAAAATAAAGTAGTAAAATGTTCAATTCACACCAGGCTTATCGGTTTAGGAAGCTAAAATGTTTCACTTTTTTAATCTGTCATATTTTCTTTAATTTTTAAAATATACTAAACATGAATTAATAGAATTTATATAAATACCTCGTCTTAATGGAATGCGTGGGAATCCAACCCGTGGCGCTGCTTGAAGGAGAACATCTTGTAATATTATAGTTTAAAGATCAGAAGGGTGTGGAGTCTATAGCAAATCTTGATGGGATATTGATATTGTTTCCTTTATGCTTTGTCAGTTAATGATCTTGCTGGTGGTTTAAGTTATGGTAGGAAAAAGGAGTCATGTTAGGTCCATTTCCTAAGGGTAACTTAGTCTGTAGATCATCTTTGTAATTAATTAGGTACTTCTGGTACCATTATTAATAAAACTTTTTGATGACTAAAAAAAACTTAGTCTTGTTCTGTATAAAAAGTATCTAGTCTTGTTGTTCAGTCTAGAATTAATAGGTCCTCTAGATTATTTTTAAAATATAAAACTGTGTAAAGAGAAATTTTAATTTATAAAAACGTAGGTATTGTAGATTTCTTTTTTGCCTACATATTGTGTATTTTGTAAAAAAATTTAAAATATTATAATTTTTTTGCCCTACTCAATGTATAATTAACCCCTAATATGATAATATTTTCTTATCATTTCTTTTAAATACTTACGACTAATTAACAATATCTTTGAATGAATTACGGAGGACTCTAAACCTGATCATAGTTAAAATCTTATGGATGAAAAAATATATAATCAAGAGAGGAGACTCATTAAAGCTAGTTAGTTATGTTCTTTTAACAAAAATTAATCATCGACAATAAAATTAGTAAACATTTTACATTAATAATATGATTATCCAAAAAAAAAATTATTCCTTCCTTTTCATTTTATATGACGTTTAGCAAGAAAAATTATTCCAAATTAATTATCATTTACAAAATCAATGAAACATTAGATATATTTTTCCATGGAGTATCCTTAGTGAGAGTAATTGTTATAGTGTAATAATATGATAAGAAAATATAATTAATTAGATAGATAGATAATGTATTAGGAAATTACATAATATGTTTTATGAAATTAAATTTTTTATTTATATTTATTAATACTTATGTCAAACAGGTCATAAACATCATACAAAATGGAACCAAGAGAGTTTATGAAAAATGGCATTTATTACATCTAATAAATATTCTATAGTCAATAAATTTAATGACATTGATTATTATACTTAATTTATTTTTTATTTATTAAATCCATTAATTTTCATTTAATATTTAGTAGTCAACTAATTTCCTGATTAAAAAAATAGTCAACAAATTTAATATAATATTTAATTATAGGCTTAAATACATTTTTGGTTCCTCTTATTAAGTGTTATTTTTTATTTTCGTCTTTGTAATTTTTTTTTTGTTTTAATCCTTGTAGAATATAATTATTTTTTTGTCCTTAAAGTGTTTTAGATAAAAGAAATTTCACTATTTAAAATATTTTTTTATTATTCAAAGTGAAATCTAAAACACTTAGAAGGAAAAAAAATAAAACAAACACATTTTCTAAGAACTAAAATTAAATTTTTTTTACAGGTAAAAAAATAAAAAAACAATAAAATGAAGGAACTAAAAATTTATTTAAGTCTTAATACTATTAATCACTATTCTTAATTGTATTTTACATTTAATAAATACGTTAACTTTCATTTAATATTTAGTAGTTAACAAATTCAATATAATATTTAATGATATCAACTATTATACTTAATTCCATTTTATATTTAATAAATACATTAATTTGAATTTAATATTAATAGCAAAAAATTACATGATAAAAAATAGTCAACAAATTTTATAAAATATTTAATGATATTATTTGTTTTACTTAATTGTGTTATATATATATATATATATATATATATATATATATATATATATATATATATATATATATATATATATATATATATATATAATCTCTCAGTTCCAGATTTTATATATGAATTTTTAGAGAAAAAGATTTGTTTCAAAATTTAATAAAATATTTAATGATATTTTGTTTCTAAGATTATTTTTAATTAATACTTAATGGGAATATTATATTGGTGATGACTACCGTTTAAAAATCATATGAACTGAGTGAGTAGTGAATAGGTTAACTTTCGTTTAATATTTAAGTCAACAAATTTTCTGATAGAAAAAGTTAACAATTTTAATATAATATTTAATCATATTAGTTATTATACTTAATTCTATTTTATATTTAATGAATAAGTTGATTTATATTAAAAAAAATATTATATTTTTTATTATCATGACAGTTATATGGAGAGTATCTACCAAATTTTTTTATAATTAATCTTTATTGAAAAATTTGATTGATCACTTTTAGTGAAGTCTTCTCTTTTAATTATGTTTTTTTTTCATTCATAAGACTTGAACTCGAGACATTATTTAAGGAGATCTAATCTAGACCATTCGAATTAGTAATTTATTAGTAATAATAAATATTGCATTAATAATTTACTTGAATTTATAGATATAGATAACAGCTATATATGAAAATAATTTACCCCGTGATTTTGCTAGGGTTAAATGAAATGCCAGTGAAAATATTAGAAAACAAAGTTACATTTAATTAACATTTTACCTCAAGTGCTTACCAAAAACCTAGGTAAATTGAATGAATATTGTAGAAAAGAGAATTAAGCGCATTGTTCGTTCAACTATATATATCATCACAGGTCCACTACCTTAATATCATGTTCCCTTGCTAAAAGTTCATACCATGCTGTAATAGACGAAGTAATGGTCTATTCCCCTTCGTCAAAAGAACCGGTCCGGTACTAAACATATGAGAGCTTCGTTCATAGGGACTTTGGCTCACGAATCTAAAGTCACATGTATTTGCACTTATTCCTTTTATTTTAAATCCCATTTTTTCTGTTTTCTTGCTGAACTTAAAAACTCCTGATGTTTGCAAGCTCAAATAGAAGGTCAGAAAATTCTTCAATCCCAAACCCTAAATGACGACTAGTGCTTCCTCTGCAGTAAAACCCTAACCATGGCTCCCTTATTTTTTTCTATCACGAATCTTTGATCTGAAATGTGTAGAAAATTCTTCAAATTAAACCTTAGTCCCGAATTTGCAAATCCATTTACAGGGCTGGCGGGTATTCGATTCAAGTAAATGGTTGATCGATCTACCAAGAACATCATTGAAGAGACTTATCATTCGTTTTGTGAGTTTATGTTGCCTTTTATCTTAGCTTTTTCCTTTTTCATCACGATATTGATTTTAATAATATTTTGTGTGTTCTAATGTGGTAGTGGTGTCTGGGTGATATTTAAGATTTGATGTAGTAAGACTATTAAAAGCACTTTGATTAACTGCTTACAAGTTGAATGCATGTTTCTTTTTCCTACAATTAGTCTCTCTAATTATCAGATAATTATTTGTAATAATTAACTTTTCTTCACCTTTCATTGAAAATTCATTATTATTGACTACATGTGTTGCTCCTCCTTGACAGCTTGTTACATGTTTGATTTTAATCATTATATATATATATATATATATATATATATATATATATATATATATACTTTCACTCTTTTCTTTTCAATCTGTTAATTTATTTCTTTATTTTTCTAAATTCATGCTTTTGAGGTATTAGTGTATAAGCTTGAGTTGTTGATGAATGCGAGGAACTGTGTTCTAAATTTTAGCTGCAGTTGGCCTGTTGTGTTGTTTATCATTTTCATGTTTCCTTCCTTAACAATATAATAAACTATTTAAAACATTATATATATATATATATATATATATATATATATATATATATATATATATATATATATATAATGTAATTTTTATATTATATACTATGCTTATTTAAAAAACAAATAAGAAAAAGAAAAACTCGTGGTTCAAAATAAATGTCTAACAAACTAAAAAGAAAAAAAATACTTAAAATAAATGGAGGGTCTGTTGGCTCAATTCTTCCAACCCTAATTTTACTATAATCTTAAAAGTGAGGTTGGAATCTTAAGACTTTTAAGGTTATATATTAAAGTTAAGATGGGGAGAATTGGGTCAATGGGTCCAACATTTCTTTATAAATGCTTTTACTTTTATTTTAAATTTGTTAGACATTTATTTTGAGTCATTTTTTCTTTTTTTATTTTTTTAAATAATCATATATAGTATATAATATAAAAAATAAACTAAATAACAATAATAAATATAATAAACTAAAAAATAATAGTAACAAAAATATAATAAACTATTTAAAACATAATATATATATATATATATATATATATATTAATTATATCAAAATGTAGTTTTATATTATATGTTATGCTTATTTAAAAAAATATAAAAAAGAAAAACTATTGGCTCAAAATAAACGTTTTACAAACTAAAAAGAAATAAAATACTTAAAAATAATTGGACCCTTTGACTCAATTCTCTTAACCCTATTTTTCCTATAGGATGAAGTCTTAAGGCTTTTATAGCAAATTTAGGGTAAGGAGAACTGGGACATTGGACCCAACATTTATCTATAAGTGTTTTCTCTTTTCTTTTTAGTTTATTAGACATTTATTTTAAGCCAACTTTTTGTTTGTTTTTTTTAAATAAGTATATATATATATATATATATTATTTGTATAATATAAAAACTAAACTAAATAATAAATATAATAAACTAAAAAATATAGTAACAAAACTATAATAAACTATTTAATATATATATATATATATATATATATATATATATATATATATATATATATATTATAATAAACTAAATGCTAATAAAAAACTACGTATAGTTATGAATTTTATTTCCATTAATCTACATGTTATTAGCATATGACTTATTATTATTATCATTATGATTTTTTCAATTTAAGTTTATTTGTTATTGTGATTTTGAGGTTATTTTCTTATTCGCAGTCTTGGTTTCTGCGTTAGTTGTCTTATGACAATGTCCATAAGAGACTGAGTTTAAGAACGATACACAAAATTAAAGAAATGATTTTCTTTATTTATGTTGTGTTTTATGTACAGTAGTATTTATATACAAGTATTTTAGGTAAGAATATAACATCTTACGATTCGAGTTAATTATCATCTTTTGTCCCATTCTTAATCTAAGGTTAAATCTTCGTCCCATCTACAAATACAAAGAAGCAAAACGTAACGACCTCGCAGATCGCAGCAACAGAGAACTGTACCATTACTAAGGCCCTTATCGGCGACACAGATCGGCAACCATGCAGATCCACTTTACTCTGTCATTCTCCCCCTCCTAAATCACCTACTCACATACAGTTTTATAAGTCTTGTCCAAATTAAAATTGGAATTTCATCTAAGGAATATATATATAAGTTTTGTCCATCACCCAATCTAATCATAGTGTAGGATGATAAAATTATTTTTAATAGAGATTTTTTATACAGAATTTGAATTCAAAATTTTATTGTAACGAATCAAATATGTATTACTTTAATCTACACTCATTGAAAATATGCTTTAATTTATTAAATTTTAATCAACTTTACGTAAGCCTAATGAATGACTTTGATCGAGGATAAATTGACTTTTTTTTTTTTATCATATCATCATATATATTATAAAATAAATTACACTCAACTCTATTGTGTTTAGGACTTATTATACTCAAATCTTTTTTTTATTTTTAAATACATTATTTTTAGCTCTTTTCAAATATGGTCGTTACTAACCATATTGAATTTTGAACAAAATGTCCAAAACACCCTCATCATCCAAGTCCAATCTCAGACATCCTTATTCATAGAATCTACAACACCTCTAGCCTCCGTCATCTTCTCCCTTGACATCCATATAGTGGCCACATCCTCTCCGTTGCGCCCCCAACATCTCTGCCAATGAGATCCATTTTGCCATACCCATCATCAGCAACATCCTCGGCACCATGACTGAGGCTGTTCGAATATGGCAGAGCAATTGCTTTGCATTTTATTTGTTGGGGGTGGGACGAAAGTTAGTATCTGCGTAATGTGAGTGGGTGCACATTTATAATTATAACTTTTGTATCTATTTGTTTGACTATGCACATCTGGGTTGAATTAATTGAATTGAGGTGAAGTGAAAAAGTTACTAGAAGAATTGTATAGGAATGAATAATTATAGGGTTTTTTTTTTGCCTCGTGAGGGAATTTTCTGGAAAAGTGAAAATTGGTCCAGATTGAAATACTTACTTGGATATCCCGGTTGCTGATCTGGGTTGTTTATTATGTGCATTAAAACTATGTTTTTCAAGTGTTCATTGTGTTATTTAATTTATTGTTTAAAGCTAGAACATCAAAGTGTGCCAATGAAAAATATAATTAAGGATATTTTGAACAAAAAATTTCATTAAAACTCATGTGCATGGCACATGACGTCCTGGAGTTAAAGGAACAGACGATCAAGGGATCTCTCTGCAACGTGTTCCAACAATGAGAGGGGTTTTTTGTAAGGTTCGCACAATGAGTGGGTTCAAAGTGTAATAAGTCTTAAAATGTTCATTGTATTCTTAAATTTATCCTGGAGTTAAAGGAACATCAAAGTGTGCCCGTAAAAATGATAAAAGATAAGGACAGTTTGGACAATACTTTTATTAATATTACTCATGTGCATGACACATGTAACGAAACAAACCGTCTTTGTGCAACCAGTTGCAACAATGAGGAGATTTGTGTAAGGTTTCACAATGAGTGAATTGGAGTATAATAAGTCTTAAACAAGTGTAATTATTATATATTATATTAAAAATAATTGATTAAAAATGTCAGCACGCTTGTCTTGTTACACTTGTCTTGTTTTGTTTTAGTACAAAAATGCCCCGTCTTCTTTTATTCAATCCAAATTAAACTTACATTAATTAGTTTATATTTAGACTTTTGAAATTAAAATTTAATATTAAATGCAAATTAAATTAAAAAATATTAAATATAAAAGATATAATTTAATATTAAATTATGATTAAATCAATCAAATGTATTATACGATAGTTATATAGCTTGTAATAATTCCAGTCTCCACTTTCTCATATTAACTTTGTTTCAATTCGGATTAAGTATCAAATACAACAACCATAGACTCGAATCCAACGACTGCCAAATCGTGAAAAGTTACAAAGAACTGAGGAAATAGTTATCTCTATTATAATCCCCATCCCAAGGCATCTTGGCATTTCTTGAAGGACCAATAGGCTTGGATAGCAGTTAGAGCCAGGAATACAAGAGCAGCAACAACTGTGAAGTAGATGTTAGTAAATATTTATTTTATAATTTAAAATTTATAAATATATATTACTTATATTAATTCTATTTTTCTATTTTATAAAATAAAATATTTATTTTAGATTCTGTCACGTAAAATTAAATTTTCTATCTTTCTAAGATTTTGTTTATTTGTTTTGATACTTGTAAGTTGGTTTTCAACTATCATATTTTGTTGGTGAATAAGGGGTTGAGAAGGTTTGGGATCCTTTCGCTGCACACGATCGGAATCAGTGGATTGTTGTATATTGGGAAAGGAGCGGAATCAGATTTTTTTCTACCAATGTGGACGTTTTCTCTCTAAGGATATCGTTTACGCGCTTTCACCTAGACTAATTATTTCTTCACCTAATTTTTTTGTGTGCTTATTGTATGATATAATACATTGTTGATTCATATTCTGTCAATTAAAATTATTTTACTATTGTTATTTTGTTATTTAATTTAAAATTTTACATTTACTTTTCATTTATTTCTTTTATTTTATTTTAATTTTTCTAACAGTAGAGACAGCAAGAAAAACCCATCGAGGGTTATATCGTCGACGAGCTTGTCTTGGAGAAGGTTGTAGTCCTTACAGTAAGAGGAGTGGAACACGCATCTGCGTGGTAGAAAGGGAATATCTGAGACGCGGACTATGAAGTGGTGTTTGATGAGGATCCTCTTGGCTGCAGCTAACTTCAGTTCATCTGTCATGGTGAGCCCACCCACACTACTACACAATATGTTTTAATTTTTTTACTAAAACAAATATATTACTAGACAAAATTCAAGATTTTAAAAAATATTCACCAATAAAATATCTTATATAAATTAAATAATACAAAATAAGTAATTATATTTAATAATATTATTTTTTTTATAAAAAAAATTATATTAATAAAAAATTATTTTTAAAATCAATTAAAAATATATTTATATAATATAATATTTATATTATTTTAATAATTTAAATTAAAATAAAAATTTAAACCTACAAATTAATTAAAAAAAAGCTCATACCGAAGTCAGGGTGGTCAAATCGGACTTTCCAATGCAGCATGAAAATGATATATATTGAAATTTTATTTTTTTTTCAAAGATATGTCTAATTCGAGAAAAGATAGGAGAGAAAATGTGTAGTTAGGAAAAGAAACCTTCCAATCACATTAATATTTTTTTTTTCATTGAAAAGGATTTTTTAATTCTAGACCTGTTTCATGGATTTTTTTTTTAATTCTAGATGTGTTTTCTTAAAAAATATGTTTGATAGAATTTTAATATTTTTAAGAATATCTTTGAAAATTCAAAATAATTTAAATAAAACATACATAAGAAAAGAAATTAATTGATAGTATTTTAAAAAACAATTCTCCTTATTCCCATAAAAATATTTCATTCCGGTCCCTCCTCCTCATGAAAATAAAAACAAAAATTATTACATTCATGTGAACCAACAATACAAGAGAACAATTATTCAAAACTAGTAACAATCATGAGTATGAGTACGTAATATATTCGTAAGTTAAATTTTTAGAAATGAACTTTTATTCCCCGAAACAAATGCACTGTATAACTGGTCACTTTTGATCCCATCTCTCAATGAAATCTTTATAGGGTTAGTAAGCTTTTATTTTAGATCACATGATCTCTTATGATTTTTTTTTATATTTATAAATTAAAATAGTTATCTAGCCTGTAAGAATTCCACTCTCCACTTTCTCATATTTAATTTTGTTTTACCGTAGAAGTAATCAAATGAGAAATACATTAAGAATCAAATAAAACAACCATAGACTCAAATCCAACGACTGACAAATTAATCATGAAAAAGTTACAAAGAACTGAGGAAATAATGATCTCTATTGTAATTATAATCCCCATCCGAAGGCATCTTGGTATATCTTGAGCTGCGATGGCAACTATATACGGAGCAATAGGCTTGCACAGCAGTTAGAACCAAGAATACAAAAGCAGCAACAAACGTATAGAATTTCTCTGCAGAATACACGTACTTGACCATGGCCCTATTAACCTTCTGGGAATCATCGTACTTGGCGTTGACTTTCTTAATCACTTTTTCCAGATCTTGAGTGTTGGTAGGCCTAATCGATTTGCTAATCCCATTGAAAAGATCCGCGACGACTTGGTCACTCAGCTCGGTCTGAATGATTTCCCTTTGTACCAACAGCTTCACATCCTCACGAGTGCCAATAATAGCTCTCATTATTTCAACGTACCTTGAAAACACTAAGGGTCTTTTGGAATCAATTAATGACTCGTAAGCCATCAGGTTTCTCATGATCACTTCTGAGTTGACATTCAACTTGATACTAGGCAAAGAAAACATGCACGTTCCTTCATCGTATTCAATGCCTGAGATTCCTCCTAATTTGGCAGGTTGAAACCCAATCCCAGCTTTGTGGAGTTCCGTCACAGATGGGATTGTTGCAACCGAGCGAACATCCTTGTCCAGATTCTTGTCCCGCAAAATTTCTTCACTTGCTCGCTTAACTCCTCCGACAAGCAATGTAACGGATTTGAGGAGTTGGTTTTGACTTTGACGGGTTGATAAGGAACCATATAAACTATCAACCGTAGGCTGAATGAGTCTTGACACGTATTTTAGTAGATCATAAATAGAACGCAACGCCCGCATAAATAACGCTGGAATGTGCCTTATAAGTTCCCAAACAAAAAATATAATCAAGCAGATAAACAGCAGAAAGAAACCTAAAATGGCACGACATACGGAAAAGAATCCCAAGCACAAGGAATAGCATCTGGAACAGCATGTGTTTCTTCTGCTGTTGTTACCTTCTTCTTCATCCGTAGAGGACTGTGGATTAGATTCAAACAGTGGGCTTATGAAACCAAGCAAATGATAAATCAACACACTATCTTGGTTGGATTGAGAAATCGTAAGTTGGCTGTTTCCGCTGTCTATTTTAGGTTTCTCATCCGGTACAATGAAATGGTACATGAGATCCAACAAATGATCATACTCTTGTGGCTTTTTGGAGAGTTGTTGTAAGTGGACAAGTGGACAGTGCTTTTCACATAAACTTTGCATTTTTGCTCCCAAATCTTCTTGGGGTTGAATTTCATCACTTTCGCTTTTGCCCTTGCAGAAGGAGGCTTGGTTGACTTGGTGAAGGACAGGAGTGGGAATTTGGTTCTCGAGCATGTAAACATCACTGATAACAGCGTCAATGGTCAACTCTAGACCAAAAGAGTTGACCAGGGGAAGGCCTTGTCTTCCGGTTAAGAAGCTATAGTGTTGTTGAGGCTCGGCATCGGCACTCCAGTGAAGTAAAGCTAGAAGGAAAAGGCCATCTTGCGCCAGAGCGTAAGAACTTTCAGGTTTTTGAAACGCATCTGCGTGGTATAAATGTTCATAAATGGATTTGGAGATGGGGATTTCGAAGGCGTGCTTGAAGACCCTCTTGGCTGCAGCTAACTTGAGTTCCAGTGTCATGGTGAGCTTGTCATCGAAACTATGGTAGGGCCCGAGGCCCACAAATTGAGGGGTGAAAGCTTCTGGCTTCGCAGAACACAAGGATTTGGGTACACGGCACACGCATGCTCTACCACACTCTTCAGGTTCACCCTCTTTGATTTCTATCACCACTGGCATTATGGTTTTGCTTTCTGATTAATTTTGGCTATGTGTTTAATTATTTTGTTTTAGGGCATGGCTCTGCTAATATTCTTGGTTTCTTAATTTGCAGAGATATATAGAGATGAGATGGAAAAGGCTAGGTTTCCAGAATTTATTGCAAGTTGACAATTATTTACTCTCATCCTAATCACATGTCCCAATTGCATGTGTTAAAAACCTCCGAGGTTACCCACAGGCCAGAGGGTCTTGGTCTTTTAGAAAATATAAGTAAACGGGTCACCTTCCATCTGTCTCATAATAACTTTTTATAGGGTTAGTAAGCTTTTTTTTAAAAATAAATATATATATATATATATATATATATATATATATATATATATATATATATATATATATATATATATATATATATATATATATATATATATATATATATCACCTCTCTCTTTAAGAAATATATATATATAGAGACTCGCACATATATATATATATGCTATATATATAAAAATAAAAAATATATATATATATATATATATATATATATATATATATATATATATATATATATATATATATATATATATATATATATATATATATATATATATATATATATATATATATATATATATATATATATATATATATATAATTCTAGATCACATCTATCTTTATGGGAAATAATTTATTAAAGAGTCTCGCTAATTAATGTCTTGCTTCATGCATTAAAATATTAAAAAGATATTTTTTTTTTATAAATTAAAAATCAGATGTGAGCGTATTTTAAAATCATCGAGAAACATATTTTTACATATTTCAACAAAAAATTATATTTTTACTTTCTTAACCAATGTTTTTAGAATCTGCACTATCATAATTCATAAATAATGATTTTAACATCGAACCTTAATTTTACAAGTAAAATTGATGTTAACAAACGCAGTGATCTAGTAAATAACATGAGTTTGTTAACATCAGTTTTACCAAAAACCAATATTACTCAAGAAAGTAGGGAAAATTAAACATCAATTTTTTTTAAAAATTGATGTTGAGGTTACTTCGTATACGTCAGTTTTTTTTATTTAAAAAAATTGATGTTGTGAGATCTTTTAATAATTGTTAATATGGCCCAGAAAATCTTGAACTTCGGTAACTTTGAAACCTTTCACTCTCATCACTCTTACTCGAACGCTTTGACACTTTGATTTGCAACCTCTCGCAACATTGTTGTTGGACCAGTGGCCTCAGAAATCTTAAGATGGGATGGATTAATTTTCCACTAACAAACTTTTAACCCCCTTCTAAAAGAAGAGATAGGCTTGGAATGCAGAAGAAGCAGCAATCAATTTAGTAATGTTCTTTAAACATGCAAGACAAAATCGATTGCAATAAAATGAATGAGATAAGGGAAGAGAGAATGCAAACACAGTTTTTATACTGGTTCGACAAAGTTCGTGCCTACGTCCAGCACTCAAGCAACCCACTTGAGGTTTTCCACTCCCTTTGTAAAAATCCGTTTACAAAGTCTAAACCACACAGGGACAACTCATCCCTTGTGTTCAAGAATCCTTACAATTAACTTAAGAGACCCTCAGTCTCTTAATCAATCTCTTTGAAAGAGAAGAAAGAAAGAAGAATTCTCTCTTGAAGAGAAGGATATTACAATTGAAGTCCATGGAGAAACTCTTAATGGATTTGCAAGTATTTGCCCAAGAGTTTCTTTTGAGAGAGCATTTGATAATGAAGTTTTCTTGGAATATCTCTCTCATTCATTTTGTGTCCCAAATCACCTATTTATAGACCTTTGATGACCATTTAAAAATCTCTTGAACAGATGTGACTCTCAGGAGTTATTTTCTGAAGAGTTGTGACTCTTGAGAGTTATTCTCTGAATTTCTTAATTCTTGACTTGGATCAAACTTGAGAAGCGTTTATCTTTGAAATCATCAAAATCATGTATACATACATTCATAGCATTGTAACTCTATCACTGCCGACATTGCAACCTCTCGCGGCACTGCATTAGATTTGCACTAGATTTGATCAGAGTGCGTTCAAGAAACTTGGTTTCTTCTAATTTGCACTAGATTTGATTTGTCCTAGTTTTGCTATAGTACAAGTTTGATTTTGATTATGATTTTTTTTTCCTTTTCTATGTTTATGATATGTTGAATGTCCATATGGATAATATGGATTTGGGGTTTAGCTGTTCATTTTCTTTTTATTTGTGTTAAACAAATTTAGAAATAGATAAATGAACTGAAATTAAACATTAAAAAGAGATAAGATGGAGAAGACAAGTGTTGCTCACCTAAGGTTTCACTTGAGAAAAATGAAAAATGTTTCTCTCATAATTAGCTTATGCATAAGTTAAATCAAATTTAATTTAGAAGAGTTAATAAGAGGGAATTTTTACATATTAACTTATGTATAAGCTAATTTTAACTTACAAAAAAATTATTTTAGTTTTACCTTCTTTTTTTTTCTTTTAGAAGTAGGTGTTTTTTTTTGTTAATCTTGTAGCTGACATTATTTAGTGGGATAAAATTTTATTGGTTGCTAGTTAGTGATCATGAAGTTGTTATTTAAGAGTTGTTAGTTAAAGAGGTCTAATTTTCAATGTAATTTGTAGGCACTTTTTAATTTTGGCTATGTGTTTAATTATTTTGTTTTTGGGCATGGCACTGCTAATCTGCTTGGTTTCTTAATTTGCAGAGATATATAGAGATGAGATGGAAAAGGTTTCCAGAATTTTCTCTGATAATCACAGCCGTTGGTTTATTTATTACTAAATATATGATTTATTATATATCATCGTCAAAGAATTGAAACTCCAACTACGAGAGAAATCATTTTAAAATGGTGATGACTCAATAAAATAAATATTTATAATTATTAGAAAGTTTTGGATCATTTTCCGTTATAGTTTAAATTAAATGTGTACATAGTACATACTATATATTTTTTTTTATCTTTCTAAAAACCTACTGGCACTGCTTGTCTTTACTCGTAGTGAGATGGGCTCATGGGAAAGCTTCCCGGGTTCTTCACTATTTCGTTTTTTAGTTATTGCAACTTGACAATTATTTACTCTCATCCTAGTCACATGTCCCAATTGCATGAGTTAAAAAACTCCGAGGCTACCCCACAGGTCAGAGGGTCTTGGTCTTTTAAAAAATATAAGTAAACGGGTCACCTTCCATCTGTCTCATAATAAATTTTTATAGGGTTTGTAAGCTTCTTTTTTTTAAAAAAAAAAAAATATATATATATATATATATATATATATATATATATATATATATAATTCTAGATCACATCTATCTTTATGGCCATGGGAAATAATTTATTAAAGAGTCTCGCTAATTAATGTCTTGCTTCATGCATTAAAAAATATTAAAAAGATATATATATATATATATATATATATATATATATTATAAAAATCAGATGTGAGCGTATTTTAAAATTATCGAGAGACATATTTTTACATATTTGAACAAAAAATTATATTTTTACTTTCTTAACCAATGTTTTTAGAATCTGCACTATCATAAATAATGGTTTTAACATCGTCAAGTTAACATCAGTTTTACACGTAAAATTGATGTTAACAAATGCGGTGACAATCTCATAAATAACATGAGTTTGTTAGTATCGGTTCTTGGTTACATTGATTTTTAAAAAAATTGATGTTGAAGTTATATTGTATATGTAAGTTTTTTTTATTTAAAAAAATCGATGTTGTGAGATCTTTTAATAATTATTTAGCGCAAAAAACCGTGAACTTCAATAACTTTGAAACCTCTCACTCTCATTACTCTCACTCGAATGCTTTGGCACTTTGATTTGCAGCCTCTCGTAGCATTGTAACTCTGTCACTGCCGGCATTGCAACTTCTCGTGGACTGCAACATCACTGTTGCCCTCAGTTGCGACGCGCTACAACCTCACTCTCACTCTCACGGTTCTGCAACTGTCGGTCACGAAAGATTAGGTTTCTTCTCCCTTCTTCGTGTTTTTGTACTTTGTTCTCCTTCTCGCACTGCCATTTGAAGTCCTTCTTCCTTTCTCTGTCTTACAAGTACCCTTTATCATTTCATTTCTCTTCATCCATCGCGTTAGTTTGACAGGACGCATTATAAAAGAACTGAAGCCTGATAAGTCTTTGATATATATGTGTGTGTGTGTGTGTGTGTGTGTGTGTGTGTGTGTGTGTGTGTGTGTGTGTGTGTGTGTGTGTATTGTTTACAACATATTTGATGAAATGTGCATGTGTATGTGAGGATAATAGTCTGTATGTGTAACTGATTTATGAAGCAACTGATTTTGCATATTAATTCTTGGACCACGAACTAGTTAATGGTTAGGATTGAATGTTGTTGGTTTATGAAGCCTTTGAGGCAACACAAAGACTTCTTCTGTTATTAATTAAGCTCACTAACTAGCTATGACTATGAGTATCTATATGTATATAAGTTTGATGTATTTTCTTTCAAGTTATGGTGCATTTTCTGAAATTGGATGCCGGTGTCATTAATTAGGCATTAATTGAAACTAAATGCATTTTCAAGTTATGGTGTATCTATATGTATATAGGTTTATGGGAATGATGATTGATGCAGGTGGTGATTGAGTTTATCATACAATAAGCACAAAGAAAAAATAAATTAGGAGAAGAAATAATTAGTCTGGGGTGAAACGCGCAAACGCTATCCTTAGAGAGAAAACGTTTCCATTGTTCTGGTAGAAAAATTTGGTTGCGTTCCTCTCTCATGATATGACAACCCGTGCTTTAAAAAATAAGTTTTTATAAGAGAAAGAAGAAAGAAAAGTAGAAAGTAAGAAATCAAACTGTTGTTCTGCTTGTGTGTTTTTTAGTGAGAAGAAAAAAAATATATATAAACATAGATTCTCTTATGCAATAATAAAAATTTGACTAGAAACCAACTTAAAGTATAAAAAAATGTAACAAATTACATCAACTCATTAAAATAAAATCTTATAAAGATGAAAAATCTAATTTTAGGTAAAAAATTCTAAAATAAATATTTTATTTTATAAAATTAAATTAATATAAGTAATATATATTTATAAATTTTAAATTATAAAACAAATATTTACTAACATAATCATCCTACCCTCTCCTTCTTTCTCACCGTTGATGGATTGTTCTTGTTGGCTTTCATAACGCTTCTCACCAGCAGCACTACTGGCGGCAACCCGTAAAATTCTCAAACTTGTTAACTGGAAACCTCAGGGCTCAGGATGCTCTTGTTTAACGCTGCTGGTGTGGAATTGACCAAGAAGGTTCTTATCAGGGAAGTTTTCATGCTCGAGAACCAAATTCCCTTTCATGTTCTTGAGCAGATCAGTGGAGAAAAAATTATTCAATCAGAATCAAAAGGTGAGGGCCTGCGTTCGAACGTGGAAAATTTCTGTAAATAACACTGTCTTCTGGTGAAATTACAAGTGTTACCCAACCACACTGTTCATTGGTTGGATCTCATGTACCATTTGATTGTACCTAGGTCTCAGCCTCAGCCTCAGCCTCAGCCGGAGCCTGAACCTCAGGCGCCGGATCCCGGGGTTGAAGAATTTTTCCTAACATACTTTGGATTCGGGCAATGGGAAATACTTGCGTTACCGGTGATAATGTTTTTTATTCATTCCGGCATATATATTTGTTTTTCTCCTTGTGAAGCTACTTCCTGCACAGCCTCAACCTCGGCTAGAGTCCGAATATGATCCGATCTTCTGCAGATGGGAATACTTTCTTCCGGTATATTTTGTTTATCTCATTCTGAGGCTATTTCTATGGGTGATAATTTTAATATTTCGTAAAATTAAAATGGTTTTCAGCCATTGTTTTCGGTTGGTTAAAATAGCATTTCGCCGGAGAAACTTAAACTCTGTGATTCGTTGGTTACATGGTGCTCTATCCAGCTGGAAGATAGTAGGGTTAATAATCCATTAGTCAGATCCTTGACACAAACGGTTGCAAATCTTATGGAGATCACAGAAAGGCGACAGACGTCAACAGATTCTAATGAAGGTGCTCCCCGGGATGAAAAGCTTCCATCTGCGAAGCAACTCCGCAATGCCGGGATCTTCTTCAAACCAGCGGAAAGGGGCATCTCATCCATTGATTTCGATGACAAAAACTGCGTTTTTACTTGCCTAGTATCAGATTTGATGTCAACTCAGAAGTCATCATCAGAAACCTCCTTGCATACGAGACGTTAATTGAATCCAATAGTCCCTTGATCTTCACAAGGTACGTTGAGTTAATGAGAGCTATTGTAGTCACTCCTGACGATGTGAAGCTTTTTGGTAGATTCTGAGATCATTAAGACCGATTTATGGAATGAAAAAGTGGCGCAACTTTTCAAGGGGACGAGCAAATCGATTAGGCCAACCATAACTCCAGAGTTGTATAAAGTGATTCACAAAATTAAAGCCAAGTTCGACACTACACAGAAGCCAATAAACTGGGTTGTTATCAAGCATATGTCTGGGACATTCTTCAGTGTCTTTTATTTTTGGCTTTCACGGGTTTTCAAACTTATTGAAACTAACTTCAAAAATTTAGGCATAAAAATTATCTCTCATTTATATATTTTATTTTTAATCGACGTGAATTTAGATTTTTTTTCCAAGAATGTATATAATGTTTTAAGGTTTCATGACTCGTTACGTACAACTACAAGGAAGTGAATTCTAGTACAGTAAATAATTATAAGTAAATGTGTTATGCTATTCTATATTTTATATATAGAAAAAAAAACTAGCTACAATTATGATAGAATTTAGCAAAATTTCAGGGGGTTGAGTGGAAAATTAAAAAGAATACCAACGCATATATTCTATTAAAAGGAGTACCAGAGTTCTTGGTTCGTATAATAACATTCAAAAAATTCTATTAAAAAGAGATTCATTTTAACGAGTACAAAACAATTCCACCATGTGAGTTTTAGTCTTCCAGATTATTTTTTGGAATAAGCGAACAAATTTTATAACTGGTACCGGCAGTACCTAAATAAACTTGTACAATTTGCAATTTCAAAACTGCTCGTGGAATCCGATTCAATGTTTGCAATTTCTCTCGTTGAGAATAGTTGCGCATCCACCCATAGCTGTTATCATCTTGTGAAGCAGATAAAGAGTTTTCTGTTGCTGGTGGTGTGTGGTGTGTTCTTCTGGAATTGAAGTATGTCCTGCGTGAAGCGAATTTCGTAGTTGCGGTTGATGCTCTTGCAAGGCCCATCTCATTAGAAGGGGACTGTCGTATTTATGATTTGAATCCTAACTTTATTCATATAAATGTTATTGCTGATGTAGCTTCGATTTCTTTCCCACTTGTGTTTTAATAAAATCTCTTCTCTTGGTGCCTTAGCCCAGTATTGAACCCCCCCCAAAAAAAATGTACAATATGATTAATAACGTATTTTCTCTTTCTAACAATTTTTTCTTATTTATTAAAATCCATGCAATTTTCTTTAATTTGAAAATATGATCCACCTATTAGGACATACGATACCTATATTTAGTAGAATACATATAAATTTTACACAAATGTATTACCAAAAATACTACTAACATTTATCTCTTGTATACACATGTAATTAATTTTTAATTATTCAGGTTTCATGTAACTTGTTGCAAAGAAATTAGCTATGTTATTTTATAAATATGACTGGTTTCCCGAGTGATTTGTTGGCTTGGAGTTTAAATCTCAGACCTTAAGTTCTCCGCTCCAAACCAGCAACATCCAAAAAAAGAGTTAGTTATGTTACTTATGAATACGAGTAATGCTAAAAAAAAAAGAAGAAAGAAGAACTACCTATAATTATTATAGAATGAATTTGCCAAAATTTAAAAGGGTTGTTGGATGGAAAAAAGGAATGAAAATCATTTATGCATCGAAGACTTACAAGAATTTCAACTTATTCTATAAAAACTCTGACTCCCTAATTCTTTCATAAATGAATATTCTTCTTTGTATGTGGAGACTGGAGTTTCATTTTCATTCGTAAGTAAACGATTCCCCCGCAACCGCCGACCCCCCAAAAAGATAATGGAGAGAGTAGTTAACTAATTTAGCAAAAATTATAGGGGGTTGATGGATGAATAAAGAAGTCAAAACCACTCATATAAAAAAAAAATTGACTCCCTAATTCTCTTATAAATGGATATTCTTCTTAGCAAATGAAGTTTCATTTTGATAATGTGAGTAAGCAATCCGCTGCCCAAAAAAAAATTACGGAGAAAGTTCAGAGTTTTGAGAAACACCATTCAAAGTTATAACCGCGTGAAGGTTAAAAAAATACATTTAAAATTTTGTTTACTATTTTATTTAGTTTTTCCCTCTCAAATCAAAATAAATTTTATTAACATTACATTTAAATTTTATGTTTATTATATTTTGTAACTTACCAGTTCTCCTACAACTTCATAAAGAAAATGCTAAATGAAAAAGTAAAACATGTAATGTCTAGGAAATTAATGTATAAAAATTTTGTTTTTATACATTAATTTTTAAGAATTTCAACTTATTCTTTTATGTTTTTTAAAATTTCATTTTGATATCTTTTTTTCATTTTTTGTTAAAAATATTAGTACTCCATCAATAATTTAAATTTTGATGGAACATTAAATATAAGTAAAATAATTAATTTAAAATAATGACAATTAAAATAATTAATTATTTCAAAATTTAAAATATTTATATCAAATTTTTAAATTTTAATATAGTAAGATTAAACTTTCAAAAGTATAAAACACTAAGATGAAAATTTTAAAATAGTTAATGTACAAAAATAAAACATTCGAAAATATAAATAATCAAAATATCTTTTAGTTAACTATAATTTATCTTCTTTTTTTTTTAAATTTTTCATCCCAATAAAAAAATCATTTTAGTCCCATAATTTAGCCCAATGTAGCACATACTCACATGTAAAGGATGTAAGCATAGTGATGCCCTAAGAGAAGGGCGTAACCAGAAAGCAAAGCCACCATGAGCTTTAACGCAAACTTGGACTTAACAAAACGCTAAATTGATGGCCAGTGGGTCGTCCACATTGGTGACACCCTTGCAGCACTTTCTGAGACCAAGCTCAACTTGGAAGATGTTGGGTATCAACACTCTCATAAATAAAATTATCCACATCTACAAAGGATTGTGAGAATACAACAAAGATTACACCGTAAGAAAAATAATAATAAACACAAGAATTTAACATGATTCGACACCTTTTGCCTATACCCATGGAATCCTCTCAAAAGTATTTCCTTATCATAAAAATGATTACAAGATTGTAACTCACCCCAAATAGTGTATCACTCTACAAACCTGAGTATTCCACTCAATGGTTACAAGAAATGATAACACTCTCATACAAAGATACTTTTCTCTCAACAAAGTGACTTTGTTTCACAATTTCACACACTCTCTCTACATGTGTTGTTTTCTCCACTAATTCTCTTCTCTATTTATAATGAAGATTGTCACCAACTATAATAAATAAATTCTGTTAGAAATTGAAATAAAAATAACTTCCAATACATCCATTCAAGTAAGCTTCATCTAGTAAATTATAATCTTTCATTTTGCATTTAAACGACCTAAACCTTAGTGAAAAAATTCAATTCTCACTATGTATTAAATGCACCTTATCTTTTGGTTTGGAACTCTACAGAAGATTCCCACGCAGTTTGCATCTGCAAGGTCCCTAAGTCGTTGAGTTGCAGCAAAAAGAAGCTTTCATCCCTTAGTTTGTGGGCCTCGGTCCATACCATCACTTCCATTTTGGTTTCATCATGACAGAGCAAAACAAGTTGGCTACAGCCAAAAGGGTCTTCAAACACCTCCTCCCCGACAACATGGTCCTATTCTAACAACGCATCTTGAGTTTTGACTCACATTGAAACCTTTTTCCACTTGATGTCAATTCCATTTATAATCTCCATACCTTCTCCTATGTCCTCACTGTTGATGGCTTGTTCTTGTTGGCTTTTGTAATGCTTCTCAATAGTGCCAACCCTGATGTAGGATTCTCTTACTTCTTCATTGTGAAACTCAGGATGCCCCTATTTAATGCTGCTGGTGAAGAATTTACCAACAATGCTCTTATCAAGGAATAGTTTTAAAGTTTGAAAGCCAAATCCCCTTTTATGTTCTTATATAAGCAGATCAATGGAGTCAACCACAACGAAATTGAATCAGATGGTATGGTTTGGGTTCAAATGTGCAAAGTTTTTGTAAACAACGCTGTCCAATTGTCAAGTTTGAAGAACTCCCTAAATAACCTAGCACTAGAAGCACAACATCATTTGTTGGATCTCATGTCCCATTTGATTGTACCTAAGGGTGGTGAGTCTGAACCAGTGTCTCAATCGGAGTCTCAAGCTAAAGCTCAGGTTCAAAATGAGAATAAGGCTAAAGCTCAGGTTTTGTTGGTTAAATCTGAGGCTCAAAGTCACAACACCCTACACTCCATAACACAATGGTCTAGCAGATAGAAGAAACAGAACAATACTTGATATGGCAAGGAATTTGCTTAAGCAGAAAGGCTTGCCACATAACTTCTAGGGTGAAGCAGTAGCTATTGCAGCTTACTTGCTCAACAAGTGTCCTAACAAGAGACTAAAGGAAAAAGTTCCTAAACAATATTGGTATGAAAGAAAACCATTGGTGAGTCATCTCAAAGTGTTTGGTTCCCTATGTTACAAACACATTCCTGATGCAAAGAGAAAGAAACTGTAAGATAAGAGTGAGCCTATGATTCTAGTTGGCTATCATCCAACTGGTGCATCAGGTTATATAATCTTGTAAAACAGAAAATTGAAGTCAGCAGAGATGTGATTGTGATGTGTAGAACATATCCTATCATACTTTCTCGTCACCTAAAAGCCATGTTCATTAGTGGATACTTAGTAGACTACAACAAATTAAAAACCAGAATTACACTGGATAAATGACACGAAAACAAAATCTTAAATGTATTCTTTTTTATTAGTTTTAAATATATTCTTTATTTTTGTAATACATCCGGTCTATATATAAAACTTTTTTCACTTCCTTCTTATAAGACTTTGTTTAAATTATTTTTTCATTAATTGTTTTCTAATCAAATATCTTTTGCTATTTTACAAGTTTTGTAGTTAAATTAATACACAATAATACTATAAATTAATATGATAAAAACATTCTCTCCCTTGTCAGAATTAGAGTAAAAATGAAAAAAAAAACCTTTCGTCTTCCATAACCCCCCTCAATGCCCATCTCCTTTATCTTTTCTGTCCCAAAACCTTGGGTGCCAACCTTGCACCAGCACCAGAACCAAAGCACCAGCACCACCACCAGCACCACCACCAACCAAAGCACCAGGACCAGAACCAACATCTAGTGTGCCAACCTTGCAACCATATCACCATCGTCACCAACCAAACCGCCACCAACCACCAACCACCCGCAACCCAAGCCACCATCACCAATCAAACCACCAACGCACCATCGACACGCTAAGCACATTTTTTACATAACAAATTTAGAACAAAAATAAGCAAAATGTCTTCAGCTTTACACACAAATAAATCATCCAAGCAATCAACACCAAACATGAGCTCTCATGTTCGACTTCAACCAACAAATCACACATTATTGACTAAATGGCATAAAATCATTCAAGCATGCAACGTTTTGAAAGCAACAATGTCAACATAGAATGAATCAAATAAGGAATGAAAATAAAATTAAACCTCTAACGCCAAATGAAAATGAGGGTTAGGCAACAACGTCCGAGAGCAGCGTCGACTGAGACCAGCAAGAGACACCGGGGTGAGAGTGTCATGGGCTTACCTATTGGCGGCGTGGGCTGATAATGGAGGCGCAATGGAGGCACGACGGTCATGGGCGCAAGACTAAGGCACGGGGTTGTGTTGTGGAGAGGAATTAGGGTCTTCTAATTGGGGGTAATTGGAATTTCTGACAGATCTGATTCCTTTGGGAAAATCTGTTGAAATTCAAAACTTTTTGATAGAATTAATCCTTTGAAAAAATCCATCAAAAATTCCAATATTTCCAACAGAATTTTATCCGTAGGAATTAGTCCATCGAAAATATCTTTTTTTGTAGTGAACAAAAGTGAAATTGAAGCTAGATGCTGCAAGTGATGATGATGAAGAGGTTGATCTAATTTTGTTTAAGCAATTAATTGGCTATCTAAGGTACTTATGCAATAGTAGACCAAACATTGCATTCTCTATTAGGTTGGTTAGTGGATACATGTCTGAGCCAAAGTCATTTGATGGCAGCCAAGACAGTTTTGACGTACATCAAAGGCATACTCGAGTATGGTGTGTTATTTCCTAGCAAGCTATTGCAGCAAGGGAATGAATTGATTGTTTATTCTGACTTTGATTCGTGTGGTAAGTCAAACAAGAATAACACTTCAGGTTACATATTAAAGTTCTTAGAGGCACCAATTTCATGGTGTTCTAAGAAGCAACCGGTGGTGGCACTCTCAACATGTGAAGCTAAGTATATAGCAAGGTCTTTTGCTACTTGTTAATATATATGGCTTGATTTAGTGTTGAAGGAATTAAAGATTGAAGTGAAAAAGTCAATACAGTTATTGGTGGATAACAAGTCTATTATCAATTTGGCTAAGAACCTAGTTTCCCATGACAGAAGCAAACACATTGAGACAAAGTTCCATTTTCTTCAAGAGCAACTCAATCATGGAAGAATTGAAGTCGTGTACTACAAGACAGAGATGCAGGTTGTTGATATACTAACAAAAAGCCTTGAAGATTGATAGATTTGTAAAGTTGAGGGAAGCATCAGGTGCTGTAAATAAAAGCTTTTGAATTAAAGGGGGTGTTAGTTACTGAATAACTAATAATTCAAAAAGTTAGTCAGGTTTGGAGGTAAGTTAGTTAATAACTAACTTGTGTTAATTGTGTTAGTTTGTGTGTGTATTCATTCCATATATATATGGAGTTGATGTAATCCAATTTATAGAGTTTCAATACCATTCATTCTTCATCATTCTCTCTAAACATTGTGTGAGTAAATCTTCTATCACAACTTAGGTCCTAAATCTTTTTAGATTGTTCTTAATAATACTCTTATACTTTTCCAATATATTTAACTTCTACATAAATCATGAGCTTCTCTATGACCTTCTTTTCTATTCTAGAAATTTGTATCATATTTTAACAAACACATATATGTCATATAATTATATTGATTATACTTTTTTAATATAATCTGTTATATGACATTATAATTAATCCATGCTTTTACACCCTCGGCAGATTATATTATATCTAGTATAAATATCTTAGGGTAAACAAAATTGGGTTAATCTACCTGCAGAACTTCAAGACAGTCAATATGTGAATTCTTTTTTTACTATTTTCACCAAATAACTTTCTCCAAATAACTAGTTTTAACATAGTTCCAATTAAGCTCGTGAAATTTGTGGGATCCACGTAATCGATTATGCTCCCACATATAACTGATTATGTGTGGTTCAAGAGGTAAGTTTCAAGATGCTACAACTAAAAGCCATGAACTTCTTCCCATTTCAGTGAATACGTTTTTATAAAGTGGGTCACATATGTGCAATTTTGAAAAGTTTTCTTGTTATTTCTTGTGTATCAAACAAATGAAGCTTCCAACAAGAGGACTCCCTTTGCGTTTCAACATGAGACTCTAAACCAGAACTCTCTTACATATCGATTCTTTCATTTAGTTTTCTCAAACTACATATCATGATATCAACAAAATTAATTTCCAATGCATAAAAAGTAAAACCTATCAAACTCTAAGAAGACACAAATTTAGCCATCATTTTCAATCCTTTTCTTTTCTTTGGCCCATACTGATTCAGCCATTATATCAGACACATCTTTTTTCCCATTTCGCTTTTCTTTGAGGTTCGTCCAATGTGTGGACCCTGATAAAATGGTCGCTTTATTTATATTATGTTCTTGCGAATGCGTGGGTCAAATGTGAGATTATTTTAATTTTATCGGAGATTTTGAATTTAAATTTTAAATATATAATTACATTAAATATTTTAAGATGATATTTTATAATTTATAATAATCTAACTAGGATTATCCTCACATCTAAACCAAAACAAAAAGAAGAAACATGGTAGCGGGACCCCCCCCCCCCCCCCCCCCCCCCCCTTTTTCTTCAGTATTTACACAACAGAATCCTTAGATTAAGATCGTGTCTTGAGATAAATCAACCTTAAAACACACATTTGAAATCTGTGCCCTCTGATCATCATCCAACAGTCACAAATGCTTTAACGTGTAAATCCGTATAAAAGTGATTGCACCCGATCCACTTTGAGTTCAAATTCTCTGTAGTGATATTTTTACTGAATGAGATTTTAGTCATTAAAATCATTTATTTTATTTTTAAAAATATACTATAAACTAATATTTAAAAATTATGAATAGATCGATGAGATGAATTCAATTTACCTTCTCATATTAAATTCGAGAATCATATCCATCCCCATGTACAGAAATTTTGCTTAGTGTTGTTCGTTTATGAATAATTGAATATGCAAGTAGGGATGAACCATAGTCCGCTGAAGCATCCATAGAATCTATGACCTATATATTGACATGACTGCACAACTTACATTGATGGACAGATTTGGGAGGCTCAGAATGCACAAGCTGACTGATAAGTGATAAATGCTTGGCCCACTTTGGATGGCTCCTCGTGTAGAAAAAGTTCAACATATGTTCACGCATGCATATTATTTGCACATTAGTACGGAAATATTCACATTTAAATATGCTTTTCTATCAGCAAAAAACATAAATACACCTTGATAACTTTATGCATATGACCTCCTCCTCTATCAGCAAAAAACATAAATACACCTTGATAACTTTATGCATATGACCTCCTCCTCTATCAGCAGTTAACTCGGACTTTGAATTTCAGCTCTTACCATATATATATTGTAGCTTTTTAATCAATTTTCGATTGGTCAAAGAAAATGACAATAAAAGAAAGGGACAGTTAACATTTTTAAACTCAATATAAGCATTATAACTACTTTAGCTATTTAGCAGATAATAATTATCAATAGAATTGCACTTATCTCATATGTATACTGGCTAAGGGGAAATATTGCTACCTGCTTCAATGACTGAGCCTAATTGTGGCACTTACATGAAAAGAAGAGAGTCCAATATAGCCAAGGCCAACTTGCCGACAAGAACATGAGTCATATATATATATATATATATATATATATATATGATGCTCATTCACTTGGCTAATGCCGGCAAGTCATCCTTGGCTGCACTACACTCTCTGCCTCTTCGTGCAAGTTCTTCTTAGGTGGTTATATGCTGCTCATTTTCTGCATTCAATCATGCAACTAACACACTAAGGTTGTATGTGTATTTATAAGGTTCTAGTATATTATGTATAAACCTAACTTCTAAAAGTAGCAAGTAGCCTTATCTGTCAATCAAGAGCCATACTGAAAAAGCAACACCGCTGGATTGCCATATTGCCAAATTCATCCAAAAAACTTGCTTGATTGAGTATAGCAGATAGGGGACCAAGTCAAGAAATTTTGGGCCCACTTATTACCTTTTTGTGTCATCCATATCCAGGAGGTTATGGAAAAGAGAAAGATAGGAATCTTTCATTGGCCTTTGTGTGGATAAAGATGATCATTTATATTATCTCCATTTTTGTCATGAAGCTTGTTCTTGTTTGCTAGGTGCCTATATGGGAAAAAAGTAATAGGAGCATACGATTTGATATTGACCCATGACAAGTTGGAATCCCTAAAATAAAGGGATGGTGAGAGGGTTAATAGTGGATCGCATTTAAATTTCATGGCCACAAGTATCATATATAATGTAGGACATAATATGCAAAAACAGTGCTTTGTTGTATTACAAAGCATTAATCTGTGTTAAGCGAATTAATCTTATTATGGATAAAGTTTATGACAAGACGTTTCCTTTTGATTTCAATTTCGGATCATTGCTTGAACTTTTTTTTCTTTATTAATTATGCTTTAAACCAAAAGGCTTGTTTGCAGCAAATGAATTAGATTTAGATAACCTTTTTAGAGAACACATTATTTTAATGTTTCTTTTTTTATGATATTTAACCTTTCTCTAGTATGCGTGAATAATTAATTGAGACATATATTACCTTTGAGCGAGATTTGTTTCATGATTGAGCAATACTTCTCTACTTTTGCAACATGCCAGGTACATAATACGAAGCATCCATGCAAAGAAAAGTCAGAAAAATTGTTTATGTAAGTATCATAAGTAAATATGGGCTTATGTTATGGGAATATAAAGCTTCAAAGTTTGAAGGATACTAATTTTGAAAAGCGAGGTAACATCACGTATGAATGTGCGGAAGCTGTAATAAAGTTCTATATATGACTTCTATCTTCTTGTACGTATATTTAGAAAGAACTGAGACAACGTGTAATAGTCAAAGCCAGCATATCTAATTAAACTTGCTTTAACAAAACAAATTATTCTGTAACACACCTCAGCAAATTAAAATGACAGCAAAGTCAACAAAGTGAACTTCTCTTTGAAGTTACTCTAATCGAACTCCATATGGACGTGTCTAGAACATGTTCCCTAGCTAGTTAATCAATGTGTCACGAATTTTCACTTTTTATATATGTTAATTAACTAGTACTAAACATGTCCAATAATGTGTTTGACTAATGTCTACGTCAGGAAAGCGTTTGCAACACACACACACACCCCTCTTCTGTTTCTTCTCAAAGCTAGCTATATATACCTATTCCCGTCCCTGCTCCTTAAATATGCTTAATTAGAATGTTAATTTGATCTCCATGCAAAACTTTGAGCTCATATTGAGTTCCTAAACATTGTTGTATGGAGGTTAGGAGAAAGCCATCATTTTGACCTAAATATTAGTCCACAAAGTTTTCATGTCCTGCGTGCAAATTTCTTGAAAAGCAAAAGACAAGAAATAGAATAGTACAATTAAATAACCAAAGGTTATAGGCCATATGTTTCCCCTCTTGTCTATGTTGATTTAATGTCTGCTAGACATATTTAAACCATTTAGACTCGTGATTATTGGTTTTAGCTTTAGGGGGCCTTTATGATACATGCCTCGCCTAATAAGTTAATCTTTCAGATTTGATCAACTTTTAGACATTAACTTGTCATCACCATTAATTGATAGAGTCCAAGTACTGTCCTCACCAAAGTATGATTAAATTATTTTGTAAGTTTCTCCACAATCGGGACCTAACATGTCTCCAATATTGATAACTCTCAAAATCTCTAATATATAGTTATATACCAAGTGGTCTGGTCATGCAACTTGAAATGTTGTACAAATTCTTACACGCAAGTTGAATCCACTACGGCCAATTAGCAATTACAATGTTTACTGACATACATGAAAAATTGAATATTGTAGCAGGAACATTGCAGAAGAAAGGGAAATATCAAGGAATCTAACATATGAGCCAAACGTTTTTCTGATCTTAATGATAGGCGTCCATCAATGAAAATATATAATGGGGGACCCATTAGGATGGTTTTTGATACCTTTTGTTGAGGGCAACCATGATGGAGAGGTAAGTTCTGTCTCCTTGTTTCTTGATGCATATCTACTTTGTGGCCCAAGTGCTTTCACGCTTTTCATAGTGCTCAAAAAAGTCTGAGGTAGCATCCATCATCACCATAACACTGGACCATATATAACTATAGTTATCATCGGGTTATCTCAATAATACTACTACTTCTCAACCATCATTATTCATTCCCCTCACCGCACCGCATATGTTTGTCCCTTATTATATATAGTTTGAATCTAATATCAGAACACTTTCAAATGCACCAAAATTCTCATATCTAGTAGCCCATACTTCACATGACCTGCTTTCGGTGGTTTTGTTTGGTCTGAGAATATGTTTGTTTCTTATAAGATGGAGAAGAGATATAAGAAAGCACTGAATATTTTGCGGCTTGCATAGTTCACACTACACACCATGGGCATCTACAGGAAAAGAGAAATGCTAGTAACAAATACCCATGTTTTATTATATATGTTGACTGAAATTATTATAGAAATTAGGTTTTTACTTTTTGCTTGTTGATTATTTTTTACTTTTATAATTTTTAATAAATTATAACTAATAATAAAGTATATGTTAAAAATGGTGTGTTGTTAACCCTCTCGATATGAAAACATGACCTTCTCAAGTCATTTTTTTTATATAAACAAAAGAAATTTATTAAAATTGAGTACAAGGAGGTACTTGAACCATATACATCAACCTGAATATTTTGAATACATGACAATAAGTCTTCATACACCATTATGAAAAGGGAAAAGAAACATTTTCAACCTTTGAGCTAAACCAATGCCAAGACCTCACCTTATTTCTGTGTATTACAAGAACTTCTAAATGGGTCATGTTTGCAATGTGATTCCCAAAATCATTTAGGATAAATAAAAGTGTGCATCACAATTGATGCCTTGAAGAAAAATAATATGGAAAGGTTGAGTTGAATGTACCAAAAAGGAGGGTGATGTTATTTATCAACACCCTATACTCACAAGGCATGATAGTGTTGAATACGAATTCCAAAAACTTTAAAACGAAAAAGATGTAGCATATATATTCTCCATCTTCGCCCAATATCATAGTGTTGCCTATTGAGTTATATGTTGCACCAGTTAGATCCAATGATGAGATCATAGCTTGCTCGCATCAACCAAAATTCATCAACCAGATCATGACAAGTTTGAGTCAGCCAAAGTCAACGACTAGTTCCAAAGACGAGACCGTCACTAATTTGACTTAACCATGACAAAAATTATAGATAAGTGAGTCTCGTGATTGCTACTAGTTTGTTTCACTATATTGTATTTTTTATTGTTTCATATTATGATAGACTTATTTTGTATTTGAATTGACAATGACATCCATGTATGTGCATAATTTATTTTCAAAATTCACCACACAAAATATGAAAAAAGTATTTTTGATCTCACCTTTTCATTTTGTGTGGTGAACAACAAATACGTGTTTTTGTAGAAGGTATTTTTGTCACAAATACCCGAAAGGGTGTATACATAGACAAATATGGGGTGTCATTAACAAAACACAAACAGTATACAACTAAAAGCCCTTTTTTATGTTGAAAGCCTGGAACCAACATTCTAAGTACTACAAAAAATATTGTTACTTGGTTCTATTTGAAGTGTTTAAGTTTGTAACATAAAATTAAAAAAAAAAAAAAAAAAGATACAATAATTTTGTTAAAAAAATATTTTTATTATATTATTTATTTATCATAATTAATTTTTATCATTTATTATTCTTCACTTTTTCTTTAATTTCATGATAAAGATATAAAGTAATTGAAAAATGCATGAAATAAGGGTACATATAATTGATAGTAAAAAATAATTAATATTGTATTAAACTTTTAAAATGAAAAATAGAAAACAAAATCTTTTAAAAATCTGACACTTAGAAAATAAATTAAGATAATATAATCTTTGATCCTTTATAAAAGAAACAAATATGAATTTTTTTCTTAATTATAAGAAATATAGTACTTCTTTCAATTGTATCACTTTTTAATTTTATTTTATACTGTGAAATCTATTAATGAAATATTCATTCATTTCCAATGAAAGTAAAAGTATTATTAATTTATTAACAATATAAGTCATATATATACTCATTGATTGAAAGAAATATATTTCCCACGGATAAAAAAAAGAAAAAATATTTCTTAAAATATATGAGTAATGTCATTAAATAATAACTATCACTTAAATCATTTAATTCTACTAGTATTTTTAGATTAAATTTTGTTTTAATATTATTAACTAAAATTAACTAACTTAACTATTTTTATTCATCTTGATATACTATTATATATATTGTTTCTTATAAGAATAAATGCAGTAATAAACATTTTCACCATGGTAGTTCTCATCCTTAATGCATTGGGCACGGGTTGGAAAAAATTGGAATGTCCAGTTTAAAAATCTCACCAATCATCATAGATGTTCCTATCTTTGATATATTGAAATTTGAGAAAATTAGACTGATATTCCTTGAAATTTTGTGAGATTGTATAGACTCCTTCTGTTTTTCTTTTTTTAATGTTTATGGCAATTTTACAGGAGGACACAATGTAATATTTTTAAATAATTAAATAAATTAATGTAATGTAGAAAGATGTTATAGTAATATTTTTCAAAGAATCATAGGAGTTAATGAAGGGATGGATCTACGTTGTGGCCTTTGGAAGCATTTGCTCAAACTAACTTTAAAATTTTTCTTAACGTAATATACATGTGTAACCATAAATTATTCCTTAATGACGGATCCATATTTTTTTTAATGAAATAGTTTATAGTATTTTCATAGAGAAAAAGTATTATAAGCTTTTATAAAAATACACAATCTTATAATAAAAAATTAAAATATTTAAGCTTTTACACATTTAAAAGAGTAAAATTAGTATCAATTTATTTTTTCTTTTATCTTTTATAATTTTTTATATTCTTTTTTAAAAATAAATTTTATGAAAACAACATGTATGAAAACAAAAATAATAATTATTTAATATATTCAAGTAAACAATTTTCTTTGTGGAACAATTATTCCATAGTCACCAACGTACATCTGTCCATGTCCGTAATTTAAAATGTAGTATAAAAAATCAATGTATATTATGAGTTATATCCCCCACAAATTTATGAAACATATATGAGTATTGTTCCCATAACATAATTTTTTTGGATTTGTTACTGGGTTAATGGATGGGTGGAAAATATAGGAGAATTTTGTGTTATCTCACAAAATCTTAGAGAACGTCAGTTAATTATTAAATATTAAAATAAAACAAAAGCTGAGATTTCATCTGGTTTTTTCAAAACTGAACCTTGCAAATCTCGGCTAGCTTAAGTGCCAATAGTTCTCGTCATCTTCCAACCTTGCCTCAGAATTCAGGTGGGATCTATTGCATATAACCCAACCAGCCAATAATGCACAAACTAGCTAGATACTGTGGAAATAAATATTCCCCTCACTGTTAATTGCAAGTGTGCAACTTGAATAAATTATGTTTCGAAACTACGTATAGCGTGTATATAATTATTAAAAAGGAGCGAGAGATAAAGAGAGAATTAAGAAAAAGTAATAAATGTAATAATTAAGTAGTATGATTTATTTTATAAGCCAAAGAAAGAGTATATATATATTAGATGATAGAAAGGTACCAGCAGTACCACTGTACCAGTAAATACAAGGAGCATTATACACGAGTTAGGTTGATGAAGGGAACCAACAACTGGGATACCATCCTATAACTCAGTACATGCATCAGAAATAACAGTAATCTCAAAGCCCAAAAAAAAAAAAAAGCAGTGAAAGATGTAAAACAAATGAAGAAAATAAAATGTAAAAAAAAAAAAATAGAGTTGTGTGCAACCTATATCAGCATTTGTTTAGTTGTACAGGTTTAATTAAGCTACCAATTACATAGATTTATATTTGACCAAGGCCTGATTTTATGTTATAACCTTAGTAATAATTCTTATATGTTTTATGTAATTACTTTTTAGCTGTACAGGTTTAAGCTACCAATTACATAGATTTAAAGACAAAAAAACATATTTAAATCACAACTTCATTTTTATTTATGTTCTTATGTATAGCTTTTAATTTTATATATAAAAAGATTCTGGAAAGAATTGTCTATTTTTCCAAATCCTATTTGGTGGAACTACACGCACATTTATTAAAGTTTTATTTGTTTATGAAAAGTAATGAACGTGTAATAATAAAGCTTAGATCGGAACATTCATTCTCTTAAACAAAGATTTGGTGATCTAAACTTGTGGTTCACGTTAACCAGCCCTTATTAATCTGGCAACTAGTCCGGACAAGTTAAGGAACAAAACTGCAGGGTTGGTATAGCTTGTATCTAACATTATTATTGTTATTTTAGTGAAAAATCATTTTTATACAACAAATTTCCACTACGAAAGAGGCCAGGAGAGAAAAGTATGTGAGATAAGGTGAATAATGTAGTAATAAAGAGCGATAAAGAAGAAGAAAAAATATTATAAAAAAAAAATATTGAATGAGTAGTGCTAGCTAGTCTTTTTTTAGTGCCATAAGATAAAGCTTCCGTCAGGTTACAGCTAAAGGGTTAATAATGTTAATCATGCACAATGAAAGCTACGTTAGAAAAGCTAGTTGAATTATTATTTCATGAAACGCTTCAGCATGTACATGGCTGCTGTGCCAGTAAAATACAACAACTTTACGACTTTAAAGTTGTAACTGAAGCACACCTAATTAAAGACCTATATAAACATATTAATTACCTTATCTGTTTAATGTTTTGATCTAATAATTAGCTCAACACAGATCAAACATAGTCCTCCCCTTTGTCATTCTTGACGATCTTTCCCTTCCCATTATTATTCCCACAAACAAAGTCTAGGTTATAAAGAATCGGTAACATTGCCACAGAAGACAAGAAAACCAACACAGGCCCAAAGATCCAAAGCAGAAGAGGGAGTGCTGAGTAGAAAAGCCTGTTGCCAACAGTGCTCAGAATGGTTCCCTTCTCCAAAAGCTCAGTCAAATATTGAGGGGTCACTACTATTGAGGAGGACATGACATCTTGTGGTGTGCAAATGAGGATGCTCACTTGATTGAAAAACCTAATCGACAGGGTGTGACAGAAAAATGAGAATAAGAATATGGTTAAGAGTGTCACGTATTTAAGTGCTACCATGAATTCACTGTGGGCTCCATATATAGCGTCATTCAGAGGCTTCTTAACGCTGTAAGTGCTGCTTATCACAGCTGCCAAGCCTGCAGAGAGGAGAATGGAAGTTGTGGCCATGAGAGTTGATCCCATTATCATGTTACGAAGAGTTTGCACTGCTAGGATGTTCTTCTTTTCAATGTCCTGCCATGAACAAAATATTGCTCTGTCTTAATTATCCATGATCCATTTATATTCATACACTTTTATATATATATATAGAAATATAATAAGAACCAAAGGTTTATAACTCATGCTGTTCAACAACACCTCTTATTTTATATTCATACACTTAATCAATTAGAAATCATTTTAGATATAATTTTTAAAATAATTATTATTAAAATCAACAATTTTATAAATAATAATTTATAATTGAATAATAATATATTGTAATTAAGTTACGGTATATGGGATATAGAAACTAAGTTACATATTCATCACAACATCTACAGGTTTAGGTCATGTGTATTATGTGGACTATAACCTTATATATTTGAAGCATGCTTGATGAGAAGAAAAACAAAACGGATTCAGCGGCACCTAGCTAATATAATTTTTTTGAGTTTTAAAATCAAGCACATTTCCTTTCTTTTACCAAATATTTATGCGGTATATGTTGATTATAAGTATATATCCATGCACGCTTTCCTCAAAGAAAAAAGTAGCCATGCTTGTGCCGAACACATGGTTTTAATTAATTAACCTACAAAGAAAAATAGTACTACTGCTTAAGATCTAATTAATTAAAGCACAAACTCATATTCCTCAGGACAATTAAGTCTTCAAAAAGGGCGATCCACTTTGCGTCGTGGAGATTGTGGTGAGAAACGTGAATGACATCTTTTCTTTAAATCATTTTGCTTGTAATCAACACGAGACCACAGAAACAAAATGCGCTGTCGTTAACCCTACTTTATTTTATATGAAGTTACTAACCCACTTTTATATGAAAGTGATGGGCCATTCTCATAAAAAAATCCCAAATCCTAGGGCAGCCAGTTTTATGCAGATTCTCTCGAATATTCATATCTGTATGTTTGTCATTTAAAGATTCTAAACTGATAAACATCACGGCAAAGACAGGGCCCTGGAATCCATTTACTAAAGCAATATCTTAGAACCTGGTCCTGTTTGATTAATTATTGTTAATTTTACCTTAACCCTTTCACTCTGGCCGATTTTAAAAGTAATTTTAAGCATACGCAAAATATTCATAAAGTCTCTCTTCCCTCCAACCCCTCAAGCTTGAAGTGGAAGCTTGCTTGGCATTTGGACCTAACTCAGTTAAATTATTCTTAAAGTAATTATATATTTTGTTGGAACATTTCAACTTTGGAATTGAAAAAAAACAATTAGCAATGCGTTGAATCAAATAAGGATAAAAGGTATTTTACCTGTGTCTCAATTTTTTATCAAAATTAATTTTAGTCATTATATAATGATTTTGGTTCTTGTACTTTTTGTAATTGTTAAATTTTGTCTTTCTTTACTAAACTTAAGAACTAAGATGAGGGATAAAATTTATCAATTACAAAAAAATATAATCAAAATCATGGTTTTTAGAGTGTAAAAACTATAACCAATTTTAACCGAAAACTAAGGAACTTAAAACACATTTTACACATTAAATAAATTCTTTTATCTAAAAATATTTAAAACACAAAACTAAAGAAATAAACGTTGGAGTATAATTTAAATATAAAATAAAATATAATAACTAAGTATAAATAAATATTCCAAGAAGTATTTAAGCAAAAATTGTGAGTACTTCAAAGTGTAATATTAATGAATTAAAATCAACAAAATGAGAAAATATTGCAAATTAATACAAATACAATCAGAACATGACAACTTATATAATATAATTAGAACAACAATAACCAAGTTCATAATCCTTCATATATATATATATATATATATATATATATATATATATATATATATATATATATATATATATATATATATATATATATATATATATATATATATAAGTTCTAACTTAATATGTTATATAATAATAAAAAAATTACAAATACAAACAACGTCAGTAAAATCGAATAAAAGATATAAAGTTCTCGGTAACCTTATTTGCAAGCTTAAAATTCTTACTTGGAAAGATTAACCCAAGATAACTTACGTTAAACAAATTTGAAAACTATTTTCTAATTATCCGAACAGTCAATTATATTCTAGACCAAAATATTCCAAGGACACATTACGTTTAACTTGCAAATATACTTTTTCACAAAACTTTATTAATTTATAGCGACATAGCCAGTGAAGAGTGCGGTTTTGATTGGCAACAACAGATCGATGATATCAAATTTTATCGCTAAAAAAATGTAAGACAGAGGTAGATCATAAATAAAAGTCGTTTGGTCATATCAATACCCCCAGATCCACTACTAGTACAAGATTCATGCTGCGTACGTATACGATCCAATAAGATTAATAATGGTTTCAATATTTGGCTCCAATCAGAAACAAATAAACTCTTCAACAAGGACAAAAAACAGAGTAGTTTAAAAGTTTAATTTAGAAATTGACTACTTAGCTTCTATTTAATACTCGAAATATTCAAAAAGATATATATGGAGAGATTATTAATTAGTATATATGATAATTCATATGAACATGGGATATATCCAGTTGTAGAATTAGGAATAGTTAGCTCCATCATATCCATGCCTTCACCAAAAGAAATTAAATAGTTAATGAGAAAAGAAACAATCAAATTATAATATTAATTTTTTTGTTAATGTTTTGATGGACAAGAGATCAATACCTTCAACATGGCAGGGACCCAGGAGCGTCTTCCATGAGTATTGATTCCGATTATGGTGGAAGAAGGCTGTGTTCGAACCTTATGCCACAACCAAACGTGATAACCAATGGTTATCAGAAATCCCAATGGTACCAGCACCACATCCAAATAATATTTCTTCCATTCCATGCTTCTTAATTATTTTCTTCAATTCACGTACTCTCGTGTTGTGTATGTGTGTGCTTCAGTGCTAGCTAGCTTCTCTACGCAATGACCCTTTGCAGATTCTTTCTCCTACCAGAATACAAGTTTGGTCAGTTTTGGACTAAGATGTTGCATTTATAAAGGAAAATGACGTGAGTGGGGATCATTTTTTTTGTAGACACGGTGTTGCAGAAACCACGATTTTTTTTTTATTTAGTATATATAATATATGCCAGATAGCTAGGGGAAATTATAATTGAAATATATTTATTATTAATTAAAAAAAATTTCAGAATAATTATTTGAGTGCCGAAAATAATATAATAAACCATGCACAATTATTAATTTCTCGGAAGTGGAACAATGAAATGGCAAAAAGATGCTGAGAACTAAACTTTTCTAATGCTCATGGTTACTGAGTGGTAGCGCTACTAATGGAGCTTAAGTTATTGCCATTTGATTATGAATATAAATAATTAATTACGCGCAAAGGTTTTTTTTTTTTCTCTTTTTTGGTTGTAGAATTAGGAATACATATCAAGAGTTACGCACACGAAGACGAATCTAAGTTGGTTAATTAAAGTTATAAAAAGGACCTGTTTAAAGTTACGTACACGAAGATAAACTTATATATTAACAATAATTAACTATAATCTTTAAGTAAATAGCCTTTTAATAATTTCTTCATTTTTTATATTTTTTTTTTTGCCATGTTTTCATTGTGGCGACTTTTTTTACTAAGTAAATAACATACAAACCTCTCATTGTGGCGGCTAAAAAAATAATTTATGATCATTTTTAATCATTATAATTGTTTTATTTTAAACTTGAAAAAGAAAAGTTGTGTTTTGAAACATGATTTCTTTATACATGAAATTGTCTTTCAAAAAATGATTTATCCATTTTTATATTTTTTTAAGAATCTACCTATTTTAGTAACTAATTGAAAAAATTATATCATTTTGATAAATAAATAAAAAAGGCTAGCTCAAAGGATTGGAAAAAGTAACACCAGAATGTTTGCGCCATTTGGTTTATTTGAAAATTAATATTCTCTAGTTAATGAGGTTTGCTTGATTTACTATTTTCAATGAGGTTTGATTTGAACTTAATGAGGTATAAACCACTTGAGGTCGAGTGAATCAGATCCACGTACGTTAGTTTATATTAATTTCCATTAATCAGCAACTTCATCTAAGGCACGTTTCTTAGTGGGGGAATGATGCAAATCAACCTAATATAAGACACACAAAAAAAAAAACGATGTATTGCGATAGTCCAAGAAATAACTAGGTAATATAGAATTGTAGGGCATGATGTCAGAATGTGCGTTTTAAATTTTATAGTAAATAAAAATTATCATTTCCTTTCTCATTATGTAAGAACGTTCTAATATTCCTTTCAATAAATTGGGGAAGCTAACTTTTAAAGTATTTATAAGTTTAAGATGCGGGTATGTCCTTAAAAAAAATGTGCTAGCTCTTCTCATTTCAAAATTAAAATACTTATATATTTAAATTCAAGTCACGATATTTTCAATAAACATGATAAATAATCCTGTACTTGTGGGTACTCGTACTCATCCAAACTGAATAGGAAGTATTTATTTTAACTGTATATGGGTATTATTAGAATTATTTAAGGAAGATAAAGATGAGTGTGAAATTATACTTGTATTCATACTCGTCAGTATTATATTTTTTTATAATTTTTTGTCATAATATATATAATAAATATTAAGGATTTTATTTTTATAACTTTTGAAAATATAAATCAATTAGTTTAATAGTTAAATAATTAAATAAAAAATTTGAAAATATATATTTAACTAAAAATATAATTGAATTATTAAATTTTTTAAACTTTTATTTCTTTATTATTCATTATATTTATATATTATTTGAATTAAAATATAATTAAATATTAATATACCAAAATCTGATAAAATTCAACAGGGATAAAAATAAATATTAAAATTTTAAATTTATCTCTTTTATTCTTGATCCGTGATCTGTCTCGTTTTAATTCCTAGCTGCCAATTGTCATTAGTGACTGCCGACCTTGTGAATGTGCTTGACAATAATTTCAAATCTTATTTTTATAAATTAACATATTGGCGTGATTTACATAAGCAATATATCAATAAAGGCAAAAAGAGTCTTGCTGGTCAGCTAGTAACTAATAGAATTAATAATCACTTAACAGAATAACAGTGGACTAAACACACGCTAATCCTCCCCACCAGTTGGACTGTGTGTGTTCTCAAATCCTAACATGGTAATAAAACAAGGAAAGGAGTATCTATGGAAAGGCTTGGTGAAGACATTGAACTAATTATGTATATTTCGCTTATAAATTAAATATTTTTATCTAATATTTTTAACTAATATTATTTAAATTTTAAAATATCAATTCAATGAAATAAAATAATTATTAGTTATTTCATAAAATTAATAGTTAACTGACCTCTATACACTTTTGAATTTATAACTTTAATTAACACCAAATTTAAAAATTATAAACTTTTTATTATAAAATCATGTTAAAATTTTCTGATGAAATTTTTAAAAGAAGATAATTACTAAACAAAAAAGCATATTTCAAAATTTTAAATTCATTTCTATTTAATTTTTACTAATATAAAAATAATTACTAAGAAGATGTTTTAAGAATATATATCGTGGAGTTATTCCAATTTTATTATTAGTTTTAAAAATTCAAAATTTAAATATATAGTTGTATTAAATATTTATATTTAGAGAAATTTTTCATCATTTATAATAATCTTCCACAATTCAAGCTAGATTCTCTCTTATAAAAAAAAATACTTATGTTCCCAACCAATATGTATATATATTGGTCCTATTTATCAGTATCATACATGATTTGCTCTCTAGTCTCGCTCCGATGCCATGTAGAAAGTGGCATGCCACCATTTCGCTCTAAAAGTTCCCGAGTTTGATTGTAAATTGTCTCATTAATCATGTTGTCTTCGAAGAATTATTATTCTTTTCGAATCTTCATACGCTTGTGGAATCCACAAGTGTTACAATATATATAAATTAAATATAGATATGATGAGCATGCAACTATGCATTCTTTGGTTCCTTTTTTCTATCCAATCTAATTAAATGGCCTGGGACGGGACATTTGATGAGTATGCCCTTATAGGCTTAATTTAGTAAGAAAAGTAAAAAAAAAAAAAACCTTTTTATTGACATATCAATATTTTTATGTACTCCTTATATGTTTGTTAAAAATAAGGAAAATATATTAAAATATCTCTTTTATTTTTTAAAAAGGTGATATAATAATAATAATAATATAAAAAATACATGTATATATAATAACATTATTGGAGAGGGAAAAAAAACATTTTTTTTTAGGCACCGACTTCTATTCCAGATCACACCATGAGTGGAAGGGAATGGATGTAGGCACAGTCCATACACATTGCTGCTACGTACTCCACCCTTTAAATATCTTTGAAGATTCACTCTTTCACCCCACATCTCTCTCTTTTCTATAATTCAATTCTATTACCAATGAAGAATCATATCCAAGTATCTCTTTTTACCATTTCAATTCTCTTCCTAAGCTAATAATTTATATATAATTTAAGGTATTTAGTTTATTCTTTACTATATTGGGGTACGCGTTGTTACTTTAAACCCCAACAAATTTAACTGCTAGAAAAAATAGTCCAATAATTTGATGTACTTTTTTACACTTTACTATTTAAGGTACATTTCTAAAATTTCGGTCAACAAGAATACGAAGTTGAAGGTTCGGAAATTTAAAATTCACAGTACACCTAAAAGAAATACGCACAACCATAGATATTAAAATGGGTGAATCTATATAAAGAAATAAAGCATTGTTTATAATTTTTATCTACAATACTCAAATCTTAGATATTAATAAAAGACAACCGAATTCTTTATTTATTTATTTATTTATTTTGTACAGAGATTCTTCATTACTTGAAATTATAAGCATTAATTTCTAAAATCTTTATATTTTTAGAAAACGATATTAATATTAGCTTAAGATGTAAATATTATACCAAGTTAACCCATGTTGGATGTAAATTAACAAGGTAACTCATCCAACCAAATAAGAAACGACATCAAAAAACAATTACCACTTCTACTAGTCTTGCTAGGGTGCATATATTAGCTAGCTTGCCTACCATATATATGCTTCAATGATTGAACACTCTGTGGTTTCTACTAAACCAGCATATAGCTAAAGCACTTAAAGAGCTAATGCATACCCTCCATGTTGTTTGATTGTAAAATCATAATTCATGTATCCATTGAAGCCAAATGGTTCAATTCTTGATGTGAATTTCTTTTGGGGATGTAAGCCATATTTGACTAAACTAAGAGAGCTTGAAGAATAATCTCTTATTGTTGGGCAAATTAGATCAACCTAAACTCATCTTTTAAAAAAACCTTTATTTTTTTATCAGAAGTATATAGGAGCAAACTCTCCACACTGCATCCCTATACCTAGGGATAGTACTTATAAACCATCATTTTTTTCCGGCTAACAATATCATTGGATAAATTAACTAAAGAAGAACATTTAAGATGGAAATATTTTATCCATAAAGAGATTATACCTTGACTTCACTAAATAAAAACCATCTGAGATATGATGCCAAAACAATATTACATCCTTATGCTAGCTTTTCATAATGGAATCTACAATATTATCACCACATTATTAGAATGAGAAAAGATAGAGAACATCAACTATCTATTCCACTAACTAGTATTTTTATCAATTTAAGTCTTCCACCATAAGAAGACTTTGTCTCGTATTTTCACCTCTATATATGGACCTTTTACAATTGGCCCCATAAAGTAGTAGTCACTTATCCATCCAAATTCTAATACGATTCCCTACTCTCCATCAATCGCCCACGCCACCTCGAGGATTACATGGTCCTGCATGTGAAACTTTGGTCAACATGACTCTCATAGGCATGTAAAATTGATATATTTAATTAATATGTTTTGTTCCAAGATAGGTCACCCAGAGCCAAATTTGAAAGATTTTATACCCTTATACTTTATCATCCCAATAGAATTTGGCAATTTGCTTATCATTCTCTCAATTTGTTCACTAAGGAAAATAGGTAGAGAAGCATCCCATAATTCATCTCTCAAACCTCAAATTAATTGTTGTAAATATTTTAAAAAAAATGCTTACATTTCAAGCAGGTTTTGGGACATTGTATTGTTTAAAGATATATTTAATTTATTGATTCGCAAAACAATATATAAAGGAGATTATACTGTACATCAACATTGTCCATGGTTAAAAGATTTAAAAGGATATTAAAGTTGATAAAGATAAACTATTCTTTCCATTCACAAATAAATTATGAGACCAAAAAAAAGTTGTTTGGCATGCTTTTGTGATACAGAAAAGTTTCGGCCGTTGTCCACTTGCAGTTGAAGAGGAGTGATCTGTTCTTCATAATCAAAGAAGGAAAGGTGATATTGTAGTTTTCTTTTATTGGATAGTTCCCATCATATATGACGAAAAAAAACATGTGCCCAAAAAGGCAATTCTAAGGCTTTATTTGAAAACTAATCCTAGGCTGCGCATTATGATGCACTTTGAGAAAAACTATTAGATTGGATTGGGTCTATCTTATGATTCATATGTGTCATCAATTAATAACTTTGATAAGAAAAAGTTGTAAGATAGAATCATAAGTTTAGAATATATAAAAAATTATACACTAAAATTATAAAAAAAAATTATATTATCTTTTGATCACAACTTATATTATGTATGATAAATTCATTTTTTTATGATAATTATTTTAAAAATTATATTAATGGTAAATTATGATTAAACAATAGTGTAAAAGTATTTTACATAATCAGAGTGTATGACCATTAAACTCTAAAAAAATAAAAAATAAATCATAAGTTTAGATGTGATTATGTGAACAGTAATCTTGAGAAACCCGGTTCATTTGCACTATATTAGAACTGTTTTCTTGAGTTATAATTTGGCATGGTTTTACATTTTTATACTATTATTCTCATCCTATTAAAACATTGATTTTGCATGAATTTTCTACACCCCTCAACCAATTAAGTGCTTATAGAGAAATAACCAAATTTTGTAACTTCTTGAAGTAGTTTTTAAAGAAAAATATTTTTCTCTACAAAAGAGCTTTCCAAACACTAAAGATTTAGTTTTCTGAATGAATCTGATCAGTATGAGTATAAGGCCTTGAACTTATAAATCTTAAAACCCTGAAGTTATTCAATAGGTTACTTGATATTTTACTGTGCATGTCTTTGCTTTGTTATGTGCTACTCTCATGGGATCAGCGCACACCAAAATGTCTGTTGAGAATATTTGTAAAGGGGCACTCTGAGGGGGTAGGATGTAAAAGTTAAGCAAATTTCTCAGAGACTGAAAATTTGTTGGTCCATCTTAACCATATGTCAAACCACCGGGCCAAGGGCCAAATTGGCCTATTATAAATCATTAGATATATATAAAATTACAAAAGAAAATTTTAAAATAATAAATAATAAAAATTACTAAGTCAAATAAGCTCGACTTTTTAAAAAATTATACTATATTAGTGTGGCCTAGTCCATCAAACCAAGTTGGCAAAATTGTTTAAATCTAAAAGGGAGCAATTAGTGGTCCTACCACCTTTGCTATTAGTCCCTACCAACATTCAAAATTTCCAAAAATACTCTTCCCCACTTTGTATAACAAAAACACACTTATGTTATACTAATAGGGGTGCAAAAAACATTGTGCAACAGAAGTACAATTCCATTGCACAATACACAATAAAATTACAAATTTTGTGATTCCATTTTGTTACATAATTTGTAGCATGACAAAATTGTGATTCTATCGTGTTGTAAAGTCTATAACACAACAAAAATTGCACAACAAAATCATGATTCCGTTGGAATAACAAACACACAAAAAAATAGTGCAATGTAGAGAACTTCGCGAAGCAAGGAAAGAAGAAAGGAAGAAAGGTTGGTGGAGAAGGGTGGGTGCTAATAAGGGAGTTAAGGAGGGAAGGTGATAAATGCAAAATTTGAGTTAATTTGATAGTCAATTTTGGCTAAGAATGATTACAATTTCTTCACTTTACTATTATTTTTAATGAAATAATAAAGAAATTAATATCTATGTTATTTTTTATCAGCAAAAGTCAAAAGAAAAATATTTCAAGTGTTTTAGAGGAAAATTGATGTAAAAAATGAAAGAAAAAACCTTAAAGAAAAGTTGGAAGAATTGGACAGCTCGTTTAACGCACAAGACCAGCTCAGTGTGTGTACTCGCTTAACAACCAGCTCACGCTTAGCGCGAAAAAGACCCACGAGAAAGCCCAAGGCCACGCTTAGCGCGAACATCACGCTAAGCACGTGATTAAACCGTCATTCTCACTAAGCCTAGGAGTGTCCGCTCAGCGCAAAGTCAGCGTGAAGCTCAGCGCAAAGTCAACATGAAAAGTAAGCTACCTTAAGCCTATAAAAGGAGTAGGAAACGGAAGGAAAAGACACACCGAGTCTCAGAGCTCTCTAGTGAAGAAATCCAAAGCCTAGACACCTCTAATAAGGGAGACTCTCCTTCTTTAGTCATTCTTCCCTTCCTTTCTTCTAGTCATCCAATCCCTTCTTTCATCCATATTAACCTTTGAATTGTAAAGTCTCTCATGGCTATGAGAGGCTAAACCCCAATTGTTGGGAGTCTGGCAGGTCAACTCTTGTAATGTAACCTTTTCTATTATCTATTTAATGTAATTATGTTTCTATTACTCTTCTTTGTGCTTCTTTGCTTATTATGGGTTGATCATCCATATAATATTTAGGGGATAATGCATTAAAAATGGTTATTTTCTAAAGAACTGGTGAAGGGTATCTAAATGAAATCATTGTTAAAAATAGATTGATATTCATTTAGCCTATTTCATACATCTTTGATCTTAATGTGATTTATTATTTTTATCTTTACAAAGAAATTTGAGAGAAAAAAATAAATAAATTAGACTTTTCATGCATGAAACCAAAAATAGAGTGTCCAAATAAATGTAGGTGAAAACAGAGATTTCATTAGATAGGAAAAATCATCAATATTACATCACAAGTAATTTTGACATCTTAGGCCCCAACATAATCACATTATGAATTCATCATTTAAATTATTGTTTATTTTTCTTGCTACCTTTTTCTTTTACCCTCAAATTTCACACTTACAATTCTTTATTTCTTCTACTTCTAATTGTTCAATAATTGGGTGTGTATCACTTTAACTACAACCAAGATCAAAGTCTCTGTGGATTCGACACTCGAACTTCCAAGTCTTTTACTACATAAAACAAATTGATACACTTCCCAACAAATTAACAAGAGTATTTGGTCTTTTCGCATATATGATAGGAGCCAACAATTGTGAAGGGAGCAATTTTAATTCCCAATCTAAAATATAAGATCCCAATCCAGTCTTATTTATAAGGTCAAACTCTATATACCCACCACTAGAAAAACTGCAGTGCAATTACCTAGAGTTTTGCTGGTTTCCAGTCCTAAACAATTATAACCATCATGCTATATTGGTACATCAAACAACTCGCATACAATCAGAAACCACCCCACTGTATATATAGGACTTTAGGTGGGGAAGGAAGGACTGCAGTTATACCAATGTGGTTTCTAAAATTTTGCACAAACTATTGAAGAATTTGTGAATAGTCTATGCTTCGAATTGTTTTCCCAGCCTGAAAATAGGAGTCAAAAAGTTTTCCCTTTTCTAAGTTTTAATTTAATTTTTTTCTTAATATCTCTCGCTTTCACAACATGGCTAGAAATTTCAAACTAATTCAAGAATGACGCACTAATGGAGGATTTGTGCTGTTAAATATCCAAATCTTAATATTTTATTACTTTCCTATTTATGATGATACAAGTGTTTATTATATTGGATTATCCTTGAAAAAGACTAAGTTTCATCAAATAATTCAAGCCTACAAAGACTAAAATTTGAAAGAAGTTTCCAAATCTTTAATTATGGTTGAGGATATTAGAAAATGATTTTATCAAAGATATTCGTTCCAAATGCAAATAGCCTATCTGCAATGCCATCATGTACAGAAAATAATATTGTTTTAAAACACCCTAACACCCCTTGGACAAAGTAACCAATTTATTTGTTTAAAATAAACACATGACCATTTGACCATTGACATAGGGGACATGTTCCGCGAAATTCAAACGACAACTATATCATTTTCCTCTGAACCATTTTAGTTAATGAAAGTGGGCGGACATAGCATGTGAATACATGCACATTGCAAAAGGGCCCACCCAAAGAGATGCACAAAATGACAAGAGCAACATGCAGTACAACAATGGACTTACATGGCAAGGAAAAGAGCTAAAAAAGAATTGCTAAATATTGAAAAAGAAAAAGAAGAAAAAAATGATTGCATAAATTCACAATTACAGCTCAAGCTAATTCTGCCCTATTATAGAATATGAAAAGGAGCAAAATTTAGGTAGCACACAACAACTCCCAATCCCCATCTCGGTCCGCACTTTCCACGCACAGCAGAGATTTTCTGCCAAGCACCTGACATTCCCTCTCAACTGTTAAAAGAATAATCCCTTTTTCTTTACTCTCCTTTTCCCAGGCTGCTGAATCAGAAAAATCAGAAGAAACCTTTCATTATATACTATTCACAGCTGGCTCACGATATTCTTCTCTAAAAAGTAAAAACAAATGAAAAAGGGCGGAAAAAAACAGAATTAAACAAAATACATGAACAACAAATGAAGTTAAGTAATATTCTTTCTGACTTTTCAATACAATTATAAGAATTGAAGCAATAAGTTAAAGACTAAAGGACAGGTTAGAATCATGACCTTATAAATATCAGTTGACTTCAAATCAAGGGAACTAAAGGAATCTAATTAAACAATCCCATACTACCCAAGCAGGGAACATATGCAATCAATGCTAGTTATTTCTAGTTTCTACATAAGTAACAGTAGAGTTCATCGTTAACAATGAGGGCTAAACTAAACAAATTTTATGATGTAGGAAAACTGATGCTCTACCTTTATACATCTCTTTTTTTCCTTTTTTTGGTTTATCATGCGTAGGTAAGTGCATGGGCACATGCCACAGTTGAGCAAGAAAAACAAATTTTTAAGTGTTTATAACATGACACACCAAAAAAACATTTTTTTTTTGGATAAGGCTTTGTTGTTGTTATAACATGACACACCAAGCAAACAGAAGGCCAAATGGAAATTTTCTAGCATATAAACTACGACATTTATATTAATCAGTAGTACATAAAGTAAGGAGAAAATTTATATATACCCTCCTCCGGATGAATAATCTCAAAGTGAGCACAATAGTGTCTCTAGCACTGCAAAAGGAGAACCACAAATATTATTAAAAGCAGAAGACAAAACAGAAAAAACATTCAGAAATAGACAAATCACAAACAAGATTACAAATTGCAATTTACAACCATTTGAAAACCTGGCATGAGATACTTCTCTTGCTTAAAGAGATAATTCTCTGTTTTACATAGAGATTAAAGAATAATGATTCCAAATGCATAGTAAGCAAATTAATAGTAACACATTACAAGTTTGTTCACTTGTCTAGTTCTCTTTCTCCATACTAATTATCTTTACAACTTGAGGTTCCACAAAGTTGACACTGGGGAGTAGGGATCTGAACAGTAATTAAAAAAGAAATAGATTTTTTCTAATATTATAAAGAATTTCTTCACCATTTGTTTGCAGAAAAAAATAAACTATGGCATCCTCAGCAAAATATGTATTTCCTTTGTTATCCAAAACGAACAGAAGCAAGAGCTAAAATTATTACTTCTCAGAATTGCAATGAACTTTGGGTGACAAAGATTACCAAATACACAAGTATATTATTACGAAAGAAAACATTAAAATTCTGCTCAAGGTCTGTATTACATTTAAAGATTGATGCAGAAGTTACCACAAACAAGAAGGCACAAAAGCATATTGGCTACTGAATATGAAGTCTCATTTATCAAACACCAAGGACGCCAAAGGCCCATTCGGCTTCCCTTCTATCCAACAGATGCTTAAGAGAGAGAATGGAGATTGGACTTTCTAGTGTTTTCAAAAGGGTTCAAAATTTTGAAGTATTAGGTCAGCTTAAGCTTATAAATTAGGTCTCTCGTGAAGTCAATCCAGATATATGTATTAGTATTACTCAGTTGCCAATTAGAGTAAAAATCCAACTGCATAGAATTCCTCCAAAAAATTATTCCATATCCATAAACATATCAATAAATGTTGAGAATCAGAAATATTTAATGTATAGATTTATCAGGATTTGATTTATAGGAAACATATCGGATTTAGAGGAAACTGAATATCCTCTCATTATCAGTATTTATTATAATGACCACTATATAGTAGAGCATCCGCTGTGTACTCCGATACAGTTTCAGTCTATTATCCCTCTACATTTTCTCTCATTTTACAGATATATGTATTATTACTCAATTGCCAATTAGAGTAAAAATCCAACTGCATCTAAGAATTCCTCCAAAAAATTATTCCATATCCATAAACATATCAATAAAAAAAAGGAAAAGGTTTCCGTATAATATGATCACTTCTCATTAGCAGATAACGAAGCACAGCAAGCTAGATGGTGAAATCTCCTGAGGGGATTTAGCATTACAGTCAATGCTGAAATAAATGCACACATGAAACATTGGGCAAGTCTCTCATGTCATGTGACTCATGTCAACCCATATCTAAATATTATTACTTAATTAGAGTAAAAACACAACTGCATCTAAGAATTCCTCCAAAAATTATTCCATATCCATAAACATACATTCATACGAAACAAAGCAACTATGAGACTACTTACCCACTGAAATCTGTGTTGTTTTCTGCTTTTAAAAGGTGTTCAGCACCACTGGAACCAATTATAATAAACTCTGAAGTATGTCCATATGGAATCATAACCTACAGAAGTAAATGCAGAAGGGATATCTAAAAATTAGCTAACCACTCAAGATCAAGTCTTCTAAATACACAACAGTTTTCAAAGTATCTTAGGGAATGCTGCTAGCAACAATGTTGATTAACTTTCATTAAATATAATGTCTCAACTCTCAACAGTTATTTCCTTTTAAAATAATTAACAAACTCTGTCATCAAGAAATAAATAAGGTAAAAAATTATCTATTGTCAACTTCACGAACTCTTTTAGGCTTTTATTGATATCTATCTGGAGAGATAACTCTAAACAAAGGTCAGAAAGTTCAACAGACAATCACAAATTCAGAAATATCATACTTCTTAGAACTTCAATTAATTATTTAATAGAAGCTCTATTATAGAGAAATAAACAGGGAACAAAAATGATCTGATTGTCAAATTCATGAGCTCTTTTTTGGTTTCCATCATACCTATCTGGTGAGATAACTCAGTTCATCCAACACAAGTACATAACCCAGAAAGTCTGTAATTATAACTCAGTTCATCACACAATCACATATTTTCCAATATAATGCTTCTTACAACTTCACAGACAGTCTGTAATTATAATCTGACAACATTCTTCTAGATAGCTAATATATATCCTCAGACAAACCCAATTGCCATGAGATTCAACATGCTGTGTTGCTTTCACAACATTATGATTATTACTCTCAAACATCAAGCCATACTGTCAGAAAGTTTCTCCAAAGATTTGCCTATATTTCATTAAAGAATTTTACTTCATTTCCTGGAATGATGAATCAATGATAAATTAGCCAAATATCCATACAGAATATAAAAGAATAAAACATCTTACAGTGGTGGACGGTGAAAATTTTTCTGTGATTACAAATCCATTTGGTCCACTGCATTTGATACTATAACCTTCCCTCTTAATGGTCAATGTCGCTGGTTCCCATATATCAAGATATCCAGTCTGTAATATCAAGCCAAAAATATTTATAAAACTGTTAGGAGTTCTTCATAAAGAAGACTAATAGGTAAAATAATATTGACACCAACATTCGAAGGAAATTCATAACAATTAAGAAAACTACTTTCATTGAATTACCGAAAGAGAAACTCTATATGAAGCATGTCCACTATTAAAAGCCTTCTCTATGTGGTTCTGCATTTCGGGATCTGAGAACAAATAACAAAAGAGAATAACTCAATAAACTATTTTAGGACTCATCAAATTTTGCAGCACTAAATAGGAAGGTAAAAAGGGAGACAAAAGAAAACTCGTATTACAGTTGAAATCAAGACGTGTATGACACATCCAAAGCAGATAGATCAGTTCAGATTAGATCGATTTTAACTTCTCTCTTGGGATGAAATCTTATCCTCCTTGTTTCTAATATCTTTTGCTCTAATAAACATTTCTATCATTAAATTTACTTTTGATAACTTCAGCTCAATGAATGCACAAATTTTGAAATTATATCTGTCTTTTTTATACATATTTGTCTTAAATACAAATAAACTAATAAGACACACTCTCCATTTAAAATTGTCCAACAACCATAATGGTACAATACCCCTTTCCAAGAACAACTGATGTTGTATAAGGTGTGAATTAGAAAACTAAACTTCATATTGAAGATGTCAGAACACCAAGGACATGTTTGGATGAGGGATTTAGGACAGAAAGGGAAGACTTGAGGTTAGCCTTTCCCTTGTTTGGGAGTCTTCTAAAAGGAGGGAAAGGGAATGAAGACTTTTTATAACCCTCCCTTACATGCTTTAATTACTTCTCCCAAGTCATACATGGGTGCATATTGGATTAATTTCGTTAGTTTTTTTAGAAGAACGATACAATCATCTAAATTTAACTAACTCTTCATTTCCTCTTACTTGTACATTGTTAACATTCAAAACAGGGTAAAGGTTTACCATTCATTTCCTTTAGCTTACCCTTCCTTCTCTCTTGATCCCTTCCCCTTCCTTCCTAACTCTAAAACATACCCTTACTCTTTTATAATTGCTTTGGCAGGGTAAAAATAACAATTTCTTTCTCACAAGTCACAACAACCATCATTCCCTTTTATATATTTTTTTCCATTTTCTAAAACACATGACAAATGATAGGAGCTTAATCACAAAAAGACTTCAGTAAATTACCCTAATGCACAACACTTCACTGTAAAACTCACCACAAACTTGCAATCCCCTTACTGTAAATCATTCAAGTTACACAGAAGGAAGAAACAACCGAACTTCAGAAATATTAAGATATAGATACTCACCACAAGCAATCTTTTTATTATCATTGGCAAAAACCTTCACAGGTTCTCCCTATAATCACAGAGAATGCATGAGATACAGTGTAAAAAAAGACTAGACATCCATTAGCAGAAAATTAAACGCTGTCTAACTCAATTTACAAAATACACATTCATGAACTGTTTTAGCTTCCCACTTCAGAAGTTACTTGTTAAGCATAATGCACTATAGTGCAATCAAAGCTCAAACCCTGCCCCCAGTATACCCAAATCCACTGAATGATCAATGAAGATTACAAGTAGTAGTTGCTTATTTCCACCATAGATCTATTTGAAATTCTTAATTCCTTGTTGGGTTGCACAAGTGACTTTTTGGGATAAGTTGCATATCAGGCAAATCCCGTAACATAATAAATACAAGCCCCACTATAACAATTCACTCATTTTTGGCATACATATGTAAGACTGCCATTATAGTAAGATGAAAAAAGTACCTTGCGCTTCCTGTTATCCAGAGGTTGGACTTCAATGGCAAGTAATGTACCAACATCATCAGCATTGACAAGATAGATTGGTTGCTTTGCCCCTGTATTTTGGACAAATCATGACTGAGTTCATCACAATACCAGAAGAAAGGGAGAACATAATCTTACGCAGAAATATAACAATACCATCAATATAATTAAAGGAACCGTCTTCCAAATGCCGAATCCACTGGTATTCCGACAAGAAGGGACACAAGGTAATGTCAAATGTTTAGGAAAGATATCAAACATTACCATATAATGAAAAACTCTTTTAAGTACATAAAGCAAGAAGAAACAAGTTCCAAATTATACACAAATAAAATGCACCTCAAAATTACAACTAGTAGTGCCATTGATGGAGTATCCGCCTGCCTTAAGTTCCCTTCCAGGAAAGGCTTCTCCTGAAATTTGGAGACCCTCTATAGCCGGCAATGGATCTTCATCTGCAGCTGCATCATGATTTATTCAATTTGGAATAGCCAACAGCAAGGCTCTGAATGTATAGTAAAGCTCAAAAGGTGATTAATTCTTACCCTCAGAAAATGAAGAAGAAGGTTCTTCAAGAACTGCTGGTAAATAAGGAGAATATGAAGAACTGGGATCATCAACAGTGGTTGTATAAGGAGGGTTGCCAGAACTCCAGTTAGCAGATGTTTCTCTCATACTATGTGTTCCATCTCCATCAGGATCATCAACTTCATTGTTGCTCACGGGGACACGAAATGTGACCTGTTTGTTAGTCACTTCGTCTCCATAATGAGCAGGACGAGTATCACCCTGAGTAACTACCAGGTGGGTGGATGCATCATGGGCTGATGAATTCCTGTGAAATGAAATGGCCAATATATTTTAGCAAAGATGTCATTTTCCAACAGCCCAAAGAAAGTCAAATTTTATCACACTGTTACATGAATAGTTGAAATAGCACAACTAAAAAATTCACACTTCCAGCCTCCTGGTGGTGAAACACTAGAAGTTAGTTCGACTTAAGGAACTGATGACATAGCAAAGATAAATGGAAAGAGAGGGGAATCATATAAATTAGCATTTATAATTTATTAAAAGACTTGCCAATAGGAAAATTGTAAGAGACAAAAACCAAGAGAGAATTTCTATTTTAATCAACAAATTTTAACAAGCTGTGAGTGACCACATGGATTCCAGGTTATATGAAATAAGCCAAGGTAGATAACCAAGTTTATCACAAGCCAACAACCAAGCAGGAATTCATTTTATCTATATTGGAACACCCATGCAATCAGAACAATATCCCTTCCTGAGGCACCCATTGCTATTGAAAATCAGTATCACTCAAGCAACCTGTTCTGGAGTAGTTTTACTCCAACAGGCAACAAAAATTATCAATAATAGGAACTGAGCTAACAAACCCTACATGTAAGACTTAAGGGGAAAAAATTATCTAAGCCTGCATGTAAGACTTCAGAAAAACTTCTACCTAAGCCAATTAGAAACCTAGAGCCAATTATACACTACAATGATCTACTAATATTAGAGCAGCATTATGAACCATTATATGCTGGCAATTGGCAACATTGCAGAAGACAAGATTAAATTTCCTACTTTATAGTCTATGACTGAGGACAGCTAAATGCACATATCAACCACCGTCCCAGGGACAGCTACATGTCATGCAGAAAGCTTCATTCAAGTACCCCAATAATACCTGTCCAGAATTTGGTCTGGGCCTAATAAACCCTAAAAACTGGCTCATGAAGTGAGAATTGTCTAAGCCTTAATAGCAATATCTCAACACAAACACCTCACGCCTAGGATTGGACATCTAGAGAGTAGAGATTGTAGAACTGTTTTTTTTATATTGCACTAGGAAAACTGTGAGTCCAAGTAGAATTTTATATTAGAACACCTAAGCTCTAATACCATCTTGAATTTGAGTTAGCCCTGACTTAATCCCAAAAACTAGCTCATGAGGTGAGGATTGTCCAAGCCTATGTAAGCTCTACTTTGACCATATATACAGTTGATGTGAGATCTCACCAATCTGCATACCACAAGTTTCCTTTTCTAAGACAGATATTTCAAGGATAACAATAGGAAATCTAGTCAACCTTTATATTCACTGATAATATCATTGGTTTAGATAACGATGGAGCCATTAAAAATGTATGCCATATTATGGAACAGCTTAAAAAGACAAGTCTCCATTTTTCAATAATAAGATCTCTCATCTGCTAGGAATAGTGCCAAACAGATTGCCTAGAAAGAATAGACTATCCACTTCAGTCCAATGGAAGGGAACAACATTGCATGCATCAGGACCACTTTAACAAAAATTCCATGAAAACAGAACCCACCAATACATTCAGTTCACAGTAGCAGTCTCCATTTGACCAGGCTCACCTGCTTGCAAGAGGTGAAAATCTACCCAAATCATCAGTATCAACACTTGTTGCCACACCACCACTCAAGCCATTCTGGTTGCGACCCAATAGACCCCAATCAGTGCCTGCCTGAGCATCAACAGAGACCTGAGGCTTTACTTGAGAGTACATATGCTGAGGTACCAGTTCAAGGCCATTTTTATTCTGATAAAAAATGCAACTATTTAGAATTTTATTTAAGCATATCAAGGAAAAGGGACAAAATCACGATATGAACATACTGAAGTTGCCAAAGGTGCACCAATCGAGTGAGGTTGTGATTGTGTGGCAACATTAGCGTGGTTCGTATCTGAACGCCAAGGTGTCAATTGATATTGTGACTCCTTTAGCTTTGACTGTAACAAAGAACAAATATAAACCAATAAAATCAATTCCTCTAGCAGAAAGGGAAAGTAGGCATTCCAAAATTTCAACAATATCTACTATCTAGTCCAACTAAACTTAAGAACTAATTCTATTGAATTATCAACAAATCAAAAAGAGAAGGGTTTGTGTATCACTAGAGGATATAATCATAGATTAATAGTAGAGTTTAACATCAGGGTATGGCCTGGCTGTGGTTCCTAACCAGACTCCATTTAGTCTGTATTGGAACCAGAGTAAGGGCAATTATATAGCTGTACCTTAGTACCTCTGGTACTCAATTTATTTATTAATATATATATATATATTATGTTTGCTGAAAAAAAAAATAATAGTGCATACAGGAATACAAAGCACACAAGTATCCACCCAACATACCTCAGTGAGAAGAAGTTTTTCCTGTAAATGTTTAAACAAAACCTGCCAACAAAAAGAATTCACTGTGAGTTCAAGATGACCAAGATCCTAGAATTTGGAAGTAAACAGACAAAGAGACAATTATTGGTATTGTCATATGACCTTTTATACAGAGATTCAAATTCAACAGACTTTTCCGAGTCTGATATCAAGAAACTGCTTGGGAAATGGGAGGTGCACAATTTAAACTTTCTCACTCCCAACCACAAAAAATGGAATAGAAAGCAAATGCAACAACAATAATAACCTTATCCCACTATGTGAGGGCAACTATATAAATCACACACATTGGGTTCAACTAAAAATCAAATTCGTAGGGATATCTTAGAATTTGGGCATTGGGCCTAACTCAAGACCACAAAACCGGCTTGTAGGATCTCAACCAAGAGCCAACGTCTCAGTGGCTCCACACTATAAAGCTTCATGCAGTCTTTCTGATCAGCCCCTCTTTAGGTAGCCCTTTCAAAGACAATGCGGACTAGGGATGACCACAACTACAGCGGCTTTCCAACACACACCCCTCACACCCAAGGCTATGTGGGCCTGGAGCATGGCTATGTAAGTCACCCCACAATGGATCAAGGATAGGCATTTATATAATAAAGGAGAGGACAAAATGTGAGGAATTATTTCTTATTGATTGTAATTCTCTGTACATATAGATTTAGCCTAGTCTAAGGTACAACAGTGGAAATAGATGTCCATAATAGACAGAAATTATGACTGATTCCTGCCTAATCTGCATGTTCCACACATTACTCACTATCCTAAAATAGTACAGCATTAACTACATAATTATCTATTAGGAGATCCTACAGAATCTGGGTGATTCCCAGGTATCTTTCAACAATATCATTCACCATAAGATCCTTTCTAATAATTTCTTCCAATTTCTTTGTCAATCTCCCTCTACCCCTTTTACATAGGGTTAAGAACAATGTGATCTACTCTCCACTGAAGCTTCTAGTGGTCTTCTTTTCATGTGCCCAAACCACTTTAACGGATTTTCTATCTTAAGATACTTATTTCTTCTACTCCCATAGTCCCATTTTTTTTTCTCATCCCTTTAAAGTCCAACATTCATTCGCATAGAATATAGTTGATCATATAATAGTAATATGATAAAACTTTTCTTTGGGCTTGATAGGTACATTTAGGTGTTGTATAACTTATAGTGTCTTTCTCAGTTTTAACCACCAAGTTTTGGTCATTAATTTCCCCATCATTTTTTAATATTAATCTCAGATACTTATACTCATACTCAGAAGATTCAAATACATTTGCAAAAACTTATTCATTTCATCAAGATAGGGAAGATTCAAACAAACAGCTCCTAGTAAAATACAAGCACTTTTTATGCTAATTATGAATGACATGTCAAGATATCTTAAGGGGGGAAAAACATATCAAGCACGGACTTGAGAACAGTAAAATTGAGGCTTAGAAATCAAAAGGGACATACAGGTTAGTATTATCTTATTCTGCAGAATGCAGTTGCACTTGAAAAATATATTTTTTCATAAAAACATCTGTTTTTTATATTCTATTTTAGTAATTTTCATCAATGTCTCTTGTATTTTAAGTAAATGATACCAGTGTCCTTTTTCTTGTAAAGAAACAACTAACAAAATCTTTCTTTTGATTTAGTTATGTGTATAAGCAGTGCTATTGATGGTGGATGGCAAACTATGGCAGCCAGCCGAAAATCTGCCATGTAAATATGGCAGATAGCATTGAAATTGAAGCATATGGCAGAAGCAAAGCATATATGTGTGCATGTGTGTATATAATTAAAGAAATAAAATTGCAAACGTCAAGAGAACAGAGGTCAAAGGCAAATAGGGGATAGGTTGAGGGTTGGCTGAGACAGAGACAAACAAGAGTGAGTTTGAGGGAGCTAGAGACAGGCAGACACCAGAGATCATAGTCCCCAGAGATCCCCATCATCAGTTACAATCATCGCTGGGTGGTTGCTAGAAGTGGGTGGTGAGGTCACTGGAAGCTTGCGGCATGTCCTTGAATGTTCGAGAGAGGATATGAGCTGTTTGGGTTGTCAGTTTTTAGACAGGTGGTCAGCTTTTTTAATGTTCTGAGGCCTGGATTGGTGGGGAGTTTAGATTTTTTTTAATTTTGGGCCTGTTTTGACCAGGGTTTTAGGGTTTTTAAAATTTAAAACTAGGCTTGGTCAGGTCAGAGCTCAGAATGCCCAAAACCTATCTTTTCTTTTTCCTCCTTATCAGATTTACACTGCTCAACTCTGTTCCATCATCTTCGTCTTCTTTTATTCTATCATTAAACAGGGCCACTGCTTCCACTATGACCACCATGGCCCGCCACACCACCACCATTCATTGGAGCCCGGTGAAAAATCTGTCATTGCAATCCACCATGGCCACTTTTTAACAACACTGCTTACAAGATGTCTGTTATTGGTACTTTTTTATAACACTGACTGATAATTGATAATTGGGTTTTAAAGTTTGAGTGTAGAAATTGTTTATTATATACTTTTTATGGTATAAAATTTTAAAATTAGTAGCATTATTAACTATATATTATATATGTTTTACAAATCTTTGAATTTTTTTTGTTACACCACAATCTTTGCTGCAGTGGACACTATCTTTTTGGGGGGTGACTATTTTGTAGCATGTTTTGCCATTGACAATTTTGGTTTCACACAGAAGCAAAACAGGTCTTCTTCCATTACCAGACAGAAAACAACCTCAGAAATTCTGGTATACCCTTTGATTCATAGTATGGCACCTGTGAGTTAGATTGAACCATGGGAATCACACTATGCTGATAGTAGTGCGTTATTCATAAAATGAATATAGACCTCCATAAATTTGATAACTGCTGTTATAAGCCCAAATAACCAATTTGAGCAACAGAATGTTGCCTGAATTTTGAAATGGGATGTTTTATGGTGTGACAATAAATTCTTTTATATGTCTACTCAGAACCAGTAAGCACCCAAATGGCAAAAGACATGATTATTGTGTTTAAATTATCGTGTTTCCTCTTCAAAAGCTTGATGCAGGTCACATCAGAGCCATTATGGTTAGAAAATGCTGTTGTCTATAAAATTTGAGCAAGTTTCAGTCAGGTTGTTAGAGATCGATTCAATCTGCACAGTGCCGCAACTCAAGTAGAATTGCATTATTTCAAATTTTAAGAGTTTCTCTTTAAATGCTTGAAACCAAAGATCATATGGCAGATTTAGTACTGGAAAATGCAACTCAACATGTGTATAATATCCATCAACATGTTATACCAAAAATCTATTCTATTTTACTAGGAGAATATCTGGTCCTCAAGTCTTGCATTATTCTGTTTCTCTAATTCAATAAACTTTTTTCTATTCATATATAATCCTATAAAGATTAAGAAGAAAACAAAGAGTCCAGCATAATATATTAAATAAAATGAGGAAAAGGCAAAGTGAAATTCATGGATATCTTAAACTACCCTTCATAGGTCTTATATCATGATAGTTTAGCTTCAAGGGTTTTTCTTCTTGGTAGCAACAGAGAGAGAGAGTCCAATTACATCCAGGTGCCATATTTGTAGGTTATACATGGAAGGGCTTATACAAGGGTAGCAGCCTTAATTATTTCAAAAAGGAAACATATCAAAGCTGACCTTGACATTGCTAACAATTGATTGTGCATCAGGAACAGGAGGCTGCAGGGAGTATTCTGCAAGAAGAGGCAGCAAAGATGAAACAAATGTTGATCTTTCTTGCTGTGCATCCTGACAAGAAAAAGAAAATGCAAAAACTTAAAAATTGATTCTGAAACACATAACAGAACAAGTTACTGTCCATGGAGACTCATTGAAAAAAACTTATAGCAACCATGCAAAATTTAACACACACCACACCAACAATGAGGAAAAAAGTAGGAAAAATAACCTGTAATGCATATGTAAGACGTATATTTTCTTCAATTATGTCTTGTCGGTATGATAAAGCTTTTGATGCAGCATCTACAAGGTCCTGTTGCTGCTGATCAAAGGCCTAGCAGCAATATTACAAATTATTTATTTGAGCAGAAGCTCAATCAAATAAAAGGAAAAGTGCAAAACATAAAAGATGCTTAAGGAATTTCACAAAGACTTTGACAAAATTTCATGCATACCAGACGCATATATGCAATGCGCTTTTCCAAGACATATTTTTCGTTGCGTATTTGTGCTTCCTGATATGAAAAAATTATCAGTCACCAAAATGGACATTGAGGCAAAATATACTCTAAAGATCTATGGATCACAGCTTAAAGCAAAACTATTTTACACCTTTTACCTTTACAGAATAATCAGAAAGATGTTTCCTTAATAGGATGATCTCTTCTTCATGTTCCCGAACCTTATTAATGGCCAGATCCTAAATAGATACACATATGACTCCAGAAATATCGAGCTCTTATTAAATATGAAATTTTAGAACTGAAGATAGTACCTGCTTCAATAAGCTATTATTATTATTATTCGTTTCAGCCCCTGGCATCAAACCTTGCCGAGGCGAATTAAATCGGGAATCAAGGACTCCTTCTAGTAGATGCCTATGACAAATACAGGATTCTAAAATTACACAACCCTTCTTTAACACTACTTACATATAGAATAAATATGAAATCACATGTAGCTCTAGCACGATAATTGATATTTGATATCACATACCTGCTTGGAGAGATTGACCTTGTAGATGGTGAAGACAACTGAGAGTAGCCAGTATTATCCATAGGCAACTGGTCGTTTGGCTGTACTCTCAATGTTCCATTTATTTGACTGTTCTCAGAATGGCCACCTGTATTGCTTCTGGCTGCATCCATTTGAAGTTTGTTATTGGTGGACAACTAGTTTACTGGTTAGATCGCTAGAAAAGAGGCCCTTGTAACACTGAGCTTATATACTCAATTACCTATAGATGGAGCTGATTGACGAGCTTCATAAGATCCGTGCTCCTGCTCCTTCCATTGAGCAACCAAATGTGATTTTTGATCCACTGAATCTTCGTGCCTCTGTTAAAAAGTGTAATTTGTAAATAGAGGTTTTAGTTGGAGGATGTAAATTGCTGTTTTTAAGAGCCTATTATACTCCTCTCAAATAATATTTCATCTTTTACTTAAAAAAGTTTCATTTTCCCATGTCATAAATCAGGGGAAGAGGATAAAATGCTCATCAAAGTGAATGGAGGATAAAGTTTTAAAAATATAAGTTCATGGAAAAGCATCGCTTATCAGAAATCTTGATTTTGCAGATGAAGCACACAATTGAATTCTTTCATCTGCTTCATGACATTACTGCATATGCAGGGAAATTAGAACTTCTTCAAATACAAGAACTATTCCCACATGGTAACAGTTTCTGCCCCTTCTTCATTGTTGCCCTGTTGGTGTACAACAATAATCATCTGAAGTCCACAAAGGCTCCAAAAATATCACTGCCCATCTAAATCTTGGGTCTATCTTAGGAATTGATTAGGATTTTAATGGTCATGTTACACATAAAATTCAAGCTAGGTGGATGAAATGTAAAAATGCTTCAGAGATTATACCTAACTTGGGCTCACAAACCACCTACCAAAGGAAAATTCTACCAAAGAGATATAAGACCAGCATTAGAGACGCCCTAACATAGTTAATTTTGAGCAGTGAAGCACCAACAAGACCAAAAATTAAAATAAGTGGTGTAACTGCAAAAAGAATGCCAATGTGGATCCATGGATGATGGATGAGTGGAGTGGACATATAAGAAAAGGTAAGAGTAGAAACAACTGTATCCAAGAGAATATTCCAACTTTCTCTTGGTTAGGATAAGGCCTTAATTAAGATCATAAGGTGATTAACTAATTATATAAATTTTCACTTTCAAAATTACTTGTTATTTGAACTGTGTATCCATAAAATTAGAATATTTCCCGGTATATGTTGAGGGATTGGGAAGCTTTAGTCCATTTAAGTTCCTTCTTTTTTTTTCCCTCTTTGTTTTTATGTCTTCTTTTACATTAAGGAGGATCACTTATAGGGCTAGCAATGAACCGAACCAACTCAAACATTGTTCGAAACTCAATTCAACAATTAAGTCATTGAACTTGGTTCATGAACCAAATGAGTTGAGCTTGAGTTAAACGTTGAACTTGTTAAATAAATGAGTTAAACTTTAGCTACTTATAGCTCGATTCAATTGGTTTATAAACCAACTCGATATATATACACACACACATTAAATAATATATTTTATATTATTAAATTGATATAATTATTTTTAATTAATTTTATTGTACACAATAAATGAATAAATAAATAAAAGTATGTAAAATAATTATAATTTTAAACCTAGTCAAGCTGAACCGAGCTGCTCACAAGTTTGAATTAAGTCGAGCTCAGGCCAAAAAGATTCATTTCGAACTCAAGTCGGGCTGCAAGCCAAGTCATTTCTTATCGAGTCGAGTGAGCTGATCCGAGCTCGGCTCAACTCAACTCATTTCTAGCCCTAACCATTTATCCTCCAAACTCCTTGTAATTATCTTCTGAGTTAATGAATTTATTTTTTTATCCAAAACACACATCTGCATGGAATGCACACTTATAATCTCCGTACTATTATTATGGTCCCATCCTCAAATCAAAATATAAGTAGTCCAAGATTGTCCTAGAATCTAGAACATGGACATTTGAAAATCAATTAGTGTCCTCAGTTCAGCTCAAAAAGGTTCCAGCTAGCAATTCCTACCTAAGTAAAAACAAATTCACATTCAAAGAGCAGAGAAACAGAAAGCAATTAGTACACAGCTAAGCAATCAAATGAATAGAAGAAGAAAGCCCGTATGATAACACAGACAGTACCAATAATAAATGTGGTAAATCAAGCAGATGCCATCACAGAATACAGAACTTACATATTTTTCCAGTTCCTGAATTTTGCTCAGAAGTTCAGACCTAAGCCGGCTATTCTCTTCTACCTGTCAAAAGAAGCATGTTGCATCATTAATACCCTATCTAACAAGGTATGACATGAAAGTAGCCACCATTTCATTTTACCAGTGTGAACCTACGACCGCAACAAGTAGGGATGAGCATGAAAGTATCACCCAACCAAAACCCAAAATTCCCAAGAGAAAAAGTAAGTATAGGGTCGAATCGGTTCGGTCCACGGGTTTAAAAAATAAAAATTTCAGTTTGAAGTGGTTACAAACGGTCAGATTCAGTTTTCACAAATGCATTCCATCAATACCCAAATCCAACCAAACAAACTAAAAGAGCCTAGATGATCTAATAGTTTAGACTTTGGACTACCTCTATGAAGCTGTCTTAGTTGCCTCTGTCAAGTGTCAAGTCACATCAAAATTTTGGAGAAAGCAAAAAAGCACATAATGAAGGACAGTGCATTCATGTAGTATTAGTATATTACAGTTCACAAATTCACCTTTTATTTACATTAATCTTTTCTTTTAATATATTTTGACTAAATAATCAAACTCATTTAACATTTTTACGGTGTAGTTGAGTGCATCTTTTGTCCTATATGGCTAATCTAATTTTACAATAAATATTAGAAATAGAAGCTACTCTCTCCTCTCTTCACCGTAGTGCTCTTCGTGAACTTTCCTTATTCCACCACCAATGGCACCAAGTCCACCATAGAAGCCTCTCCGACAAAAAATAACGTTGTAGATGGCAACCATGTGGGAACTGGAAAGCGTTCAATGAAAGTTTCCATCAAGTGAAGTTGCTGTTAGCAACCTCCATTCCACACTCTAAATCATGTTTCTCATTTTCTTCTTCTTTCTTTACTGTAAAATGAGATCTCGTCATCTACATGGAAGATATGAATCTCGTTGCGGTTGTGGCTGTACACTACTGTAACAAGGGCGCTGATACCTGCTCCATCTTACCAGTAATCCGATACAACCCACCCACATTACCCGTGACCCACACCATCCAAACCCAACAAAACCGAAGACTTGAACAGTCGGTTACGGATCAAATTATTTTTTCATCGGGTTTGAGAGGATTGGGTGCCTTTGGCCCTTACCCGACGATGCTCACCCCTAACCACAAGCAACAGTAACGTTCTCCTTTTAAGAGCAGAATAGAAGTTCAAACCCCATTGTGACAGCAATCAAACCACAAGAGAGGAAGAGAGAAAGAAACCAGAGACGACTGTGAGTGTATAACTCGGGCATAACTCTATTATTTAGAGTTGAAGAACAACCAGGTTTATATATCATATTATATAAATAAATACAACCAAGGTTTTGAAAAACGGTCTGAGCGTGATTAAAAAACAGTCTGTGCGTGATTACGGCTGCAATGTAATGGCTTCTGGGGCCCACAACGTTGTCTTTTAGGGTCATAGCTTTTGGGGTGTCTACAACCGCAACACAACCACAAATGTGGCTGCATCGACCACAATTGTCTACAATTTCCTGTGGTATCAAAGATCCCAACGAACCACATCCAACAACCATGACCGCTGCCACAATTTAAAACCTTGAATACCAATCAAACTCTATCCCTACTAATAATGCCTCGTGAACCCAAATCCAAGTATATTCGTTTTCGCTTTTCAATACATAAAAGATTGTCGGTAATAAAAACGCCAGGCAAGCACCACAACATACACACACAAATACACAATTAAATAAGTCATCATCTAAACATTGAAAATATGGACCGCGTGGCAACACAGGTTAATCAAAAAACCTAATACGAAAATAATGAACAAGCATCACCCAATGAATCATACTTATAACGAAGCACATGTTGAAGCCAAAGTACCTGTTGCTTAATAGTGGCCTCGGCAGCTTCAACAGCCTTCATGACCTGATACAAGTTATCATTGTTGTTAGAAGAGAGGTTAGATTGATCATGCTCGTGTTGCTGACCGTGCTGGTTGATATTCAAGCCCGAGAATTTCTCAGTCAATTTCCCATCGTGACCATTCTCCATCCCCTTCTTCTCCAATCAGTAATCACTCCCCCAAAAAAACCAAAGCAAAAAAAAAAAACTATAGGGAATCAAAATCACACTCCCAAATCAATCACCAAATACCATGAACCTACACAGATACCTAGGGTTACTTCTAAATCATAATCATAATCTTCAGAAGCCACTCACTACTGAACCACGAAACACTCCCACAACTGCACCTCCTCTTTCGTCAAAAAATGAAAAAGAATAAGAAAAAAAAAAGTGATTCTAAGCTGTCCACAACCGATTCCAGCCCTCGCAGACGGCAATCAGATTGAAATTGCTGCGGCATCAGAAATCTAGAGCGAGAAAACTGGGAATCGAGGTGAGGAAATCGAATGAAAGGAGGGTTTAAATTGGTATGGTAATTGGAAGGGAAGAAGGAATGGTAGACTTTGAAACCCTAAAGAGAAGAGAGAAACAGAAGAACAGGGGAAAAAAATTAAAAACAGAAGAAAACAAAAGAAGGGTGTGAAAGAAATGAAAGAAAGAGGAGAGTGATGAATGTGATGGTTATGAAATGAAGAAGGATAGAAACTAGAAGAAAACTTTGGTGTGGGTCTTCGGTCGTAGGATTCATTCATAGGATTGGTTTTCGTTTGGATTGGAAATTAGTTTTAGTTTTTGGTTTAACCAAAGGTTTGAGTTGGTCTTTTCCTCTCTTTGCAATATAAAATAAAATAAATATAATAATATTACAAAAGCCCAAAAAAAAAAATCTTAGAGCCCTTTCTTCGTATATGTTCTATTTGGCTGCTTAATAGATACATGCATCCATGAATTTGGCTCAACTCAATTGGTTCCTTCCTTTTCTTTTATTTTTTCTTCTCCTCGTGTGATTACATTTCCACTTCAATGATTTTTTTCCACAGATTAATAACATGGAAATTATATCATACTTCCTTTGGAGTGAAGTGCAATCCACGGCTTCAAGTTTTATCTCTTCGTTTTTTTATTTAAATGGTTACATTTTTTCGTGGTGATTTTGCCTGTTGCTTTTGATAATTGTTTCTGCGTGTGTGTATTGGTTGGCAAAACAATATTGGTGTGTTTGTTTTGCTATTATAAATTATAAGTTATTCATGATGTATGTGTATGAAACTTTTTAGGAATTGTATTTATTTTTCAGAATATTAGATCGTGATATTCAAAAAAATATTTTTTTTCTTGGGATTTTTTTTCTTGTTGGTTTTAGAGATCTTGTTCTTTGTTGCTTGGCCTTTAGATCAACGATGAGTTAAGCTACAAGTTAGTCATGTAATTTTTTAAAAAAAATATCTTTAATATTATTTGGGTTCGACAAGCTATGAAGATTCTTTTATAATTTAACGATCAAGAAATTTCTTGTGTTTTAGCACGTGATAAAGTGATCACTACATATATTCAAACATTTAAGTATGTTTTGGAGTTTAAAAACAGTAAAATAATTCAAAAATACAACATACTTTGAGGGTAAAAACCTTTTAGTATTTATGAACATCGATTGAGTGAAACATGTAAGTAGTGTTATCAGTTCACCTAATATCAAGTGAGTCCATGTCTATCGCTGATAAAGGGATGTCACCTTCGTATTGCAAGTAGGTAGTTGCTTGGAAGATCCAACAATAGATGTGCAAATTTAAAGTAACTTCAATTTGCAACTCTATTAGATGGAGTTGCTTGATTGAATTTTGGTAGGTCCTATATATCACGTTTATATATTATACTTTATAGTTATTTTTCATCTAATATGCATTTATATTAAAATGAGTCTTACTTATAATATTTTTCATTTTACACGTTATTTTCTTTGTCCTTGTTACACATTTTGATTTGTTATCTTCTTAATTGGTTTATTACTCTCTCTCATGCCACTTTCTTCTTCCTTGCCGTTTGATTTGGTCAATTGCTCTTTGTCGATGCACCTTTAGCATCAACAACCTCATTGTCCGCTTCCACCACTACTCTGCCACATTCACAACTTTTACATGGAGATTTCCTCGTTTTCTGTTTTGAAAACCTCAACATCAACACCACCCGTGTTGGTTTCGATAACCTCAAAATCAACCATACTAACAAGGTCTTCCTCAATGATGGTGACCTTATGCATATTTTTCCTTTAATTATGAGTTTCATTTCTTTTAGGCAACACATGTACAAAACCTTCTATGATTTTGGGTTTTTTCTTTTTTTAAAGTTACAAAGCTCTAAATCACGAGCAATTACTATTTTCACGTGAACTTAGACTTGTCTCATTATGTCAACTTCACCAACAACTTTGTAAAAACAAGATCTTGTTTTTAAGAATTGAGTGAGCATATGAAGGAATGTGTTTGTCATCCAAAATCAACATTGATAACCTTGGGACTTTCTCGTACATTATTCTTGAATATAATTAAATAATATAATATAATAAATATTTAAATTTAATTATGTTTTTAGTTCCTCAAATTTAACATATGTATATTTTTAATCTCCCATGTTCATTTTCTCTCATCACTTGTGAAATGTAATATTAATTAATTAATCAAACAATCCTTCAGAAATATAAGTGATTTGTCTCTTCTCTATATTATAACTTTTCCATTGCTAAGTCAAATATATTTCCCTTAGCCCTCATGTTATCTTATTATAAGTTATTATTGTTTAGAAACTTGAATACAGGTTCATGTCTTTGTCAAATATAATACTAACAAGGGCTAAGTGAAATATAATACTAATTAATCATCTATAAATAATCAATTGCATGAGCAAAATGTAAAACTAAGTCAAAATTAGAAACAAAGTGTTATTCAATCACCATGGACGTTAACAATAACCAGAATAACACAAAACAAAATATTTATAAAATTGGCTTACCTCATTTTAACCCCCAATTTGAAGTGTATATGTATTTAAAAAGGCATGCAACCCTGAAGATGGTTTGCAAAGAGGATAAGTAATGGAAGGCAGAAAATAATGCATGAAAAAAATGTACTGCACAATAAAATTGAGAGAAAAAAAAAAGCAAACATTTTGAATGACCAGAGGTACGAGGAATTCAAGTTGTTATATAGAATAATACCTAAATAAAATAAAAATAAAGAAAACAAAGACCAAATGAATAACTATTTGCATTTCTCTTGTTCTTATCACTTTGAGTATTGTAAAAAGGTGGAAAATCAGGATTTTATAATTGATGAGTTCAAAATATGTTTTTTTCATCTTTTTGAAAAAAGAAGAAGATACATTTAAATTAAGAATGAACCATGTAAAGGATTACTATTACTATTGTTAGGTGAATAACTATTTGTCTTTTTTTCGCTTTTTTTTGTTATCATTTTTGGTCCTCTAAGAAGGTAGACTAATGGTTTTTGTAAAAGAAAAATATCACCCTTTGCAAATAAGGCAACCAACAACATTTAAAATTAATAAGAAAGACTTTCTTACTTTCGTCCTTCACAAGTTGCTTGAAATAAAAATGGATGACTTCTCTAGTTGCTATAACGAGAATCACTCTACATTGTCTAGATAGCAAAAACACATGCAATAAAATAAATAATTTATCGGTACCAATTTCACAATTATCTTAATTTCTTGACAGAAAAAAAAACTATTTTTATTTAATGAAGAAAAGTTACATGAGTGCATACTTACAAGCTACCACCATCAACAAAGCAATCTAAATGAGGCCTGCATGTCCAAAATAAAACAAAAATACAGGGGTCATCGTTATAGAATTATAACACAGTGAAGTTGTCACAACCGGCAAGGATGACCAGTTATTTGGTTAACATAAAAATTAAAACAAAGAACTTTTTCCCAACTCATTGCTTCGACCTCTAAATTATTTTTTTATTCTTCAATTGGAATTCAAAGAGATTTATTTGTGGAGAAATAAGTACGCGTAATTATCACGGTTGTGTTGTGGTTGAGGGAGAAGGCCAAAAGCTAATTTAATTATCTCAAACATTGCATTGAAAGCATTTTCATAGATAATTAATTAGTCTTCAAACTATGCATTGGATTGTACAAAATTAGTGGAAATTTAATTCCCAAAAATGGAAACAGTACAAGCTTTAATTCTAAAAATTAATATTCAACACTCACTCTTTAATACTATGAAATAAAGTGTAATTAATGTGTTACACTTTGTTTCATATAATTACACTTTTAACCTCGTTTTAGGTGGGGAAGGGGGCGAAATTATTGAGGACATTACTTTTATACTTTTATTTTATTTTATGATGTTTCAGAGAAAAAAATTATTTACAAAATTAATGTTGCATAAAGTATTTTATTTCGAGACTACCCTTAATTAGTGGGAGTAATGTATAAAAAGAGTAAATGAGTCATTAATTAGAGAGATAAATGATAGGAAGTTACTTAATATTTTCCTTAAAATCTAACAAATTAATTGTATTTCTTAATATTTATGTCAAAACCTTAAACATTATATAATGTGGAATGAAGGGGGTATAAAGAGCATATATTAAGATTAAGATGCCTAAATGAAAATAAAAAAAATTTCAAATCTCAATTGCTTTGTACCATAAGAATTGAATGCATTTTATATTTTGAAAACATTAAATACGTTAATTTTTTTATTTAATGTTTTTTCAAGAGTAATTTTCATTCAAATCATATTTTTCAGGAAGAGTTATAATTTTTTTTTTTTTTATGAAATCAATAAGAGTTGTAATGATTCTGATCATCACCATTCCATTCAAGTATATAGGTTATACCTTTTCAAGTACATTATTGCCATATCTAATATTCATTAATCATAGATGTTAAAGACATGACAATATTTTAATAAATTAATGAAAGATCAATATTTATAAATAAAATTTATGCATTAAAAAAAGAAATAAAATTTCTAACAAGTGAACTTACACATTTTCATTTTCTCAAATAGTTCATTATCTATACTCTCTCTTTGTGTATAATGGTTCTACATTCCACTAAGATTATAATCTATGAACTCATACATAGTAACCAATCCTTGCCACCATTAGGTCGTCCCAAGTAGGTTTTTTCTTCTCTTATTTTAGTACAACTTTCACTCATGATTATTGAGAGTAGACAAATTACATCTTTTTTTCTATTTAGGGAGCCTCACAATCATAGTTTAAAAAACTAGACCTGTCAAAGCATCGGGTTGGTGGATCACTAGGAGGACCAATAGGTCGATAATTGAACCACATAAAGCGATACAAATAATATATTTTTTAATATATATATATATATTATTTATGTCATTAATAACTAAATAATATTGTTGGCTTAATGGCAAAATTGTGTACTACGGGTCCAGGGTACTGGCTTCAAACCTTAGAAGTGTGATTTTTATAGGAAGACGTGCACAACAGAAAAACTAACAAGACATGTACGGGGAAAAGCAAAAAATGATTAGATACCATATAAGACATGAAGAGGTGTTATTTTTTTCACTATAACCCGTTCAGATCAAGAACCACTGGTTAAACCACAAAACGATTGGGTCATACTCGGATCGACCATTACACTAGGTCTCAATTGGACTAGTTGATCTGAGACAACTTTTAAAATCAATGTTGCATAAAGTATTTTATTTCGAGACTACCCTTAAAACAAACTACAATCTTTGTCTCTGACACCACCTTTAACAGAATAAAAAAAAAGTTCATTAGTCAACATCATTTGAAAATTACAATAACCCAAGAAAGAATCAACCACAATTTAAACCTACACTTCGTTAATTTCCTTCCAAGTTTGGTAGGAGTGTGAGTTGTGCTTAAAGTGGCTTGATTCTTGGAGTAACACAATGGTGATAATCATTCATGTATGCTAATACAATCATTGCTTATTGATTAGTCTCCACCATAAGCAGATTTGTAAACACCAAATTTTGAAGCCTCTGTCCTTAATGAAGCCATAGGTAGAAGATATGGAATTTGTAAACATCAGACAATGGAATTTGTAAGGTTTTAGTTGCTGTTTGGTGTGTAATTTTCTAATACTGCTATTATTTGGATGGATGCAGTCTATGATTGAATTGAGTCGCACCCAAGATGAAGAAGTTGGAGATGGGACAACATCAGTCATCATTCTTGGTATGTTTTGAGCATATGTAGAATTGTAGATGCTTTCTTTTTAGTATTGAATCTTCATCTAATTCTATACCTTTTGTCATCCTGTTCTGAAAAATTTCTTTTAATGATTGATAATTTTATTATGAAATTGAATCTGAAGGCGAATATTCCACCGATCAGTTTTGCTATATTTTGCATGGTTTAGTAACAAGTCATGGCTCTTGATTGATGAATTCTAGATTTTGTTATGTACTTAATGGAGAGACAGATCTTTATTTGATTTATTGGGTTATATGTTGTCTCCCCCCTTCCTGCTGGTGATATGCTTCATGTTGTTGAAGCACTCATTGATAAGAATTATCATCCTACAGTTATATGCCGAGGTAATGTTTCTCTAAGTATTAAAAAATGATTCTTTTCTTTTCTAAAAGGATATCAGATTCTATATGCTGAATTTTATAATAATGTTATATGCAGCTTATAACAAAGCTTTGGAGGATGCCATTATTGTCCTTTGATAAAATTGCTATGCCCATTGATGCCAAAGATCGTAAGTTTTGTCGCTACTTTTTTCTTCTCATTTCTTAGGAGTGGAAGAGGGTAACATCCTTTTCTTATTCCAAATGATTTGCAAAAATTTACAATGAGCCGAGCCTTTTCAACAATACACGCTGCTGGTTTGTAGAAAAAGTGTCTAAGTAGGTGGCTGTTTAAATAGTTTGTGAGAGTTGGGGCCCGATAATTTCAAGGAACTTCCCAGTAGAGTAATGGAATTGGGTTTACTGGAATCCTCTAGCAATTTGTAAAATGTATTTATTAGGAAGGCCATGGATATACAATAAAATTACTATTAGCAAATTGACATTGTTTTCTTATTGATTTAGCTAGTTAGTGCCTCTGTTGTTTTAAGAGGATACTTGCATAACAAAATGGCTTAGTTGATGTGGCCTAAAAGCTTATAAACATGAGTACAACCCTTTTACCTACCAGAGGGGAATTGATAGATTGAGCTTCTTGACTTCATGTTTGATAGATTTGCTTTTAACTTTTTGTGGTTATTTCATCTAACGGCACTCACCAATATTCTAGAGTAGATAAATATATATACACACATACATAACTACTGATATTTAGTTTCTCTTTTACACAATCTTAACGTGAATAAAACTGCAGGAGGTATTGGAGATAGTCAACAGCTGCATAGGTACCAAATTCACTAGTCAATTTGGGGATTTAGTTGCTGTGAGTATCCTCTACCCCATGGTCAAGATTTTTAAATTTCAAATTTGTCTTTGTTCTTTTATCTTTATTTTGAGTTGTGAAAATTCACTACATGAGGGCCCCACCTACTTGGGGTTGGGAAAGATGGATGTACACAACCTTACCCTAAATAAATAATTACAATTCTTTTATTATGTGTTTGAATGTGGAATTTAATTTTTTTTACAAAATTCAAATACACAACATTTTGATTGCCTTGATTTAAATTCCTTTCATTTTGTAAATATTTTGTTTGAATGAGACAACTCAATTTCTTCTATTTTAATTTCCTTATTTGGATAAAGTAATTCAATTTCAATGAAATTCAAATTTTCATTTTTAAATATTTATTTAAAAATTAAAATTTCAATATTGAATGAAAATAAATGAGTCATTTTTTAAATAGTTAAATATTCAAAATAAATTTAACGTTATACAATATTTAATAATCATTTTTTTAATATTTAATAATTAAATAATCAAAATAATTTTAATACTAAACAATTTTGAATCTTACACAATATTCTTGTAGTAACACACAAAAAAACTTGGATTAAACAATACTGCAAAATTAAAGATGAATGATATGTAATTCCTTGTTCTTGTTAAAAAAAAAAAAAATTACCTAGTCTCGCAATAATTTTGAAAAACATATTGAAATTAAACAATTAATTAATTTAAGGACAATTATCTTCTACAAGATTTAAATATTGATATTAATTTCATTGTTCGTAAGAGAAAAAAAATACTTTAATCCATATCAAGACCTAAAATCATATATCATCAACATTGATGCCACTTCACTTATAATAATCAACTTTTTTTCTTGCTTTGTAAGAATGCAATTCCTCTCTATTCCTTGTTCACAATACCCTCACATAAAAGAAACAAAATAATATAAGTTACAACAAGCAAGACAAATAACCATAGTGAACATATCACTTCAACTAGGCATAAAAAATACACAATTTTATAATTTGAGAGTTGAAATGGAAAATGTAGACAAAAGGTTACTCACCAAGTTTCATTTTATAAGATGTGTTGAAACATAATCTGTCTTTTCGTGAATTGGAAAGGCTTACACAATAGTTGACTGCTTTGGATCATCAGCTAACCATTTAACATCTTTAGCCCATTGTTGTCTCTATTACGATCTGGTATCAAAGCTATGTCAAGTAACACTTCCTGAGTATCTTCATCATCGACTTTACCATCCATTTTTTCTATCATTCTGTCAAAAGAGTTGGTCATTTTATCCAAAGAAGCTGCTATTCCTCCTTTTTCTCTGATCTTTCCCGGGTGAGAATGTGTGCCAGAAGAAGTTGAACCTTGTATTTTTCCTTTTGTATCAGAGTTTGGTTCTTCTAAGTCTACAGTAGCACCTAAACCCATGAATTTCACTTCACTCGTTTCTCTATTCATCGCTTCATCAACATCCATAGCAGTTTCTTCTCCATGACCCGTGATTCTATCTTTAGCACACAAATCCATTATATCATCCCAGTTTTGAAGCACCTTGAATCAAAACGGTTTAGCCGATTTATGCGACTGGAAAAAAGAAAAGTCAAATCCAATCTATTTTGAATAACAAATAGCAAAATGTTGACTTTTTCCAACCTCAATCACCCTTATTGCCCAAATTCCTTTGATCTCTCGGTACATCATTAGCCAATACACACATGTTCCATCTCCAAATTTCATGTAAAATAATTTCTTGTTTCCTCATTATTATTAGATGACTCCATTGAAGTTAACCCTGCACGTAACAAATGTTAGATACAACCTACTTTATTCATTTGATTAGTCCACTGCACAATCATAGAAAATATTTCAAGCAAAGTTTTCATGCAATCGCAAAGTACAAAAAGTCTATCTTCAATAGCAAAGTTCAATAGTAACAAAGCACACAAAGTTAGTTTGTCTGTAATAACAAATTACATCTAAATAAGAACTATCTCTAAGCAAAGTTTCTTCTAACTTGATAGTTAGCAAACATATTCATAGCTAATGTATCTTGGAATCTTGTCTATTCCTTAGTAGCTTGAATAGCTGTGATATCATTTATGACATTATTTTGAACTTCTCCCCTTGATTGATGGACTAACTCTTCATCAACAACACATAAGAATTCTATGTTTTGAACTCTGAAAGTTGATCAGTTTGTTGTTCGTCTCTTATGAAATTGTGTAACACAAAACAAACATTGATATTTTTATTTGTGTCTTTATATCAAAAAATGAAGGAGTTCTTAATATACTCCATCTCAAGAATACATTAAGTGTTAAAAAAAAATATTTTAATGATAACCGTTTAATTTGATGTTTATTTCTTTAAAACAATTAGTATACAATTTAAATTATCATGTTACTTAGATTACTAAGATTATAAATTAGTTCTTGAAAACTTAACATTTATGTTAAGATGTTAATAACAATGTTGCATCATAAACCGCATAAGTGGTGCACGGTGCACGGTGCACCTAGGACGCAAATACAAATTTAAGAAGCTAAGGGTGTCCATGTAACGTAAAAACATCCATATCTAACCTTTGATTTATGGACGACATCCAAAAATTGAAATAAAAGATCACATACGATTAATGGAAACCACGATTCTTGATTGAAATAAGCGTGTTCATATTTTGGATGACAGAACTATCACAAACTATTTACCTGCGAAAAACTGAAACAAACTGAAATATCTTTAGCAACAAGCAGTACAATATGGTACGAAAAGTGACAAAAATTTAGACATAAGTATCAATGAGTGATTTCCTCATCTCATCGACAATGGCACTAGGTTGGGCTTCTCTCAGCTTGAAAACACTCTCAATCACTGAAAGTTCTGTTGCTGTGGTGTCTGAACCACAAAATGCTGTCCAATCATTTACCGTCATCCCAGCAGCTATTACTTCACTACCACGGTTAACAGTCCCGGCAACCAAAGGAACCTGAAGAAGTGTGGAAAGTTCATCCAAGTCTTCGATGGAGGTGTGAGGGTGGACCTGCACAAAGTGTATGGTCACAAATTATAGTACACATTTTTGAAATCAGGATATTCAAGAGGACAACATTGGGTCTTGTACTTACCAAACCACCTCTGTTGGAGAATACACAGTAACTGCCAACGAGAATATTACCTGCAACAGTCTGCCTGAAAACTTCTACTCCAAGAACATCTGCAATCATCTCCTCAGTTTCCTGAACAAAAATTTCACGATGAATAATAATAAAGCAGGACAGAATCATCTTGGATTAGAGTGGTCAAGTTACCTAGTCTTACCACACATGATAGCAAACTTCTCAATGAAAATTTGTCCATGCCTTTTATAGAAAACTATTTACAGTTTTCGTGAGTTGTGATCATAACCTAAAATTTTTGGATTTAGCTCTCTGATAAAGTAGAAAGTCTGTGAAGTTAAAATGCAGGGGTGTATCCACCCTCGATTTAAAGTGGCTAAGTTTACATGATACTTAAATTCTCAAGGGTATATACATACTTTCTCGCATTATACACTTTCTTACTTTACAGCAGTCAAATTCAAAAATTTAAATGATCAATTCAGATTGACAAGCAAATATGTGACATGTTGGCCATGTCTTTACTCAGCACCCATGCTCAACATGCAAATATAACTGTCTCCAAATCAAATTCCAATCCTAAATTAGTATAAGAGATTAGCATATGAAAGAAAAGACTATAATTTATAATAAGACAATACCTTGTCAAGATCAGTGTGTGTGAGGGCCACATGGTCATTACATGCTATACAATTTCCCAGAGCGGATAATCTTTCTTCTATACGGTGAACAGCAACTTGATCAGTGTCATACCCCATTTTTGACCCGTTTTTATTTCTTTTTTCTTGTCTTTTAAGCCGGAAATTTCCATCATTTCAGATGAAATTTCGGCAGGGAGGTATTTTAAAATACCTCAATTTTGTTTTGAAGACGCCCCTTTTTATTATTATTTATTTATTTACCTTTTTTTATTATTATTATTTTTATTTTTTTAGTTATTATTTTCTTCTTTTCTTTTCCTTTTATTAAGTGTTTTTTTTATTTCCGTTTTTTTATTAATATCTTTATTAGTATCTTCTTTTCGTTTTTTTTATTTTTTTATTATTATTATTATTATTATTTTTTTTATTTATTTTTATTTTATTTTATTTTGCTGTTTTATTTTTTTTTTTGTTTTTTTTCTTTCTTTCTTTCTTTCTTTTTCCTTTTCCTTTCCTTTTTCCTTTTTCTTTTCAGTTTTCTCGGTCCAGGCCCAGAGGGGCTCTTCGTTTTTTACCCTAATTATGTCCTTTAAATGCTGCATTAATTACTGTGCATGTCAGAGGGAGAGAGAGAGGGCAGAGGTGAATACGAACAGTCAGAATACCAACAGCCTAGCCACCACGAGCCACCACTCAACAGCCCCTTTCCTCCTCCGCGAACCACCACCATCGGCCTAGCCACCACTCAACCGCCACTCTCCTCCTCCGCGAACCACCACCATCGGCCTAGAGCCACCACTCAGAGCCACCACGAGCCACCACTCAGAGCCACCACTCAGCGCCACCCTCCCCCTCCGTGAACCACCAACACAAGAAAAAACCAAAATCATCTTGCTCATACTATTCATTTCCTTCCCTAGAAATCGAAACGTTAGAACAGAAACCCACGCGAACACAGTAACCCACTCACTCACGCGGCCTAAAGCCTACACCAACCACCACCATCAGCCGACACCCACACCCACACAACCCAAACTGTAACCGTTTCCACTCTGAAGCTTAAACGATAACATAAGAACAAAGGTAGTTCACTTTTTTTTTTTCTAAGATTCAAGGCTAGATCTAGGCTTTATCAGTATTGGTTTTCAAAAAATAACGGTGGATTTGAGAACTAGGGAAAAAAAGGAATTCAAAACATGTAGTTTTTTTAAAAAAGGAGGAGTTTCTTTTTCCGACGCGGCGGCGCCGCCACCCATGGCCGGCCAGCCACTGCGCCGGTAAACAGCTTCCGGCGGTGTGTGGTTAGAGAGAGAAGAGAGCTTCTGAAGCGTTTCTTTAGAGAGAGGAAGAAATTGGATTTATGTTATTTTAGGGTTTATTTTCGAATTTATACTGCTGCCATGACCAATACTATGGTGCACGCGGATCTCTGTGTCCCCATGGACCATCAGGGTTGAACCGTTAGATCCTAGATCTAACGGCCAATGTTATCCCCTGTTTTGATCAGATGCGTCTCACCTCTTGGTTTTTACTTTGTTCTTCTTCTCTTGTGACGTTTGATTAAGATCTAATGGCTAAAACTGTGCCTCCCCATGATCAAATCTGGACGCTTCGATCAATCTGACGATTCAGATTTGATCTGTTAAGCCCACTTTTTATTTTGAGCCCATTTCCTTTTTTCTGTTCCTTCTAGTATTTTACTTTCTGCACCCCCTTTTCTTCTCTTTTTTTTTTTTTTTTTATTACTTTTTTTATGCATCATATTTACTTTATGCCCTTGCATTTTTTATTTTCTTTATTTATTTTCCAGCACCATATCTATTTTACGTCTTGCATTTTATTTTCCAGTATCATTTATTTTTTGTCTTGCATTTTTATTTTGTTTATTTTTATTTTATGCATCATATTTACTTTATGTCTTGCATTTTTTATTTATTTTTAGCATCATGTTTATTTTATGTCTTGCATTTTTATTTTCTTTTTTTATTTTATTTCCAGCATTATATTTATCTTTATGTCTTGCATTTTTTTTTATTTATTTTTAGCATCATGTTTATTTTATGTCTTGCATTTTTATTTTCTTTTATTTTATTTCCAGCATTATATTTATCTTTATGTCTTGCATTTTTTATTTATTTTTAGCATCATGTTTATTTTATGTCTTGCATTTTTATTTTCTTTTATTTATTTCCAGCATCATATTTATTTTTATGTCTTGCGTTTTATTTTCTTTATTTATTTTATGCACCATATGTATTTATTGTTTTGTATTTCATGCATTTTATTATTTCTTCTAGCATATTTATTTTAATGCATTTGAAATTTTTATTTATTATTGTCAATTAGAATGTATCTAGGTCCAATGTAAATAAAAATAAAAATGAGAATCTGCACCGACACTCACATTTATTTTTATGTTTTCCGCCGAGGACGATCATGTGATTTGAACCGTATCCGAGGAAAAGGGCCCTCACTTGATCCAACGTCATTTTAAGGGATCCGGCGCGTTTAGACTTATCTCCGTATAACTAAAAAAAAAAAAAAAAGAGAGTCAAACAAAAAAACCAAAAAAAAACTTTCCATAATCGAAATTTCAAAAAAAGGGTCAATCTTTATCCTTTCTTTCTTAATCAAATCTTTAATCAACCTTTAATCAATCTAACTTTTTTTTCAATTTAAAATCAATCGAACTCACTTCTTTTATTTCTTCTATGCCTTTTCGGCCTCTTATCTTGCCTAAACTCTTCTTTTTTTCGAACTTTAAAATCAATCAAAACCAATCACTTGACTTTCTACCCCGAACTACATGATTTTGATCCCATTCGGGTATGTAGGCAAAAGACTTTGTCTTTCCAAATCAATAAAAATAACAAAAACATTTCTTTTCCTTTCCCTCGAACCTATCTCTTTAATCTTTTCACACTTGAGCATTTATTTCAAAACAAATAATTAATTTAGCATAAAGATAAAATAAGCAAGAGGTTCCTATAGAGTACTATAGACGTTTAGGGTGCTAGTACCTTCCCTTTGCGTAACCAACCCCCGGACCTTTGATCTCTCAAAAATAGGGTTTTTTCGAGCTTTCTCCCTTTTCTTCGGAAAAATAAAAGATCGGTGGTGATCTTAAATTGCGAGTCAATGCTAATCAATAGCTTGATATCCAAAAATCACCGCGACAGAAAAATGGCGACTCCACTGGGGATCACACTCCTAAGTGGGTTAAACCTATCTTGTTTTTCTTCATCTTTATGCTTTATTATTATTTGAAACTGTAAATACGTGCCTAAGTGTTTATCTTTTACGTGAGTGGTGAGATAAGTCCTACACCCGGACTTGAGGGAAACATAAGATAGGATGGTGGTATAATCATAGTGTCTTTCCGAGAGTGAGTTTCGGATGTGGCACATGTGATAACCCCGCTCAATGGAGGGATCTTGGGAATATTACTATGTTGGCATGAGTAGTCGTGTTCAGCATTAATATTTCCAAGCGACCTATGAAGTTGAGGACCTTTAGTTACCTTTAACCCATCTTAGCCTTTTAGGACGTAGTGCGGTGGCTAATCAAGAGTAGTCTTGAATTGGTTGATACGCGATACTACACTCAAACGAGGCTTTCCTATGGACGTTGTTGGACCGGGAGTAGTCCCGTAATCCGACAATATCCGGAAGTGGTCAATGACTTTGGGAACTTGGTAGAACCCGTGATACAGGTACATATGAAACCATAGTCCTTACCAAATGGCGTGTTTACCCTTAACTCCAACATTTTGGACTTAACTTCACCATGTTTTCTCCATACTGTGGCATAATCATGCATACATGCATCCATGCATAAACTCTTTTTTTTCATCCAAATTATCGAAGGACTTAGACAAGCTTTTTGTAAACTTTGTAGATATGGACATCCCACTGAGAAGCACTAGGAAGTACCTTTTCAAAAAAACAGACCTGTTGAGATTAAGGGAGCTAGCATCTTTAGTAAGTGATCCAGTTGATTTTCAAGCTCATCATGGGAAGTTGCTCAGAATTCTTAGAGTAGATGTTGAGGAAGGATGCCTAGAGACCCTGGTTCAGTTCTATGACCCGCTCTACCATTGCTTCACATTTCCCGATTACCAGCTTGTCCCCACACTTGAAGAGTACTCCTACCTAGTTGGTTTACCCGTACCAGACAAGATACCTTTCCATGGTTTTGAGCCTACCCCTAAACCCTCCGACATCGCAGCCGCCCTCCATCTTAAAACCTCTATCATCCAAGCAAACCTTACCTCTAAAGGAGGCCTCCAAGGTCTTCCCACCCACTTCCTCTACCAACAAGCCTCCATATTTGCTGAAGCAGCTAGTATACTTGCCTTCCATTCTATCCTAGCCCTCCTTATATATGGCCTTTTACTCTTCCCAAATATTGACAACTTCATCGATATCAATGCCATTAAGATCTTTCTTACAAAGAACCCCGTACCCACTCTACTCGCCGATACCTACCATTCTATCCATGACCGTACCCAGGCTGGCCGTGGAACCATTTCTTGTTGTGCACCTTTACTCTATCAGTGGTTTACCTTCCACTTACCTCAATCCCGTGCCTTCAAGACCAATGATGATAAGCTTTCTTGGCCTCGCCGAATCATGACTCTTGACCCATCTGACATTGTTTGGTACCAAGCAGCTAGTGATGTTGGAGAGATTATTGTGAGTTGTGGTGAATATCCCAACGTACCTCTTTTGGGTATGCGTGGCGGAATTAGCTACAACCCGCTTCTCGCTCGACGACAATTTGGGTACCCGATAAAGACAAAACCAAACAACTTTGCCTTGACTAATGAATTCTATCTTAACCATGGAGATCATTCGAACAAAAGGGAAAGATTCGCACAAGCTTGGAGCGCTATCCGCAGACTCAACAGAAGTCAGTTGGGAAAGAAATCAGACTATGTACATGAATCTTACACCCAGTGGGTTATTGATAGGACCAAGAGCTTTGGCCTACCCTACCGCTTACCTAGATACCTATCGTCCACCATCCCACCATCATCCTTGCCTATCCCCTTTGATACTAAGGAAGAGTTTCATGAACAATTAACCAAAGAAAGGCAAGAAAAAGAAACTTGGAAGAGGAGATGCCAGGAGCTCGAGCAAGAGAATGAGACTTTGAAGGGGAAGATAGCCCAACAGAGCCGTGAGCTTTTTATCCAGAACCAGAGGATGGTTGAGAAGGACGACTTGCTTCGTCGGAAAGACGCTTTGCTCCACCGAGATGCTAGAAGGAAGAGGAGGTTTATGGATTTGTTCTCCCGTGCACATTCAGATTCCGAGGATCCATCTACTCCGGGAGTTTGAGTCTGAAGTTCTTAGGACCTTATGTTTAGATTTTAGCTCCCGAAATCTCTTGACTTGTAAAAAAAAAAAAAAAAAAAAAAAAAAAAAAAAAAAAACCTATAATTTCTTTGTAATATTCCAATGCTTAAGTGAAGTGTTTCAGTTTATGATGTTTACAATTTCTCTAACAAGTTCTTCGATAATAATTTGTTCCCTTTCTTTTTGCATAAGCATAAGCATGCATCATGTTGCATTCATGGTTTCTAAATCGAGTCTCACACTGTGTTCACTACTTCAAAAAGGGGGGAGTCAATCAACCGCCGCCCAAGGAAAGTGGCCCGACGAATTCTCCACAAACCAACTCGCATTTACAACACCAGGGCCAATCGGAAGAGGATGGATATAGTTGAACAAGAAAATCAGAGTCTCAGGGAGGAGGTTGCCACTTTACGAGAGGGAATGGATAGGTTGACGACCATGATGAGTGCACTCCTGTCAGCCCAGAACTCTCAAGCTGCCGCCGCTGCTGTAGAGCAGCCTTTGGTGAGCACAACCCCGCTATCTACGGTGACTTCTCCACCCCTCTTTTTGCCTCCAGGTTGTACATGGGGAATGCCACCTCCAGTCTGTGGAAGCTCCCAGCCCGCTGTATCTGAAGCTCCACCTCCTTTTGCTCAGCAATCAGCACCGGTTCCGCAACCCAGTACCTCTTTCCCTCAAGCTGCAATGACTTATTCAGCTCCACTGATTCACACTATTCAACAAGAGGTTGAACCAATTTTCCAAGCTGAAAATGTTGTAGCCTTCGACAAGATGGAAGAACTCCAAGAAAGATTTGATGGTATGCAAAGGGAAGTCGAAGCCCTCCGAGGAAGAGATCTGTTCGGGAAGGACGCCTGTGAATTATGCTTGGTCCCAAATGTTACTATCCCTCACAAGTTCAAGGTGCCAGACTTCGAGAAGTATAAAGGGAACTCTTGTCCCCGCAGTCACTTGGTGATGTACGCGCGGAAAATGTCCATGTATACTGACAATCATAAGCTGCTTATTCATTTCTTTCAGGACAGCCTGACTGGGGCCGCTCTGAAGTGGTATATGAATTTGGACAGTGCGAGCATTCGTACTTTCAATGACCTGGGTGAAGCGTTCATCCGGCAGTATAAGTACAATTTGGACATGGCCCCAGATCGTGATCAGCTCCGTGCGATGACACAAAAAGAGAAGGAAACGTTCAAGGAGTATGCCCAGCGTTGGAGGGAAGTGGCTGCCCAGATTGTCCCGCCGTTGGAAGAAAGGGAAATGACCAAAATATTTCTGAAGACCCTGAGCCAGTTTTATTACGAGAAAATGGTTGCAAGTGCACCAACAGACTTCACTGAAATGGTCAACATGGGTGTGCGATTAGAGGAAGGTGTCCGAGAGGGACGTTTGGCTGTGGAAAGTACCCCTGCCGCAAGTAATGCCAAGAAGTTTGGAGGCCACTTTGCGAAGAAGAAAGATCAAGAGGTGGGAATGGTAGCTCATGGTAAGCCTCAGCAGAATTTCACCCCATATCGTCAGGTTGCGAATGTCGCATCCACTATCCCAAACCCATCATATCACCAACAAAGGCCACATTACCCCTACCCGTACCCTCCACAACAATACCCTCCACAACAATACCCTCCACAACAATACCCTCCACAACAATACCATCAGCCACAATACCCTCAAAAACAACAAAATCGCCCGCAGACCCCCCAACAACCATATCATTCACAAAACCGTATCATTCACAAAACCGCCAGAAAACAACCTTTGATCCAATCCCGATGAAATATGCTGACTTACTCCCCGCCCTGCTCGCCAAAAACCTTGTCCAGGTCAGAACACCCCCTCGTACACCAGATGTTTTACCTCCCTGGTTTCGTCATGATTTAACCTGCGCTTTCCACCAAGGGGCCCCAGGTCATGACGTTGAAAACTGCTATGTCCTGAAGAATGAAGTGCAAAAACTAGTCCGGGCCAACTTGCTATCCTTCAAAGATCAGAATCCCAATGTTCAGGCGAACCCTCTGCCGAACCATGGGCCTGCTGTCAACATGATACAAGATTGTGATGAAGACGGTGTCATCCTGAACGTCCAGCACGTCCGAACTCCCCTGGTCCCAATACATATCAAGATGTGCGAGGCAGCTCTGTTTGACCATGATCATGCAGCGTGTGAAATATGTCCTGTGAATGTAAAAGGATGCCCGAAGGTACAAGAGGACATACAAAGGCTGATAGACAATAGAGAACTAATCATCACGAGGAAGGACAAGGAAGTGTGCGTCATCACCCCTGAGTTTCAGCGGTTGGAAATAAGCTATAACAGTGGGGAATCAACTACTACTCCACTGGTGATTAGCTTGCCAGGACCTATGCCGTATGCTTCTCTAAAAGCGGTCCCTTACAAGTATAGTGCCACGATGTTGGAAGGTGGGCAGGAGGTGCCTTTGCCCTCTCTAACTCCTGCGATTTCTGTGGACAACATTGCTAGTGACGGTAAAGTTCTAAGGAATGGACGTGTTATCCCCACATTGTTTGCAAAGAAAGTGAATGATCCGGCAGTTAAACAGGCGACAGTGAATGGCCCCGGTACAAGGAAGGAAGTAGGCCAATCCAATGGGACTAGCAAGAATTCTGATCATGACGAGATTCTGAAACTGATCCAGAAGAGTGAGTATAAAGTAGTAGACCAGTTGTTGCAAACTCCCTCTAAGATATCCATTTTGTCTCTGCTATTGAACTCAGAAGCACACCGTGAGGCTCTAATGAAAGTGTTGGACCAAGCTTTTGTGGAGAGGGACGTGACTGTTAATCAATTGGACAGTATAGTAGGAAACATTACTGCCTGCAATAATTTAAGTTTTAGTGATGAAGAGCTTCCTGAGGAGGGGAGGAACCACAATCTGGCGTTACATATATCGGTGAACTGCAAGTCTGATGCTTTGTCGAATGTACTTGTGGACACTGGTTCCTCATTGAATGTAATGGCCAAATCCACATTAGACCAACTTTCCTACCGGGGGCCTCCCATGAGAAGAAGCGGGGTGGTTGTCAAAGCGTTTGATGGATCAAGAAAGTCTGTTATCGGGGAGGTTGATTTGCCCGTTACAATTGGGCCGTTTGTTTTCCAAATTACATTCCAGGTGATGGATATCCAAGCCGCATACAGTTGCCTTTTGGGTAGGCCATGGATCCATGAAGCTGGGGCCGTGACATCCACCTTGCATCAAAAGCTGAAGTTTGTCAGAAATGGGAAATTGATCACTGTGAGTGGAGAGGAAGCCTTGTTGGTTAGTCATTTGTCAGCTTTTTCCTTTATTGGTGCTGATGAAACAGAAGGAACCTCTTTCCAAGGCCTGACTTTAGAGGGTAAAAAGCCAGAGAAAAATGAAGTATCTTTTGCTACTTGGAAGAGCGCACAGAAAGTGGTGCAGGAAGGAACAGGTGTAGGATGGGGAAAAGTTGTGCAGTTGCTGGAGAGTAAAAACCGTGAAGGACTGGGATTTGCTTCTTCTGCAGGATCCGCAACGAACAGTGTTGGATCAAGCTCCATTACTAGCACCTTTTGTAGCGCCGGGTTCATCAACAACTCGCCAGAAGCCAATGCTGTCTTGGAAGATGCTCCTGAAGAGATAGTGCTTGCATTTGTCACACCTGGAAAACTTGTTCGCAACTGGGACGCGGTTGACATCCCTTCAGTGGTTCATGCATCAAAGTAATGTGTCTTTGTTTTTCTGTTTGTTTGTTTTTCAAAAAAGGATCCTTTCGTCTTGCCCAGGACGAAAGCGCAATTATGTAGGGCTGTTTTGTTTCAAGCACTACTCTTATTAATGGAAAATGTGGTTTATCCCGATATCTATGCTTATTGCTCTTTCTGGAAAATGGTAACACAAAAAACCCAAAATATTTTATTTTTGTTTTCTGATTTCAATTAATTATAAAAAGTCCGCATTGTTCACTCATTTTCTAAAATCAATCATCAATCATATGCAGACTAGGCATTTATGAGCCCGTTGAACATAATAACCCTGCACCCTCTCCCAACTACGAATCTCCTGTCTACGAGGCTGAAGAGGAGGAGGATGATGAAATCCCGAAGGAACTTGCTCGGTTATTGGAATATGAAAAGAAAACCATTCGGCCTCATGAGGAGGTAGTAGAGGTGATTAACTTGGGAACCGAGGAAGATAAGAAGGAAGTCAAGATTGGGGCATCGCTTGAGGCAACTGTCAAACGAAGGGTGATTGAATTACTCAAAGAATACGTCGATGTGTTCGCATGGTCGTACCAAGATATGCCCGGCTTGGATCCCCGTATTGTGGAGCACCGTTTGCCTTTGAAGCCCGAATGCCCACCGGTCAAACAGAAACTGAGAAGAACTCGCCCTGACATGGCTCTCAAGATCAAAGAGGAAGTACAGAAGCAGATCGATGCAGGTTTTCTTGTCACATCAGAGTATCCCCAATGGTTAGCCAACATAGTGCCTGTTCCAAAGAGGGACGGCAAGGTCAGGATGTGCGTTGACTACCGGGATTTGAACAAGGCTAGTCCGAAAGATGACTTTCCTCTACCTCACATCGATGTATTGGTTGACAGCGCTGCAAAGTCCAAGGTCTTCTCCTTCATGGACGGTTTCTCTGGGTACAATCAGATCAAGATGGCAGTTGAAGATAGAGAAAAGACATCTTTCATCACGCCTTGGGGCACCTTTTGTTACAGGGTAATGCCTTTTGGGTTGATAAATGCAGGTGCCACTTACCAAAGAGGCATGACCACTCTCTTTCATGACATGATGCACAAAGAGATAGAAGTGTACGTGGATGATATGATTGTCAAGTCAGGCACTGAAGAAGAACATGTCGAGTACTTGCTGAAGATGTTTCAACGGCTGAGAAAGTACCAACTTCGACTGAATCCCAACAAATGTACCTTTGGTGTTAGATCTGGAAAACTCTTAGGTTTCTTTGTCAGTCAGAAAGGTATTGAAGTAGATCCTGACAAGGTCAGGGCCATTAGAGAAATGCCGGTTCCACAAACAGAGAAACAAGTGAGAGGTTTTCTTGGGCGTCTAAATTACATTTCTCGTTTCATCTCGCACATGACAGCCACGTGCGGACCTATATTCAAGTTGCTTCGAAAAGATCAAGGGGTTGTTTGGACCGAAGATTGTCAAAAGGCTTTTGATAGTATCAAGAATTATCTGCTAGAACCTCCAATTCTTATACCTCCAATTGAAGGAAGGCCTCTGATTATGTACTTGACTGTGTTAGAAGATTCTATGGGCTGTGTGCTCGGACAACAGGATGAGACCGGAAGGAAAGAACATGCCATCTACTACTTGAGCAAGAAGTTTACAGATTGTGAGTCCAGGTACTCCCTACTTGAGAAAACTTGTTGTGCACTAGCCTGGGCTGCCAAGCGTCTTCGTCACTACATGATTAACCACACCACCTGGCTAATATCCAAAATGGACCCGATCAAGTATATCTTTGAGAAACCCGCTCTGACAGGAAGAATTGCTCGTTGGCAGATGTTGTTATCCGAGTATGATATCGAATACCGCACCCGGAAAGCAATTAAGGGAAGTGTTCTTGCTGATCATTTGGCTCACCAACCAATTGAGGACTATCAACCCATCAAGTTTGACTTTCCTGATGAAGAGATTATGCACTTGAAGATGAAGGATTGTGATGAACCATTGCTTGGAGAAGGTCCAGATCCCGAGTCTAGATGGGGTTTGATTTTTGATGGAGCCGTGAATGTCTTTGGCAATGGAATTGGGGCAGTTATTATCACTCCTGAAGGTAATCATCTCCCTTTCGCTGCAAGGTTACAGTTCGATTGCACCAACAATATGGCAGAATATGAAGCATGTATCTTGGGCATTGAAAAAGCCATTGACTTGAAAATCAAGAACCTTGACATTTACGGGGATTCAGCTCTCGTAATCAACCAAATCAAAGGAGAATGGGAAACTCGCCACCCCGGCTTGATTCCATACAAAGATTATGCGAAGCATTTGCTAACCTTCTTCAACAAAGTGGAGCTTCACCACATCCCTCGTGATGAGAACCAGATGGCAGATGCGTTAGCAACTTTATCCTCCATGTACGAAGTGAGTCACCGGAACAATTTGCCAACAATCAGAATTCAGCGCCTCGAGAGGCCCGCCCACGTGTTTGCAGTCGAAGAGGTTGTTGATGATAAGCCCTGGTTCCATGATATCAAGTGTTTCCTTCAAAGCCAGGAATATCCACCCGAAGTATCCAACAAAGACAGGAGAACTTTGAGAAGATTGTCTGGTAATTTCTTCCTAAATGGGGATGTTTTGTACAAAAGAAACTTTGACATGGTACTACTCAGGTGTGTAGATAAGCAAGAAGCAGAATTTTTGATGCATGAGATACATGAAGGCTCCTTTGGTACTCACTCCAATGGACATGCAATGGCTAGGAAGTTGTTGAGAGCAGGTTACTACTGGATGTCGATGGAAACAGATTGTTGCAAGCATGCCAGGAAGTGCCACAAATGCCAGATTTATGCTGACAGAATTCATGTACCACCAACTACACTTAATGTTCTTTCTTCTCCGTGGCCCTTCTCTATGTGGGGCATCGATATGATTGGTAGAATCGAACCGAAGGCTTCAAACGGGCATCGTTTCATTCTAGTGGCTATTGATTACTTCACCAAGTGGGTTGAAGCAGCATCTTATGCAAATGTGACTAAGCAAGTTGTGGTCCGCTTTATCAAGAATCAGATCATCTGCCGTTATGGTGTGCCCAACAGAATCATTACAGATAATGGAACGAACTTGAATAACAAGATGATGAAAGATTTGTGTGAAGAGTTCAAGATTGAGCATCACAATTCCTCTCCTTACAGACCTCAGATGAATGGCGCAGTTGAAGCTGCAAACAAGAATATCAAGAAGATAGTGCAGAAGATGGTGGTCACATACAAAGACTGGCATGAGATGCTACCGTATGCTTTGCATGGGTATCGTACTTCAGTGCGTACTTCAACAGGGGCAACCCCCTTCTCTTTGGTGTATGGTATGGAAGCAGTACTCCCTGTGGAGGTTGAGATTCCATCGATGAGAGTTCTAATGGAGGCCCAGTTATCAGAAGCTGAATGGTGCCAAAGCAGATATGATCAGTTGAATCTAATTGAAGAAAAACGCATGAAAGCCTTGTGCCACGGACAACTTTATCAACAGAGGATGAAGCAGGCTTTCGACAAGAAGGTTCGTCCTCGTGTGTTTCAAGAAGGAGATCTTGTTCTCAAGAAGGTTTTATCTTTCCAACCCGACTCTAGGGGCAAGTGGACGCCTAATTACGAAGGCCCATATGTCGTCAAGAGAACTTTCTCTGGTGGTGCACTGACTCTTACAACTATGGATGGGGATGAGCTCCCTCGTCCCGTGAATGCGGATGCAGTCAAGAAATACTTTGTCTAAAAATAAAAGAACAGCTCGGTAAGTCGAAAACCCGAAAGGGCGGCTTAGGCAAAAATGAGCGTCTCGGTGGGTCGAAAACCCGAAAGGGCGGCCCAGGCAAAAATTAGAGACATCAAACAAAAAAATAATTAGCCTGATAGGTCGAAAACCCGAAAGGGCGATCTATGCAAAAGTTAAAGATCAAAAGACAAAGTAACTGCATCGAGATGATCTTTGTTCATTTGGGGCACAATGGAATGTCAGGGAGACCCTGAATCTGAAGCATCCAAACAGTGGAATTCAAGGTTGTCAGAGGGAACAACGGTTATTGTGTTCAATGAACCTTCAACTTATATTTACCATTTTCCAAAACTTTGTAAGATCAGTGGAGCCATGCCATTGGCAGGTCATCACTCTTTCAAATAAATTTGAGCCTGTTGCCTTTCATTTGGAATTCTCATTTATTCAGCTTATAAAACCTTTCCTTTTTTATGGTAGCATTTGAAACAAAATATTTCTCAAAATCATAAATTTTCTTTCATGTCTTTTTTGAGAAGCACAAACAACAAAACACTTTTTCTTTGAACTCGTGAATAGATGAAGGGTGTGTCAACAGCTACCATGAGAATGGGTAAACCTTGCAGGTTGCACGTGGTCAATTGCTTTTGTTTTCTAAAAAAAAAAAAAAAAAAAATAAATAATAATAATAATAATAATAAGCATGACCACAGAAGCACCAGCTCTTCTACCATGTATTTTGGGATTGGCACGTTCTCCCAAGAAATGTTTATTCCCCATCAGTTGCTGCATACGCCGGGCTTTACCCCGTCACTATTTTGATACACCCTGGTGGCATCATCCCCATTGAAGATTGCCAAGTGTTTGTGATGCGACGTCGGGTCACTTTCCATCTTACCTGTCCAATCTTGTTCCATCAAATCTATCATTCACACAATCATACAAGTCAATCCTCCATACAGTCATACAAGTCGTGTCGTCATTCAGGCATTCATACATATACACATTCATGCATATACAATAAAGACAATATCATGCGTACATGGCTGCATTAACCATCATGAGTCTTGCTTCATTTATCTTTTCATTTCAATCAATCATGAATAATTTGTAACCTTCTATTTCCCCGAGTGTCATCCCCAATGGGTCTGATCCAAAGGTGTCACCCTCTCTCCGCCAAGTGGCAATTTCTTTAATGAACAGCTTGTGCATCATTTGCCTCTGTTTCATGTCATCAGTTGGCTAGTTCGGCAATAACCTGAACAGTTGACATTCATCTTTGTTTTTTGTCAATTGACTAGTTCAGCAATAACCTGAACAGTTGACATTTATCTTTGTCTTTTTGTCAGTTGACTAGTTCGGCAATAACCTGAACAGTTGACATCTATCTTTGTTTCTTGTCAATTGACTAGTTCGGCAATAACCTGAACAGTTGACATTTATCTTTGTTTCTTATCAGTTGGTTAGTTCAGCAATAACCTGAACAGTTGACATTTATCTTCAATTCTTGTCAGTTGATCAGTTCAGCAATAACCTGAACAGTTGACATCTATCTTTGTTTCTTATCAGTTGATTAGTTCGGCAATAACCCGGACAGTTGATATGTATCTTTGTTTTTGTCAGATTGGCTAGTTCGGCAATAACCCGAACAGTTGACATTTATCTTTGTTCCTTATCAGTTGGCTAGTTTGGCAATAACCCGAACAGCTGACATTTACCCCCAGTAAAACCATGTGATCCCCAGTCGGACCCCTTTTCTTTAACAAAATCGGGTACCATTTGGTTTTGTTATTCCCAGTCAAGCCATTTACCTCGTCTTGCATTCATACTTGCATCGCAAGCATTCGCAACATTACGTGCATAACAGTGCATTCATAGCATTTTGTAGTTGAAATTGGTCAAAAATGGTGTACTCTGTATTTAAATCTCTTCGACCCGTCGCTTTAAAAGTTTCACTTTTAAATCTCCGTAACGAAGAGACTTAAATAGGGGCATCTGTCATACCCCATTTTTGACCCGTTTTTATTTCTTTTTTCTTGTCTTTTAAGCCGGAAATTTCCATCATTTCAGATGAAATTTCGGCAGGGAGGTATTTTAAAATACCTCAATTTTGTTTTGAAGACGCCCCTTTTTATTATTATTTATTTATTTACCTTTTTTTATTATTATTATTTTTATTTTTTTAGTTATTATTTTCTTCTTTTCTTTTCCTTTTATTAAGTGTTTTTTTTATTTCCGTTTTTTTATTAATATCTTTATTAGTATCTTCTTTTCGTTTTTTTTATTTTTTTATTATTATTATTATTTTTTTTTTTATTTATTTTTATTTTATTTTATTTTGCTGTTTTATTTTTTTTTTTTTTTTTCTTTCTTTCTTTCTTTCTTTTTCCTTTTCCTTTCCTTTTTCCTTTTTCTTTTCAGTTTTCTCGGTCCAGGCCCAGAGGGGCTCTTCGTTTTTTACCCTAATTATGTCCTTTAAATGCTGCATTAATTACTGTGCATGTCAGAGGGAGAGAGAGAGGGCAGAGGTGAATACGAACAGTCAGAATACCAACAGCCTAGCCACCACGAGCCACCACTCAACAGCCCCTTTCCTCCTCCGCGAACCACCACCATCGGCCTAGCCACCACTCAACCGCCACTCTCCTCCTCCGCGAACCACCACCATCGGCCTAGAGCCACCACTCAGAGCCACCACGAGCCACCACTCAGAGCCACCACTCAGCGCCACCCTCCCCCTCCGTGAACCACCAACACAAGAAAAAACCAAAATCATCTTGCTCATACTATTCATTTCCTTCCCTAGAAATCGAAACGTTAGAACAGAAACCCACGCGAACACAGTAACCCACTCACTCACGCGGCCTAAAGCCTACACCAACCACCACCATCAGCCGACACCCACACCCACACAACCCAAACTGTAACCGTTTCCACTCTGAAGCTTAAACGATAACATAAGAACAAAGGTAGTTCACTTTTTTTTTTTCTAAGATTCAAGGCTAGATCTAGGCTTTATCAGTATTGGTTTTCAAAAAATAACGGTGGATTTGAGAACTAGGGAAAAAAAGGAATTCAAAACATGTAGTTTTTTTAAAAAAGGAGGAGTTTCTTTTTCCGACGCGGCGGCGCCGCCACCCATGGCCGGCCAGCCACTGCGCCGGTAAACAGCTTCCGGCGGTGTGTGGTTAGAGAGAGAAGAGAGCTTCTGAAGCGTTTCTTTAGAGAGAGGAAGAAATTGGATTTATGTTATTTTAGGGTTTATTTTCGAATTTATACTGCTGCCATGACCAATACTATGGTGCACGCGGATCTCTGTGTCCCCATGGACCATCAGGGTTGAACCGTTAGATCCTAGATCTAACGGCCAATGTTATCCCCTGTTTTGATCAGATGCGTCTCACCTCTTGGTTTTTACTTTGTTCTTCTTCTCTTGTGACGTTTGATTAAGATCTAATGGCTAAAACTGTGCCTCCCCATGATCAAATCTGGACGCTTCGATCAATCTGACGATTCAGATTTGATCTGTTAAGCCCACTTTTTATTTTGAGCCCATTTCCTTTTTTCTGTTCCTTCTAGTATTTTACTTTCTGCACCCCCTTTTCTTCTCTTTTTTTTTTTTTTTTTATTACTTTTTTTATGCATCATATTTACTTTATGCCCTTGCATTTTTTATTTTCTTTATTTATTTTCCAGCACCATATCTATTTTACGTCTTGCATTTTATTTTCCAGTATCATTTATTTTTTGTCTTGCATTTTTATTTTGTTTATTTTTATTTTATGCATCATATTTACTTTATGTCTTGCATTTTTTATTTATTTTTAGCATCATGTTTATTTTATGTCTTGCATTTTTATTTTCTTTTTTTATTTTATTTCCAGCATTATATTTATCTTTATGTCTTGCATTTTTTTTTATTTATTTTTAGCATCATGTTTATTTTATGTCTTGCATTTTTATTTTCTTTTATTTTATTTCCAGCATTATATTTATCTTTATGTCTTGCATTTTTTATTTATTTTTAGCATCATGTTTATTTTATGTCTTGCATTTTTATTTTCTTTTATTTATTTCCAGCATCATATTTATTTTTATGTCTTGCGTTTTATTTTCTTTATTTATTTTATGCACCATATGTATTTATTGTTTTGTATTTCATGCATTTTATTATTTCTTCTAGCATATTTATTTTAATGCATTTGAAATTTTTATTTATTATTGTCAATTAGAATGTATCTAGGTCCAATGTAAATAAAAATAAAAATGAGAATCTGCACCGACACTCACATTTATTTTTATGTTTTCCGCCGAGGACGATCATGTGATTTGAACCGTATCCGAGGAAAAGGGCCCTCACTTGATCCAACGTCATTTTAAGGGATCCGGCGCGTTTAGACTTATCTCCGTATAACTAAAAAAAAAAAAAAAAGAGAGTCAAACAAAAAAACCAAAAAAAAACTTTCCATAATCGAAATTTCAAAAAAAGGGTCAATCTTTATCCTTTCTTTCTTAATCAAATCTTTAATCAACCTTTAATCAATCTAACTTTTTTTTCAATTTAAAATCAATCGAACTCACTTCTTTTATTTCTTCTATGCCTTTTCGGCCTCTTATCTTGCCTAAACTCTTCTTTTTTTCGAACTTTAAAATCAATCAAAACCAATCACTTGACTTTCTACCCCGAACTACATGATTTTGATCCCATTCGGGTATGTAGGCAAAAGACTTTGTCTTTCCAAATCAATAAAAATAACAAAAACATTTCTTTTCCTTTCCCTCGAACCTATCTCTTTAATCTTTTCACACTTGAGCATTTATTTCAAAACAAATAATTAATTTAGCATAAAGATAAAATAAGCAAGAGGTTCCTATAGAGTACTATAGACGTTTAGGGTGCTAGTACCTTCCCTTTGCGTAACCAACCCCCGGACCTTTGATCTCTCAAAAATAGGGTTTTTTCGAGCTTTCTCCCTTTTCTTCGGAAAAATAAAAGATCGGTGGTGATCTTAAATTGCGAGTCAATGCTAATCAATAGCTTGATATCCAAAAATCACCGCGACAATCAGGTAGACTGTTTCTCAAATGTTGAAGCTCTTCAGCAACAGCCATGTCAGAAAGATCAATACCATAAGTCAGTACAATATCATAACTGGAGCTGAGTTCCATTCTATGTCACCAGCAACAGTTACTTTGCATGAATCAAGAATGAATAGCTTTTAATTCTGCACCACTTAAAATTTATTTTCGTACTGTTGTGGAGGAGGCAAATGAGGGGTAGGATCATATGTATAGCACTTTTAAATACAGTACTGCCAAAAAGTCCTTTTCAAAAATTAAAAGTTTGATCATTTTATTAAATGAACTTTGAAAACCAAGCATCTATGATGCAATGACATACTGAAATCAAAGACTAAAAGACCAACTTTTGATCACTCTTACTTCCATTACAAAATATGAAGGTACTTAGTATGGTATACCATGGATGAACTGTCAATCATTCACAATCAGAACCTCATACATCTAGTACACAAATGTTTAACCATTTACAACGCCCGAAAATTGAGGTTAGATTAGTTTGCCAATGCTATTTAAAAGAAAGATTGGAGTAATTGGTGGTTGGTTGGGTACAAAGATGTTTTGAGAGGCAAAGACCTGACATTAACATAGCATCAAACAGTACTGTGAATAGAAATAAACAGCAGAATAATAGGAATCACCTTGGTCTGTGGTGGTATGGGGCAAGAGAAGCCCGTTCTTGTTTCCTGCAAACCAATAAATAGGGAAGCTAATTATGACAGGTCTAAATCTAATAAATCAATAAATAAAATAAATTGATGTAACTGTTTTTTATTCTTTTACTAAATGAAGAATATGCCACTGACAGAAAAAGAGTGTGTGGAACCATCACTTAAAGGCAATGGCAGAGATCCAGATTGAATAAACTCCTCTAGAAGTACTTATAGTAGGAGAAAATAAGAAGTTAAATGAATCAAATTTTTTTCGTTAAAATCAACTTATCCACCTCAATTTTTTAGAAGCTCTCTCATCTAACTTCACAAAAAGCTGAAGTGCACAAGCTATTTTTAACTTATGGGAGAAGTTTGATTCATTTTATCTCTTGATTTTCTTTTCCTAGAAGTGCTTATTGAAAGATTTATTCAAACTGGTTTATAGTCCAAGGCAAGGAGTGTTTAACAACTAGGGGAAAAAAACTTTACCAACACAAAGACGACCAACGATACGAGTGCCACCAATGGAGGTCTTGACCACAGGAATAACATCTGCTAACTCAGCCTCAAATCCACTGTTTCAAACAGCACGTTAATTTATTCATATGGAGAAATGTTATGGCAATTTCCATCCATTTGAAACCAAGCACAAAGAGGTGTATTTTCACTAGTTCAAAAAGAATGAGAACCTGTAGAAGTTTTCGGAACCTCCAATAGCAAACAAACAATAGGCATTGGTAAGTTTTGAGAAGACTCCAACTTCACAATTATTCTCAAACTGAAGTCCTGCAGGAAACACATAATCAGTATATTATTTAAAGGAGAAAAATGTTTTCCACAAAAGAAGATCGCATACCAACATATACGATATATTGGTGACTTAAAATAACCAACATGAACAAATTCCTTAGAAAATGCAGACTAAACAACAGAGAAAAATGTAACTGTATCATCACTTACTAGTTGCCATGACAGAGATGCCGGAAATCTTTGACCAAAGTAACCAGCTTAATATCTGCAGCATTAGTTATCTAATTAGGAAAACAAAAGAAAGGAACCATGATTCACATGAGAACAAATTGTAGCAATGTTAAAGTTGATGATGAGAATCCTGATAATGAAGATTTCAGTTTCAAATGAAAAGAAAGCAATTACTACTACTACTTTGCCTTACTATTCTGCAAAATACTCCTTTGACTCTGCAAGCAACATAAAACAAGTGACCAATCCAACAAACTAAAACTCAAGTAACAAACTTGTATTGTATGATAGGTTAAAGGCCCACGTAGAACTAGAACCAATGCTATCTGATTCTACTATACGACTAAAGCATCAAGCTTCAGGCACATAGATAAGGTTCAAACTTGAAACTCCTTAACCTCATTTCCGAACACTATATCAACAAAAAGATAATAAATTTACACTTGAAATTACAAAACAGAAAATGGGTATTAGGGTATATTAGTTATCCTGGACAGAAGAAGATGAAAGCGGAAGAGGTCACCGCTCACCGGGGGTATAGCAACACAACAACAGAGTGTAGGGTACCGCCGAACCGAACCAAGTCAATTTCATAATACAATTATTAAAAACTTAAATATAAATACTATTGAAAAGGTTCCTTAAAACAACGTAAATAAATAATTGGTTCCCTAACTAGATATTTAGTATGGCCTTCGAATATCGGATTGGTGTAGTATGGAAAAGAAAGATAGGATAAGACGAGAAAAATGAATTATTGAATGACTAATTATAAGTTTGTAAATTTTTTAAAAGTTAATTGCGGTAAAATTAGTTTTTTTTATTTGTATTATTGTATATATTAATGAAATATATATTAAAAAATAAAAAAATCTAATTGAGTTAGTTGAACAAGATATTATTTAATTATAACTTGCTAACAGATTTGTATTAAAAAATAAAAATGTGTAAGTTAGTGTATATATATATTAAATGGATTTGATATTCATTGATTATATGAACATTTATTTCAATAGATAAAAAGGTTCTTTTAAAAATAAAGAGGAAAAAAGTTCATTTTCTTAAAAGAAGATCAATTATTGGAGCTTTATTGCTGGAAAATAATAGGTGTTGAGACAATCTAATTAATTAGTTGAACTCTAATGTAACTTCTGAATATTGTAAGTCTAAGATGAAAAAAAATGTTGCCTAATTAGTATATTGAAAATGGTTTTATGATATTATTTGTTGAAGGTTAAGAAACCATTTTGAAAAAAAAAAAAAGATATAGCGTATGTGAAAAAAAGCAAAAGTTGTTTGTAGCTTGTATAGTAAAAAAAAAAAAAAATCAACAACTTCTAATTTCATAACTAAAATATAATGTAAACGTTTGTCTTCTGGTTAATTAAACTTAAGAATGTACGTATAAATTGTTTTTTGAAATAAATATATGTTAACTAGTTTTAAAAAAATCTAACAATGAAAATATATTTTTATTGTATAAAATATACAATGAAAACATATTTTCATTGTGAGTATTTTTGCACTTCCTACATTATAATTACAATATGATTTTATTGTATATTTTATGTAATGAAAATATGTTTACATTAAATTATATTTTGAATATAATTTTTTAAAAGCACAAGAAGGTGTGAATAACAAAAATGGAGTGAGAATAACAATCCCCCACAGTTGGTCAGCTAAGCCCATAGTTAAAATCTTTCAATATTAAATAGGCCCAGATAGGTACCAATTTGCAGGTAACATCATACACAAACACCAGCAGATTGGTAATGTTGTTCAATTCTCAGGCATTTGCATTAGGGTGAAAGCTCAAGGAATTAAGCAGTTGACATGCATATATAAATTTAAGTAGTAATTTTCATTGCTGAGATACTCACCGATTCTAAATCAAATTTCTTTCTTTAGTACTTACACACACTAACTTGAGCTTTGAAGTGACTTAAGGTGACTACTATCATATATGACTCTTTCACCGTATTCAATTGAGGTCTTTATACCCTCACTTGATTCTTGCTCATGTCGATCCGAAGCATTCTTTAAGTTTGAGATTGAATACTTCCCAACTTGATATTATATATGTTAAACTTTAAACAGACAAATTAACCTAAATTTGAAATGTATTTATGTACAAAATATTGTTGAAGTAATTTATGAAATTGATATTTGATAAGATCTTTCTTGAGAACTCGAGAAGTTACATCAATTATCATCTCAACACTTGGGAAGTTTGTAAAGTGATAAAGAATAACTTGTTTTACATTGTTCTCTTTTGATTAACGTAGGATCATAAATTATCGTTCTTGTTGTTGTAAAGCTGATAGTGTTTTAAATATTAAAGATAGATATATACATGTCAACCTTATCAGAAACTATAAAGCTTATTTCAACTTATATATTATTTTGAATTTTAGTAACACCATTGAGACAGATCAGGTAAATACGATGTATAGTGCATTATAAATTGTCATTAATGATCCAAATTAAAAATTCACATGCATGCATCATCCCGTCACGTACCAATTCATAATTATTTTTTTGTACGTATTGTTGTACGATAGGTCCATTGAATCAGTTACAATATTAATAGTATTAGCATACATTTGTTCGATTACAATATTTTAAGTTCTAATAATGACTTACACTTATTGAAAACTGCTATTCCCTTCTGTATTATTGTTCATTCTTATAATTATTGTGAACTTAATAGACTAATAGTGGTAGTCTCGTTGGAAATTTTCCATATATGGTTAAAGTTGATGGATTCCATCAAGATACAAAAATAAAAGAGATTTGTCTCTTAATTCAATTGGTAAAAGATTGAATCACTCTTTTTTATATATATAGGTTTGGTTCTCATTTTTTTTATTTATAAAACTTGTGATGATATATCATTCACAATGAGCTTATCCTCACTTAATTTTTTTAATAAAAAAAACTTGATTAAGCAAAGAGAAATTATATGGAGTTAATTAGTATGGAAATCCTTGCACCTGCTGCCACAGGTGTGTTGTTCTCTAAGGCTCGAAAGCACGACTGAAACCAAAGTTTAATTACAGGATTGGTGCTCTCAGATGATTTGCCAATAGTTGTATATATCATGCAGATGGATTTGTGGATCTTAATTCAGACCCCAAATGTTGAAAATCTATTTTTAAAATTCATATGCATGCATTAGTCCCTTGTAAAGGCTGTTGTACAAATTGTTGTACTTTAATTGAAGACCTTATAGCTTCAATTATATGCATACGTTGATACTGATCATATGGAACGGGTTTTTATTCGCTTTTTATTACTCCTACTTGTCACTACACATTATGCATATATAAGGATTTCCTTCAACATGTTTCGCTAATTGTTTCAGTTATTTTGTTTTTTATTTTTCTAAAAAAAGAAAACACCGACCTTTTGTTGTACATTTATTATTGATTTTTATAATCTCATGCATATGCTCAATTGTGAAAGTGCCTTGCATATTATTAGAGTTATGTTGTTTTATTTGTTTAACAAGAAGAGAATTTCACTTTTTACTCATTTTCTTGAACTTGATACAACTAGTCTAATTAGAACAGTTTTGTGTCACTTAATTGAGTATTCGATTTTATTTTATTTTTTGCTAAATAGGGGTGCATACACACCTTGCATATTATATGAATAAAAATTAAATCAGTTTATTCCTAATATCTGTTTTTTTTTATATTAACTAGTGCATAATTCACTTTAAAATTTTGCGTTGTTGAACAATCTCATTTGCTCCTTAAATATAATGATTAATTTTTAATCAATAATCCCACAAAACATTATCATAAAAGCAATGAAAATTGATTAGAGAGTAGAAAATAGAATTAATTAATTTTTATTTTGTGTGTAAGGAAATAGGGATCAGGTTTTGAATTACTTTAAATATATAACTTGAATTAGAGGCACAGCCTTTACACAATATTTGTTTTTGGATAATTTTTTATGGGCATTTCCAATGACCTGTTTTATTAACGCTGAATATTCCCTCAAGTTTATACATAAAATATAGGCCAATCTCAAACGTGGCCAACAGAGAGACAATGTAAGCAAATGTTAGATTCGTGTGGTGCATGCCATGTGAGATATGTGATGTGGAGGGTTCCAGTAGTGAAGGTTTGAGTGAGTAGCCCTTGTTGTTAGCAACGAACTTTGTGAAAGTACGTCCAACTTTTTAGGGTTGATTTAATTATAGAAATGCTATCTTGTTTTCATTTTTTTTCTTAAATCTAAATATTTGTATAAAAAATGATAAAAATATCTATCATTTTACTGTTGGTTGTAAAATGATTGAAAATAAAAATATAAAAGAAAAAAGTGACTTTTTTATAAATTAAACTGAAAAAAAAAAATCAAAATGCAAATTACACTTACAATGTAAAAAAAAATTACACTTACATTTTAAAAGCAGCTTTATATTGGTGATCATCCTTACAGCATATAGTTAACTTTATTATCCATATATAAATCTCTTTCTTAAAGACTGAGTCCATTATGCCTTAACCAAATCCTGCAAACTGGATCCTTCAGCTATTTAATATTCATCTGTACTGAGTGTTTGTTATGCGCCTACCATTCTGATAGTATATTCTATGCGGCTCTATGTATTCCTCTAGAATTCAGTGAGTTAACTCAGCAAGTCATTGTTGATCCAAGTTTCTAATTATTTGGAGATAATGCAGTCGTTATGCATATATATGAAAGATATTTTTAGTTGAAGATCTTTAATACGAATCGTTTGATGTTAAGTTATATATATATATATATATATATAAATTGTTTAGACCATAAATATTTTTTTACTAATGAACGTAATTTTATTCAAATTGAATAAAATATTTAATATAATTATATATTTACAAAATCAAGACTCAAATATAAATTTTTTGATCAAGTTAAAACAATTTCACGGCATGTGCTTGATCGTCCTTAATATACATATTTGAGTAAAAACTTATAGTTGGTATTTGAATATAAAGGATATATATGTGTTAAGGGCACATATTGTTCAATAAATTTAACTATTAGAAGGATACTAGTCAAATATGACAGTAACAATTTATGGCACCGTAGGTTTGTTTGTATATAAGCATAGTCTTATTATCATGCTGCATATAGTGTGTCCCAATAATTGGAAGCAATCCCACATTGGTGAAGCCAGTTGGGTCCATCACATACTGAATAGTACTGTACGTGGTAGTGTCTTGATACACCACGCACTCTCGGTACAGCTAGCTCACTTTCAGCAAAAGGAGCACCGTTGTCATCCAATTATTTTCTTCACCGCAAATTAATAAGTGGGGCCCTTCAGACCCCTTTCAACGGCATCCAAGCTAGCTATAAACTTCAATTAACTTTGGTCCCCACCTTCACCCTTTTTCTACATACCAATTGCAGCTAGAAGCCACCTTATGGGTGTGATCCATTTTATCACATTTGTTTATATTCCATGTAATATTGACACATGTCCTTTTAGATATATGCCTTCCTCTTCTCTCTATAAATATATTGCACCACATTACCAATTGGTCAAGTTATACATGCATGTACCTTAAATTAACACATCGCATAGCAAATTAAGTAAATCAAGTATATACAAAAATTTTACACACCAATTATGAGAGCACCAACCATCCTAAGGAGCCTCCCCATGCGGCAGCTTCAACCAAGAGCGCCGGCGGCAGTGGCCCCTTTGCCGGAGAAAACCCTGTTCGACCGGGAACTCACCGCCGAGCTGGACACCCTCCGGTCACAAGGTGAATTAGGGTTGGCTCAGTTGCTTGATGCTGCCATCACCACACAGAAAGTTGCCTCAGATTCTCTTGCCAACGTTTGTTACAAAGACTATGCTGACCGTGGTGCTGTTGATAAGTACCTAGAAGACAACGTTGAGATGCTTGATGAATGCAACTATTTTATGGACAAAATAGATCACATCAATAAGTACGTGGACTCATTGAGAGTGGTCGTTCATTTGGTCGATAAGGGTGGTTCTGCAAAGCCTATAACTCGTGCTTTGGAGCTTTTGGAATCATGTCAAGGCATGGAAAAGAGATGCAAAGCAATGGAGAAACACCGTGGCTGTTGCTTGAAGAAGATGTTGCGGCAAAAGCTGTGTCATGAAACTGAACTCAGTGAGGTTATGTGTGGCTCTATGGCCATGGCCTTGCTGTGTTGTAGGTTTCTTGAGCTTGGTCTATCGTTTGATCCAAAACATGGATTGCCCCTGATGAAGTTTTCTCAGCCTATGAGTTCTTCATGGTTGAGATTGTTTCAGGAGTTGATAAATCAAGCTGAGAAGAAAAGGGTGCAGAGAAGGAAAAGTTGGTCTTCTTTGTTGATGCAGACAGTGGCTGCAGCTAGAGAATTGAAGGAGCAGATGAAGAGTAAAAGGGAAAAGGAGATGAAGTATGCTGTTGAGAGACTTAAGATATGCTGCAGGGAACTGGGGCATGGGGTTGAGATTGTTGAGGAAAGAGTGAAAATTCTGTATAAAAGTTTGATTGACGTTAGAATGATTTTGTTGGGAATTCTTTCCCAGCCCACTACAGTGTTTAGATCTGATTAATTAGAAATGCTAACTCACTTCTGGAATGGTGATGCCACTTTGCTGCTGACAGTTACTGATGATGTATAGATTTATCTGATATATGTATTCACAATATAATTAATTAATATATCTCTACAATTTAATTATTGGTTTTAGCCTTTTCTAGCTTATATATGATCGTATCTATAGTTGTGTTTTCTTTTACTTTTTGAGACGATCCATCTCCTTAATGTTTAGTTACTTATTATTTGTATTAGATGTAGATGACGTGGTTAATGCTATATAAACCCATGTTTTTGCCAAATTTAGAATGTTTAACCCAATTAGTTTTTATATGCATAATTAACCAATATTACCAGTAGTCTTAATGACACATAACCTATCAAATTACCAAAACCTTAGAGCATTTGCATCAGTATAGTCATCATAATTAAGGTCATACAGTATCGGATAAGATTTAAGAATTTTAACAATTTTTCTCTCCAACGGGTGCAATATTCTCCTTAATTATGAAGTTAAAATGAGACCCACAATTATCTCATAACTAGCAATTGTTCTTATAAAGTTGCACGAGAACTTCTTTTGACTTTAAGAAATTTTTAACAATTGACATATCAATTATTCCAATCATAAAGTTGCACGAGAACTTGTTTTTGACTTTAAGAATCTCATAAGCAAATTTTGATGCTCTTATATTATTATAGTAATTAATAAGTGAATGACCATATATACATATACCCCATGTTATGACTAACATTTGAAATCCAAATGTGAGAGGGAGATGCAGGTTATTAAAAACAAATTACATTAACAAGAAATGAACAGGTAATGATTATATAAGTAAAATAATTTATAAACTTAATGCTTTATGATTTGAAATTAAAACTTGGTGTTAAGCTAATTGGGGGTGACTTGTGAAGTTCATTGAATCTAAACCATTTTAGTGTTTTACATTTTCCAAAATATAAGCCATATGTACTCAATTGAAAAGAACAGATAGGAAAATGAAAACGTCAAAAGGAGTAGGAAAACAATTCATAAAAAGAGGAACTGATGTCCCTTTTGTATTGAAGTGACAAAACTGTTTTTTTTTCTTCTCCTTTCACTCATTTATAGTTGTCACGTGATTAGTTAATATTCATCATTTTGGTTAAAGAGGGGGCAGAAACCCCAACTAAGCAGCTATTCTACATGAAAAGGAAGACGTCAACATATGTTCCTAGACTTGATTGGTTAAATTCAACTTCATAAGATTCTTGTAAAGTTCAATTTGTGCTAAAGAGCACTACTCAAAATGTGTATATATATCCATCTAAATATAAATAAATTATTTAAATTGAAGCCGCTTAATTTGTGCCTTTGTCTGTTGCTTGGAGAGTGAAATAAAGTTTATTCTTTCCATAAGACAAAAGCAATAACGAAAGAGACAAGATAGAAACATTCATGGTTCTTTTTCACTTATCAAGCATATATCCCCTCTAGAATGAAAGACATTCGTTCCATATGAAGTCCACATGGACTTATATTCCGAATGAATATGGTTGCTGAAGAGTGGAGCATCCATTTTTGTGAGTTGTGACCACACTCCAGCGAGAGGGAAATTAATGAACTTTTAAGCATATGCTGGAATCAGGTTCACTGACTGCCACAACTAAGTGCTTCCATAACTGCGTATAGATTCCTTAAACTAGTGTGGAAAAAAGTTGTATAATTGTTTATTCTGACCAAATGATAGCTAATAGAACAGTTGTTATGAAATAGTTTCGGGAAATACATAACTTCTTAATTTCTAGAATCCGTGAGGGAAAAAAGTTGAGCACGTGAGTGAATAAGCCAAGCATTCCTTTAAAAGAATAAAAAATAAGTGAAAATGGCCCATGCAGGTCTCGAACCTGCGACCTTCGCGTTATTAGCACGACGCTCTAACCAACTGAGCTAATAGGCCTATTGATATTTAGAGTTGAAAAATTAATAAAACCTTAAATATTTCGAGAATAAAATGACACATGAAATTTGAAGCCCTTGTAGTGCAGCTCCTAAAAAATAATTTCTTTGACTTTTTTTTTATCTCTTGACAGCACCACTCAACCATTCTCATGTAAATTTCTTTCAGTTTCTCATTTTAGATTTATTCTTTCTGTCCTTTGGAGGTTTATATTTAGATTGTCACTGGTTAAATTGGTTAGAAAAAATCATATTTTAATAGTTGTCTCGGTCACCTTTGTCATTACCATATTCTGATATTCATCAAGTAATCGCATGTTTAGGTACACCGTTGGAAAACATAAATCACATGAAGCTGTGTTAACATGTTTGGCAATAATAATACCCGAAAGAATAATGATTTTGTATGATGAGGTGATACTTATGGTTATTAAGGTGGTTTGTGGTACGATTAGTGGCACTTGAGAGTGCGATTGTTGATGCCAGAGTGAGGAATAAAACTATATAGTTTCTTATTGTCAACGTAGAACAATTGCACATAAGGAAACATTTGTGCTGTGATATACACGTCAAATTAGAAGTAAAACTAATCATTTTAAATTACACAAAAGGGTATGATAAACTGAAGCATCAAATCTTCTTTCACAATTCACCAAAAAAACATCTTCTTTCACAACTTAGTAAAATTTATTTGCACAAGCAAAAAATAAATTTTGCAAATGAATATGAAACATAAAATGTTTTGTATTTGTAAAAACCTCGTTCATGGGTACAACCGTCTCCGCAGTTCCTCCACAATGCTTACAAGATTACTGCCCTCGAGATCTTTCAGTTGCACTACGCCTTCTTTTACTTCCCGCTCACCAACAAGTACCATCCAAGGGATCCTTGATTTGTTTGCATACTCAAAGTGCTTTTGTTTAAAAAGAATTCTGCTTTCACCCCAGCATCCCACAGTTCACCTGCTAGCTCTGCAACTAGTATTAGGTCATCCTCCATTTCTAATATGCTCACTAGAACTTTTATCTTAGTTGGTCGAGCCATCTAACTTAAAAACCAACAAAAATTTATATCATGCTGTAAAGAGAAAGAGAAAACGAATATTGTAAATACTGGCAAGACAGTGGTACCATTCATTCCAACTTTCTAGGCCAGAAAATAACCCGGAAGTTCAAAACTGGATAAGGGAGTATAATTTTTGTGAAAATTGGAAACGAGAGATCAGTTTTATCAAAATTTCCACACCAAAACAGAAAAATTAGTTGTAGGTGAAAGTCAGTCAAAACTCTGCTGCAAACATCTCTAGTGATGAGATGCATCCTCCCAGGGTTCAAAAATTGGGCTGGTTCAGATTCATTGTCAAAAAAGGATGAGGTTAAATTCAGCAAAGTGAATCAAATTCAGCTGCAATGTCATTTACATTGATTTCCACAAATGTCTACTCATCCAACGCATAAGGAAAATTATCTAATATCTACCCTGTATGCAAATAGTATTTTCTATTTTGAGCCTTTTATTACTAAATAGTCAAAAAGCATGGTAACTTCACTAAATTTTGTAGCAAAATTGGAGTTGAGATGGGATCTGATATCCAGAAAAATCAATGAAAGTTTTTTGTTTTGACATAAACAACTAACATAGTTATCAAGCATTATGATCACCTGGTTCTGATCCTTCTGACGTTGCTCCATTATTTCAAAAACTCTCTCTATTCCCAGACTTACACCAATCGTTGTAACTTTCTTTGAACCAAACATCTCCATCAGGTTATCATATCGGCCGCCAGAAGCAATTGAACCAAACATCACTAAAGTTATAAGCAGAAGATTTTGATAAAAAAAACCATGAAAATGAAACATATAGAAAAGAGTATATGCACAAATATGTCTATCAAAGAGGTAAGTCACTTTCAAGATTCATGGATTTCAATATACTTTCATATATCATCCATAGGTTTCTTGAATCAGAATTAAATTTAATTATAAATGGTATTGCAGGGACTGAAAGGGGTTATTTTACGTATACGGACTAAAAGGAAAATTTTTTGTAACTATAGAAACGAAATGAGTAATTAAATCCTGAAAGATATGAGAATTGCCTGAGTATCCCCTTTAGAGACAGCTTCAAATATAATTCCAGTATAATAGTCAAGACCTCGGGCAAGACTCAAGTCAAAAACCACTTTATCAAGACGTTTTGATTTATCCAGAAGTTTAAATAAAATTTCCAGGTTATTCAATGCAGCAATGGAAACATCATCTTTTAAGAAAGCACTGCCGTCTCTAAATTTAGACAACAATGCTAGAGGAGGTCCTTTTTCTTTGACAAAAGTTTCAATTTTGTCAGCTGTCTCAGCAGTTAATCCTTTCTCTTCCACTTACATCATGACAGTACAAAACACATCATTAAACATAACATATCACGATTACAAGACAATAACTTTCTGATACTAACAGTAATAGGGAATATTGTTGTCTCAAAAATATTAATCGGTCATACACAGAAAGAAACAACAATCATAAGTCTCAAAGACCTAAGGCAATGCAATGGAATATACTTGCATGGTTCTGCGAACATTTAAATCATGAAATGCAATTCTTTTTTATTTTATGGAAAAATGTAAATTGTAAACACACAATATGCACATGGGTAATCACAGATATCAATCCAAACATATTAGATTTAGATGTATCATGTATGACATCCAGAAGCACTAGCACAAAAGCATACAAATTGACCAAAGTGGGTTCCTTTTAGAAATTTATTCCCAAAAGGGGTTTGTTTTAAAACTTTTCCGGAGGAAATCACTTTTTGGAGGCATTTCGCTAGTTGGCGAATTGGACATGTGGCGAGTGGTGGGGAATTCGCCAGTGGAATTGGCGAGACATTGGCCATGTGGCGTATTCCGTCATTCGTGATGACAAAATGCTTTTTTGTATGGAAAATTGTTTGAACTTGAAACGGGTATAACTTTTGATAGGAATGTCCGTTTGAGACCTATAATATGTCAAAATGGTGGGAGAATTCCCTGGCAAAACTTATGCTACTATAGTACTATATGTATTCTTGTACCATACATTGTAAATTTGAATAATTTGGATTTAAATATCAAAAGGATTTAGAAATCTTTCTTTTTTTTATCTTTTATCATTGAATTAAACTTCAATAATATTTTAGAAAAAATTATCAATAACAAAAATAATCTTATATTATAATTTAAATTATTTACTATAAATTTAAATTATATTTATATATTAAAATATTTATTTACTATAGTAATTATATAAGAATAAATATTTATATTATACAACATACAACTTAAATAGTAATTAAATTTGAGAGATCCGCTTGATTCTCAACGACAAAAAACCGTTATATTCTCTATTCTCTATTCTCATGAAACGCATATCTTTCTCGTATTATACATTTTTTTTTTTGTGTGTAAATATATTACACCTTTATACACCTAATTTGTAACATCTGTCAAGATTTTTACTTTTTACATTATTGATAAGCAATTATTTATTAATTAATTATTCAAATAAATAAAATTTTACTTTCTATAATTTTATTATTCAATACTTAAATTTCTTCCGTCAATATCTATAAATAATCAATAATATAAATATGCTAAGATTTATTTTTTCTGATTTTCAATCTCTTCCTATGAATTTAGGTTATTTTTATTTATTTACCATTACTTATTAGTTTCTATATTCCTCCTAATCAAATATTTTTGTTCAACGATTTTATTATAAATATAACATATACAAAATATTTTCTTTATAAATTCTAAATTTATCTCTATCGGTGTAGTCTAATCGAGTTAAATATCATTAGTTCATTTTGTTAAAATAAAAGTATCTGAATGCATTTTAAAAAAAAATTCAATGTGATGGTTCTTAAATTTTTCAACTACTATATATAAGCTTACAACATTACGTTGTGTGTATGAACTATTAAAAATTGTTGAACCTAAATTGTTCATTATGGATATTAACAAAAATTACTCCTTTGTCCTTGTTTGCCTTGTCATTATAACTTAACAAAAGTGAATTTGTTACTAGTTGTTTCAACTTTACTTGATTGAAGATCCCTTATTATGGCACTATTGTCATCACGTCGCTTGGATTTGTTTTGTCGTTTTGTTTATGACCACAAACCAATCCTTGTAAAGGTTTCGATCACCATTATATGTGCATTCATGACTAGGGTTTATATGTTGGCCTTTGTCATGCACATGCATTGTGTTTTCTATGCATGTTTAGGTTACTTTAGTCGTCACTGTTGGTGTAGTACTCTATACTCGAATTTTCATAACTCCTTATAATGAGATCATAAAGATCACATCTCTTGTAAAAATGTAGAAGATATTCAACATATGGAACCAATGGTTTCTAAGTCATGCCTTTCCTATAACACCTTGACCTAGATTAATTTTCACACAAATTCCGGCAAATTAAACTTATCCCTTAATACATCAACAATTCTAACATCAAGATGAATAGGTTTACTCACAATTATAGCTAATGCTAGAAGAATAATCTCTTCATAGTATTTCATTCCTAGGCTAACAAGGGAACATATCCAAACCAATATTTTATCAATATGATCATGTGATGAAACAAATTAATCTAAAACCCAAGTCCTATCTACAAGGTAGTGGTCAAAATTCATCCAAGATTCTTCATCGATGACTTTATCAATATTTTTCAACTAGAACAAATTTGATCTTGTAGTAATCATTGCTTACATATAAAAGACAAAGCCTAGGGTGGTTAAGTGGATAATGTGATCTATGGTGGACCATTTTTTGTATACCGTTGGATTCATCTAGTCTACACATTAATTTGGTGAACTCTTTGCACAAGATTTTTCTTCTTTCTCCTTCTCCCTTCCTCCTTTTTCCTCTTCGTTTGGAAAGTGTCGTTGCCGTCGTCATTCACCATTGTTGTCCCGTTAAAGCAATGCTTTCCGCTATTGTCACCGTCGCGAGATCTAATTCGGTTTCGTGGTACAGGCACAAGCACCAGGAGCAACTAATGGATCTTCCCTTGCGTCAAGTTTTACCAATTTCTTCAATTGAAGTTCCTCACCTTTTCTCTCTTGATCAACACCCCCCACACGTTAGAGAGAGAAATCTTAGAGATAAAAAAAGCTTACAGTGCCATCAAGTGCGCCTCCGTGGGTCTTGCCTATGTCAATAGCGATTATGGCATAACTTCCAAATGTTTTGGGTGTTTCCAAATAGTGATTTTTCATATTGAATATATCACAACAATATCTCTTAGGTGGAATATGAAATTTGCCACCAAAGCTTCTATTAATAGATTGTCTGTAATTATTAGTTACACTAAATTTGAGGGCAAAGTTGCAAAGTTTCATCATCTTTGCTACAAGCTTCGGAGCTAAGTAAGCTCTTTGGAAATAAATTTTCAGATTTGTTTTCATTCTTGTCTGACAAAATCACAACTGCAAACTTAACCATCTTGGATTTTATCAAACAATGAAATGAAGGAACATCTTTCAGATTATTGGTTATGGAGAGATTATGATGGAATTGAATCATTTTTTGGTTTTGTTGTGGGTTTGCCAAGCATTTCTATTTTCACCAAAGTTGTGATTTAATTTCAATTAATTGTTAGGGATTTTGGCCCCTTGGTTACCGATCAGAGAAAAGGAAAAGACATAAGGGAGAGGAAAAAAATCATGTGCAGAGGGTGTACCAAATTAACTTGTGGACTAGATGAATTCAAGGATGTACAAAAATGATCCACCATAGATCACATGACCCACTTATTCACCCTAGGCTTCGTTCATATAAAATATTAATACCATGTAAGGGTCTCCAAAATACCCTTCAAACACTCTCTCATTGTGAGAAAACTGATTCTCATTTCCAAAAGGTTGAAAATCATAGCTTTTCTATGGAGCTAATAATCATTGCAATATGTTATCAACGGTTTAACATATGGGTTTAACCCTATCTTTGTCTTCAAACACTATCTTAAAATGATTGCTACCAATAACTTATTAAGTTAACGTAATCTTGTCATGGCAATGGTCACTTAGAGTCTAGAAATTTATTATGAAAGGATACTTTACGACGGTTAGGGATTTAAACTAAAGAAAAATACATTCTCTAAGTTTATTTAATTATTATTTTTAGATTTAAATTATTTATATTTATAAGTAATTTTTTTGTGTCATTATATTTATAAGTATTATATTCGTACGGAAATTGTTGTTAATAAAGATAGAAAATAGTTAATTAACCTTTTCATAAATAAAATATTAAATGAGAGGAAAAAAACATAAATGTGGTATAGGTATAACTTGGTTTAATTAAAGAAAGGAACACGGCATATAGCATTGTCCAAGTTCAAGACACTGCTTCAGTTACTGTCTTCATCCTCCATCTTCTTCGTGTTAGGGTTTTCAAAGTTACAGTGATTTCGAGCATCGAACGAACGTCTACTAATGCGTTTTCAGTAACCAAGTCTCGAAGAAGATCGCGATTCCCCCAACGCTTTGTTGCCATAACTCGCGGAATCGACATCATATTTCGACAAAGGTACGATTTTTCGTTCCTTTCCCTCAATCTCATTGCAAACCTAATTGAACCTTAAAAACGTTGTCTTTTCATTCTGGGTCTGTTTAACTTTGCATGCACAGTGGGATTTAGTTTTAGGGTTCCTTGTTTTCTACGGTTCTGAATTTTCATGTGATGATTGCCCCCATTGTTGGTGAATTGTACTGTACATTGAGAATTCGGTGCAATTGGCATGGTTGCAATGTTGAATGATGTTATATTGTTATCATTGTGTTATTTACAGTGGTAATGGCTTATTTGGAGGATGATGGTACTTCTGGCTCTGGTGAAGATGTGCATACGTTGGAGGGACACAAGCGTCACCCTGTTGTTGTGCCGTCTGGTTCCGGTGGCCGGAAGCGAAGCCGAAAGGCTAACGGCGACGCCATCGTGGACGCCATGCTGGAGATTGCTGCTGCTTCAAAGATGAGGGCCAATGCAATTTTGAAGAATGAGGACAGGTTCTCCATAAGCAAGTGCATTAAGGTGTTGGATGAGTTGCAAGGGGTTGATGAACGGCTCTACTTTCTTGCTTTGGATTTGTTTGAGAACAACTCGTGTGCCCGTGAGATTTTCATCTCTCTCAAGGGTGAGAAGAGGTTGCCATGGTTGCAGTGCAAGTTGAGTGTTTCCTCTGGTTGAATTTGCTCGTGGAAATGCTTTTGTACAGTCAAGTGGGTTGAAGAGGGGATGTATATACTTATAGATTTGAAATTTTGAATGCTAAATCCCCATTCCCATAGTTTCAAATTTATTGCTGGGATTGCTGTTTTATGCACGATGAGAAATTTGAAATGCTTTCTAAAACTATGAAGCAGATATATCAGAATGACATACAATTTTTTGCAACATTCGTATTCTTAAGTTTATCTGTCTACGATTACTATGATTGCAGCATTATGGGTAGAGGTGCCAATCAGTTTATTCATAAATGCAAAGGAGCTATTCAGTTACTGGCTCTATTATCAGAGAAGTGCAACTGAGAGTTTATGCCATTCATAGATTCAGAAGGAAATAGGCATAGCTGCATTTTTTCCTTTTCATAATTTTATCTGGGGCAGTTAGCCACCAGTCAATGAACCATCCGAAAATGATTAACTTCCTGATGTTATTGCCTCCTTCGCTGAAAAAAATTGTGTTATCGGTTATGCAATTGAATTGCTACGGCTGTGGCGTAACTTTCTAAATCAGTGGAACGAACTGATGAGAAAAATCATGCGAGTCCGGTAGTGTTGACTTGATTTGGTTTGTTGCGTGGGACTGATGACCTCTTAAAAACCTTGGTGTTTGATGTTTAGGTCAACAAAAAATATTTTGTGGCAAGGGTGAAGTTTGTTGTGCACTGCGTATATTTTGTCTAGTCATCTCTCGTTTAAATGTATGTAATTAGAAAGGATGGTTGGGTTGTATTTATATTTTACTAGATGATTGATTCGTATTGTCGTGGATGTCTTTTTTGTATCAGCATTACCTTGCAATGGTGTCATGCAATGCCTTCCAAAAGCAACTGGTTGTATCAGGACCCAGGAGGCACAATGGCCTAGTGGAGCTTTTCTCTCTTCGGTTTCAGTAGTGATTTTCGTTGTTCACATTTGAGCCTCGTGTGGCTTTTCATACCATTTAAATAAACGAGGCTCAGCTAGCAATTTGATGTCATTCTAGTAGTTTATAAACTTATTGGATTATGTAGCACTCACGTTGTCATTCGACTCATTCCAATGGGCTACGACTATGATACCTTTCTCCATTTATTAAACGTATGCACCCGATTTCTGTGGTGTCATAAAACCCTTGAACTTTAGACACAGCAAGAGTAACAATTGCAGCCATGAGAGGAAAATTACACGATGTAAGTGATATTTTATTGTTTATTGGAGACCAATATCCAAGCCCCATAAACTATCTTTTGTTACATGAGACAACATCTTTCCAAGTATATCATTTCACCATCTTGCCTAAAAAAACACAAGTGTTTTATAAACTAACTCCTCCATCCCCCAAAATAACAAAAAAGTTAATTCATTGACAAGAAATGCACTCGTGCCAAGGTATATTCCTTTCCAGCAATCCAAACACCTGTTTGCGACCATTGCACATCTTCCCAGTCCAAATTTTCCTCCAGTAACTGGACAGCAAGTGCAGAATATAAATTATGATACAATTGGAAAGTTTAAATATGCATTCTGCACGTAATTTGAGTAACATTGCAATAATGAATCAGGGAGAAAATTCAAGAGACATTCAAAATGCAAGTTGAAAATAAATGAGAAGTGATTTAAAAATACCTCTATATGTTCAATAGGCAAAGGGATGCCAATTGTACGCATCAGTTTCTGTGGCAGAGGCTTCTTACAACGAGACCACCTGAATGCATCAATCATGACATTCTCACAATCATTTTTTTCACCATTTGTAGAATGTGGGTGGTGATTTTGAGACTTTTCTGTGACAGGGTCATGCAACTGGGTTGCTGGTGTAACCTTGACCATCTTCTCTCCAGTAAAACAAAGTTCATATCTACACAGAAATCACTTGTTATTAAAAGAACAGCAGTAGGAAGTTTCTTCTAAACTTCAACAAGATCTCAGACTTTCAAGAAGATCATGGAACAGACCAATAATACTTTTCAAGATCATCATCATGGATTCTTCAAATTCCACAAATTAAAAGGCAGACTGATAAAAAAATGAATTATACATGAAAATAACACTGATAACAGTGAAATTTTATTCAATATATAGTAGCATTTTTATAAGCACATTCCTGTTGCACTTGCATGTGACATTTAACAATTAATGGAGTGACAGTTGAAATACAGACACTGATTTAGAACAAGAACTTTCATATAAAAAATACCTGGACAAATGTGTCTCCAAATACAAAACTTCTCCCTTCTTCAAACGAGCAGATGTGTAGAGTGGCTTTTTTAAACCCTTGTCCGCGACAGTGCTTATACTATATTTTATCCTGACAATTTAAAGTATTATAATCATGAGTATAGATAGTAGGTTTATAAACTAATCACAGTAATCTGAAAATGTGTTGCATGTCAGGTATCTAATTCAGGAAAAGAAATACAGCAACATAATCCACATTGCATTACCAAAATAACAAATTAGTTTCAATTATTCTTTGCACAAAACACACATTACAATATTAGATCAGTCAACTTGTTTATAAAAATATCAGATTAGTCACTTTGCCAAAAAAAAAACTTGCGTACCATGGCTCATTGCAGAGATTGTACTGTATTGTGACTTCTCGAACAAATCTTTGTTGCCGCAATGCATTCTAAAAATAACAGACATCATGGTAATTTCTAGATATAGCAACACAAATCCCAGAGTTCAACATGTGTGGAAAATAAATTCTTGAATACAATAGTTTTTCTTAAGAATAATTATAGAGATTAATAACATAATATATATAGCAACCAATAGAAAGCTAACTCCTGAAAGGTGCAACAGAAAACAGATCCAGTGCAAAAAAACAAAAGGCAGTTTGTGTTTCCCCCAGTTCCCCATTCCCCCCAGTTTCTTGGAGGAAAAAACAATATATCAAATTTAGAAAGCAGAGCAATGCAGAATTTCTGAAGCCAGAAAATAGAATTTAATCAATTAAAGTATTGAACAGCCCAAATACAAACAGTAATTAAAAGCATCGAAAACCTTAACTTAAAAAAAGGGGGAAAAATAAAAAGAAATCAATAACTTACATGCTTGAATTATTGAAAAGCAAAAAAGCAGGAGTCAGAAAGTTCCATATATGGAACAACATAAATAAAATGTTAAGCAAACAAAAATTTAAAGCCAAATTAACCAACATAAATGAAGTAGGCCTGGATCATAACCTAAAGCTATAATTATTGATTAAATTTTGCAGTCAAAGTTGTGTTTATTATAAGATGCTGGACAAACCGAAGCTGCAGCCCTGGTAGTCATTGTCCGCTCAACAGTCACTGGAGCAAGGGTGGGTTCAATAGTTGATGTATGTGTAAGGCAAGGTTCAAGATCAATAGTATCACCTCCTTTCTGAAGATCAACAAAATAGGCAGTTAAATATTAAGTTTTTAATATAGATAGATTCCAGGTTCAACCAATAATAAATTTATACATATGTCCATGTAAATGTTTGGCACAGATGCAGGTGTTAATGGTAGATGTACAGACCCATCTTATGCCCAAGCACTTGTTCCACCCTCATTAGGAAGTTTAACATGTTATGAAACCAGAACTAAAACATTCAAGCAAAACTCGGTAACTTCTCTCTAAAAACAGAAGATATCAAAATGAATAATAAAAGGATATTATCTGTTGACTGTTATGGAAAATAATGAAGTAGATTATATGACATTTAAAATGTATGAAGCTGCAATGAATCACATAATTTCATGGGCTGAAAATTGCAAAGAACAAAAGGAGACTTTGCAGGGGTTCTGATACTACCTTCACAATGCAACACCGCTCAACTCTATAACTACAACCAATTGCTGCACCCCAAGCACGGGAACGTATGTTGTTTCTCAGTGTAGAAATATAGCCTGATATTACATACATAATTAACAACATTAGATTATCCAAATGAAGCTTCAACTGTAAACAGTATCTGTAACCGCAAAAGCAGAAAGAAAACAAAAAAAACTAACAATAGGCTAAATTTCCTGCTATAAGAAGATAAATAAATATATAAAATTCCAAGAAAATAATTATTCACATGTAATTAAATAAGTTTCACAAGGGTGCTTGGTGTAGTATGCATGACAGTGATAAGAGTAACGATATCTTCATTTGGTAATGGTACATGGAGTAGATTTCAGTTCATACGAGTCAAGTCCTACCCCAATAAAATCCCAGACATTCCAGATTTAAATTGGAGAATAAAAGGTTCTCAAGGATGCATCTGAGCAAAATTTGAGGGGATGTAGGAGGTATTTCAGCTTGATTGTTCTAGATCAATATTTAATTATTAGAAAAGAACTCAAACATAAATCTTTTAAAATAGTTTAATGGCAAACTAAAGTTCAACTGGGAGATTTTAAATAATCATTATGTGAGCAAAACTTGTCAAGAAGCAACCCAGATCTAAATAGCTTTTTTCTGAAAAGTATTTTTGACAAAACACAATGGTTTTGAGATAAAATTAAAGGCATGCTGTAAGGACATACAATCTTGAGGAGGTAGCACACGGACAGTTGCACGCAATTCTTGTATGGCTGCATGAGGTGGAGATGCTGTTGGGCGACAGTAACCGGTATGCATGAGAACTGTGCAGGTGCAACAAAATTGCAATTATCCATACTATCGCCAAATATATGAACTGTCATTTATAAGAAAAGGCTAATGCATCTTTTTTTGAAGACATATACCAGCAACAAGATCTGAATCGTATGTGTACACATCGGTCCCCCAAAGCTGGCCACCTCTGACCTGAATATAATAATGTAACTCTCAAGACATGGATAGCAGCATTTATAGGGAAATCATGAATGTTTTCCTGTTTTAGATTTTGAAATTATTCAGAGAACAAGGGAAATAAGCCACAGAAAATTTTCATTTCATCAAAACATTAGAGCATCAAACAAAATGTTCCCCACTACCGACATTCTTTAGTTTAATGCTCTAGACATGACTTTTCTTCCACGCCTAAAATACAAATCAGTCATGTACATTTTTTATTTTATCAAAATGGTAAATTAAATAGGTCTCTATTTCAAAATGTCTGTCATTTAAGGTTTTTGCACGAGGATTAAAAATATACCAAATAACCCAATGCTACATTTGACTAAATTACCCTCACTCCATTGATGCTCCCTCTCATTTCACATAGTGGATATATCAAGAGACAAGAATGAAAGGGCAACTCAATGCATGAGGCTCCAACCTAGTGGGGTTTAGGGAGGGTAGATGTATGTAGCCTTATCCCCACAAGCAGAGAGATTGTAGTCAGGATTTGAACCCACAACCTTACAATGCCAAGGCTTAGAGACAATGATCAAGTTGAAGAGAAGATAATCAATGCCTTCTTGATTTTCTAAAGAAACAGACAAAAACAAACATTTTTTTCAATGCCTTCTTAATAATTTCTTTCTCCAACAAGGAAGCTTAATTTTTATCTCAAGGCTATGGAGTAATGTATGAAGTAGAGTTGAAAAATCAGGTATCTAATCCTAATCACCATCAACCTTTCAACTGCTCAATGTAAAAAACATGCTGTAGGACAGAAGTATAGGAAGGCTTACATATTGAAAACAATTCAAAAGAAAAAGAAAAAGTTTAGACCTGCAGTGGTTTGGTTGTAAAAATACTCTAGCAAGCAAGGGTATTAACTCTTAATCTTTTAAGGCCTTGTATGTTAGGGCATCACTTGACCAAAAAAAAATCACGCAGTCCATACAGGTGGAACTATGGAAGAAGCAGAAGATTTGAATAAATCAAGAGGTACCAGATAATTGGCAGAATATGGATATTGATGTCTCAGAGCATCCTGGATGAATAGACAAACAACATTTTAAAAAATTTCAACTCTAAAGGTTAATAGAGGCTAGCTCAGATCATGAAAGAATTAGAATCAACGTTATTTAAGAAAATTGACTACAAAATTTGTGAAAAAGCACAATTAATAATATGTTTCAACCTTAGGGTACTTAGAGGACTCAAACCCAATTTTAGAACTAAATTTAAACCAAGGCTTCAAAACACAAAAATAATGGCCAAAATAGTTGTAGATAAGGGGATTTATCACAGTTACGATTAAGTATTTAAGTCTAAAAAGAACAGAGAATTACCATACCTATAACTTAAACACCAAAACATGCCGATAAAAAAAAAACTGCAAAACATACATCATTTCATTTAAAAGGGGAGATGACTCTCACAACACCTTTCAAATAAAAGGAATCACTTTGCAAAAAGCAATTACTTTAACGGTATACAATATAATAATGATGCCAATACCATAGTGAACATCAATTGATTTCAGGTCAACATCTTGACCATCTCAATGGCGAAGCACTCATTTGTAATTTTCTTTAACAATATATATCGACATTATATTTACTACATCAACAAGCACATGATAAAGCAAAGGGGATATAACCATTACGAAAGAAAATAGGGGAAATAACCAAGAAAAAAAATAACAAAATAAAAAACATTGCCACTATGGATCACAATCCTCAAACCTTTTTGACTTGTCTTTGACAATTAACAAAAATTACAATTACTTTTGTGGTGTAATGGGCAAGTACAAGTATACAAAACATCAGAAAATGCCAAAAAACTGGAGAAAACAAAAAAAAACAACAAAGACTTAAAATTTAATTAGCATCAAGTAAACAGGAAGAGAAATGGTCAATGTGATAAGAAAATAAAGCCACCAACGCAGTCCCTACTCCCCTCATCCATTCCAAAAAAAATGAAGACACACATTCTTCAATTTTATAATACTAACAAACAAAAATAAACTTACTTGGCGGTTTGTAGCCGTTACATGCTCAGATGGTATCCGAATTTCCAGAGTGGGACCATTATTAGAGCTTTCACCATTTTTCTCCATTTCAGATTGAGATGATTCATGTTCCTTCCACAACTTTATCAGTTCTTGCATGCTTTCGCCAACTTTATAAACAACAGAAGAAACTTCTACTTTACCTGAAATAATAGAAATTATATGTAGTGGACATGCAAAGGAAAGAGTAGCAGAAGCATCAAGCTTTAATTTTCTCTCTTCCATCGAAAAGTAGTACCAAGTACCATTAATAGATTAGCAAATGATAACAAGATCACAGCAAACAACACATTAAGAAGGAAGTGTAAATGAGATGCATAAATATGAAAGAAGAGTATAAATCATAACATATAAAGCAATGGGTCAATAATAGCAATCTCGGCTAAAACCTGCATTATTTCATGAAGGTATAAATTCTGTAGTCTTACATTAAATCAAGCCAATGATATAACATGACAGCATACCTTGAGACCTGCAAAAATATATAGCCAGATATAATTAATAAAAAGAAAATATAGTATGATGAACCTTAACTAAAAATACCATAGAAGTAAGATTCAATCAATTGAGACAAAGAAACTTCTAACAAAGAATTATGAAGCTTCAATTTTTATAACCCGACATAAATGGTATAAAGTACAATTAATATTAAAATGAACAGATACTCAAATGATAATGAAAAGATACTTGCTGGATCATCAAATTTGCAAACGATCAGAAAACAAAGAAAGGTAAAGGAAGAAAGTACCCGTCTTTGTCTTGGGGATGGGATCTGAAAAAAGACTCCCGGTTCGGCGCCTGAGGGCTTCCCCTAGATCGTTGTATCCTCTTACGGTGCTGACTGCTATAATTATAGACCTCCCTCTCCTTCTCCATCACCCCTTCTACATCAGCACACCCATCGTTTGATTCCTTGTCAAGGCCCTTGGTACGTTTATCAGACCTATCCCCTTCTAAATCAGCATCCCTTTCTTTTCTCCTCTCTCTAGCTTCTCTATCTACATTTTTCCAGCTATCAACTTCTTTTTGTTTCTTCTGCTCTGGTAACACAATTTCTTGTTCAGTTAGTTTATCTGATGCATCAACAGATTCCTTCTCGTTATTTGAAACCTCTTTCTCCATTCCATTCCATGATTCTCTCTTCATCTGATCCCTTTCCCTCTCTGTTAAATTTTCTTTCTCTTTTGGAAGATCTTTTTTCTCCCTCTCCAACCTTTCTACATCTCTATCTTCCTTGGCAGATTCTTTGCAGTCACCGGTACTGTTTGTTACTTGTGGACTGTTTCTACGATCACTTCTTTCTTTTTCCCTATCTCCCCATTCCCTATGCTTCACATCCTTCCTCTTTCTATCTTTCTCTTTAGATCTATCATCACCTTTAGGATCAACTTTGTTCTCACAAACAGCTTCATGAGCTTCAACATGATCTCTTTCTCCTGCTGCTGAACTCTCCTTCCCAACCTCAACTGAGCCTTGTGTATTTCCACGTGACATATGCCATGTGTCCCAATTCCCACCAGGGGAATCAGAATATCTTTTTCCTCTATGGTACTCTTTTGAATCTTTCCAATTCAAGTGGCTGCTAACCACATTATAACCATCTTTCTCTGTCTTGGTGTCACCTTTCGGATCATTATGACTATCCCGATCATGCCTGACATCCTTGTTGTCATCTCCTCTACCTTCAACACGCACATCCTTTTCACTCTTAGCACTTGGAGGATCCCTTCTTGCTTCACCATGCAACTCCTTCTTCTCTGTCTTTGTATCGCGGTTCTCAAACCGGAGATCTCTATTGTCCTTGGAATCCCTTGATTCAATCCTGTTCTCAGGGCCAATAGGATGATCTGTACGAGAATCATTCAACGGTGACGACATCCGATACACAGGATTAAGAGGAGATCTTCTATCTGCATCATGAAATTCAGTTCGAGGCACTTTTGCCACCCGGGAGTCCTGAGTTATATCATGAGGCATATGGTACTCATTTGAAACTGACGATGAAACCAACTTGGAATATGTACCCAAATCTTCATTCGGGTGCTTTGAAGATGAATGAACAGACTCTTCATGAGATCTCTTAGGTGCACCACTCATAATGAAAACCCAACAGAGTCATAAAACTCAGAAGCAAGTAATCTGGCAGTGGCAGCTAACAGAATCCCTACCTCTACAGCCTGTTTTGTTATAGAAAACTCAATAACTGCAACCAGCCAAAAAAACAGTTTAGGAAACCACACAAGGCCACAACAATTATCACAAGCATGTACAACAAATGCATCACCAACATTGAAACACACAACAGCAACATTCAAACCTAACAGGAAGACGAAGACAAAGAGATGAGGGAGACAGTAATTGATGCATCATGCAGCAGCATCTGAATATAGTCAGCGCCAAATCAAATTAACAGTATATAAAACCAAATACAAAAACCAATTTGAAAATTTTCAATTGGTTCTTAGACACCGCAGTTGCATACATACAGTTAAAGTTGGGTTACATACAACGGTATAATAAGCGTATGAAGTAAGCAAATGAAAAAGTGAAGAATAACCATTAACGATGAGTGAAAACTAAAAAAAGAAAATAGCAGTAACAGATCTCGAAAATAATTAAAATACAAGTAAAGCATACACAGAGAAATACGGATACCCAACCTCGGAGAACGGAAACAAATGTTTCCGCCAATGAGAAGAATGCGAAACCCAATTCACGTTATATACTACATACTACTACGAGTGGAAAACATTACTCGGAACAGACAGAGATAAATGAGAAAAGTGTGATCAAAGGAACACACAGTTGTGGAAATTGGAAAAGAAAACCCTAGAAATTGTGGATTGTTTCACCTCCGGAGCGCGAGTGAGACCCTCTTTTTTCTCTTTCTTTCTGCTACGTTATGTGTCTGACTCCTCTTCTCGGTCTGATGTTTGAGGAGGCTGCGTGAGACTCTTTCTTGCTGTCGTTTAAGCATGTATGGTATGAATGAAGGTATTATGTATCTAACTTCACTTATTTAATTATGTTAATGTTTTTTTAAAAGCAATTATGTTAATGTTGTGTCTCGTGATTTGTGCAATCCACCCACAAGTATACGAAACACAGCCAAACCACGACACCACCATAGTTAAAAATGTTAAATCGTGTCATTGTGACCAATGTATTCCCTTTCAAATATGTTGTGTAATGTGTGCTACTTAGCTAGGACTAGGAGTGAGTTCCATTTTTCTTTGACAAAAATACATATATTTTATTTTTGTATGTGTATGGAAAAAACTTTCTCTAACCATTATGGAAGTAGTAAATGAAGGTGTTTGGAAAATTGTGCAGGTCTTAGGAATGGGCCTTGAATCTTTCAACATTTTTTTTTCGGGTGATGTTTTGTTGTTCTCAAAGGCAAAGGAAAGCTTGGCAAGAATTATCTCCAGCATTTTGTAAAAAATCATGCTAACTATGGGGGTTTAAAAGTCACCATGACAAAGTCTAAAGCCCTTTTTCTTTTTCTCATGGTATGTCCAGGCATAGAGTTGTTAAAAGTGGGTTAGAACCCGCGAGCCAAACTAGTTCACGGGTTTAAACAGTTGATAAGAGTAATCCACTTCCATTATAGAAAAAAATAGAGCCTGCTCACTATTAAAATTATAATTTAATTATGAAATTATAGTTTATAAAAGTATCCTACATTGTTCTTGGTTTTAAAAAAGAAAAATGAGAAAGTGAGAAAGAAACTAGGCCTTTTTGGCCGTTCGAAGAATAGGGGACGAAGGGGTATTTTGGGGCTTTAACTTTGTTTTAAATTTTAAATAAAATGGGGTGCAAGGTGAAAGTTTTGAGGTGCAGAAAGTTATTGCCTTTTGGAATTATTCAACACAAAAGGCCCAAACCCAGAAAGGCAGAAACTGCACTGCAGCATTGATGGTGGCAACTTGCAACTCTAAAACCCTTTCCACACCCAACCTCTCCTTTCCTCCACATATGGCTTCCAGGTACGACCACTATCTTTCTTCTCCCTCATTTTCATTGAAAACTGAACGAAATAACCCAAAGGGTATGCAAAAAATCGAAGCTTTCCCACCCTCACCAGTCACCAGTTAAAATCATTAACTCTCTGTCTTTGTTGCTGAACCATGCCAAGGCAAAAAAAAAAAAAAAAACACGACTAGCTCCAGATTTAACCATTTGCCACACACGCCGCAAGTTAAAATCTTCACATTGCTGTTAAACACACCACGTGTTTGTTTCTGTGTCTGAACAACTCGCTCTGTCTTTCTTTGCACAGGCGTTTGAGGGCATTCAAGCGTTGGATGAAGTCGAAGGGGTTCGAATGGAGCGATGCACTAGAGTTTGTGGACACCCCAGAAGAGGGAGTAGCGGTGAGAGCATTGTGCCAGTTGAAGGAAGGTGATGTAAGATGCCAAAGGAAGCTTGCCTCACCACCAAGACTAGTGGGGCACGTGAGATCATTGAAGAGGCTGGTTTGGATGGTCATTTGGGGTTAGCATTTGCCATCATGTATGAGAGAAGCTTGGGCGGGGACTCCCCTTTTGCTGGCTACCTTCAACTCTTGCCTTTCCAAGAGTGCGTGCCAATTGTTTGGACCCTCGATGAAGTAAACGAGCTTTTGTGTGGTACTGAGCTTCACCTGGTATACCTTGTATTGTTCAGCTTAATCATTCATGAAGGGTGAATTAAAATTGACCATATAGAGTCATGTCAATACATGTTTCGTTTTTTGATTGCTAATTGTTACATTTTTTTGTGAAAATGGCAAGAGGATGCTGCTTGTTTCTTGGTTGAATTTTTGCTTATTAGATTGTCTTTCGAGTATAGTTAACTGAGCTCCCCATGAATAACTTTTTTTACTTTTGGCATTTGCATTCTAGAATCTCATTGAAATTTTCATATTCTGAACTATGTCAAGCAGTTTATAGTACTGGAAAGAGAATATTCTCCCCATATTGGATTTAGCACCTTTAAAACTAAATCCAAAGTTCTTTGGCATAGAACAATACTTTGCAGCAAAAAGTCTTATATCTTCACGGTCTTTTGAGATTGATAATTACCATGGTTTTGGCATGGTTCCCTTGGCAGATCTGTAAGTAAAGCTTCTGGTCATTAACATGTTTTTCTTTTTTAGTCTTATTGTACACCCATTTATTACATTTTAACTTTGCTCCAACTCAAATTTGTAAGTAAGTGGTTTCAAGGACGCATGCAATTCTTCAATCTCAGTTGAGTGATAATATAGAGGCCTTGAAGCCTTTTCAAGTTTAGTAGAGGCTGAGAAATGTATTGTATCTAGAAAATAATGCTTGTTTGTGTTTGTATACTATACTATTCAAGAAATGCTATAGTATCAATATCTTGTGATGTTTTTAATTTAGATAAAGAATAATAACGAAACTTTCCAAAGAGACTGAGAGTATGTGTAATCTTCATAAAGTGATTTTTGTGCTAGAAACTAGAAAGCACAAATACAACAAATGATACATATACAATATGGCAGACAATAGATAATTTTAAAAATAGCAGGACACCACAACTATAATAAGATATATAAAATTAGCACAAAAAATTTTTAATTCAAAAGATAAAATTGATGTTTTATTTTTGAATGAATCATTGTATACATATAAGACTGTTGTTGTTGTCTTCTAATTATTGTGATATTCCCATCGGTATTGCTACAAAAGTGTAAGAAATAAAGGTAAACAATATAAAATGTAACTTAGAGTATTTGAAGTGTCCATGACCGACATGACACAACTGTAATTTTGTAGTGTCCGTGCTTCCTTGTTTATGTATAAGATCCAGATCTGAAGATTTTCCTATTCTATTAATGCATATATCTAATAATGTAAATACTGTCTTCTGCTCTAGATTCAATCATAAAACAGGCGCTGAGGATGTGCATTTCACTGCCATGTCCTCTAATGATGAATCTGATACTGATGTTGATGGCTGTAACAATGATGAGGGCATTGTCGAGGAGGAAGCATTGGCTCAAAATTCCTCTATAGATATGACTGCGTTAAATAATGGGAACTGCAATGTCAGTGACTTGGATAGTTCTTCACTTAGTGAGAGTGATACTTCTATGCTGGAGATGATTATGACAAAAGATGTCAGCAGTGGAAGTGAGGTTAGAATTTTCCTTTCAGTTATGTGATTTTCTTTGCTTCCATGAATAAATGATCAGTCGTGCATAGTCATAGAATTGAACCTCGGAGTAATACATGCTTATTTATTGCTCATAGTTTTGGAAAAATATATTTTCATTCCGATTTGAAACGTTCAATAACCTCCAATGTTAGTATGCTACTCTTGATGCAACCTCTTATTCTTCCCTTAAAAGGTGCTTTAATACTTAAGAATTCCTATTGCCTAACAGGTATTTAATACTTATGGGATACTGGGTAATGCTGCTTTGCTTCATAGATATGGATTTACTGAGCAAGATAATTCCTATGATATTGTAAACATAGATATGGAACTGGTAATTCAATGGTGTTCTTCCGTGTTTTCGGACCGCCACAGTAGAGCAAGAGTTTCCCTTTGGAGAAGGTTAGGCTATTCTGTATGTGGCAGCCAAGACTCTGACTATTTTGAGATCTCATTTGATGGAGAACCACAGATTGAACTCCTCAGTTTGTTACACATCATGTTATTACCAGATAATGCCTACCATAAGTTAGACCTATCAGTATCGGTTGCCGGAAATTATGATGAATCAAATGGAACCACCCTTCTGAATGGTGATATCTTTCCTAGTAAAGCATTTAATATGAACAATAAATCCTTGCTGCCCAAAAAAGTTTGTGATGCCCTGTTGTCGCTTTCTGATATGAGGGAGAGTCTCTATGGTTTGAAATCAATTGAAGATGATATTGAGGCATTGGGAAGGTGTAGTTTAATTAGAGAGAGAAAACTGTATCATTCTTTGATGCTGCGCATCAATGAAAGGAAGATCCTTCAGAGGCTCAGAAATTATGCTTCACAGCCATTTAAAAATAAAATCACGAACCATGGTTCTCCGAGGAAGAAGTTGAAAAGAACAACAAAGAAAACAAGTTGATTTTTTTAGTGTTTATTTTATTTTAATTATTTTTCTATGAGATGCTTTAACTTGTATTTTGGTGCACCAAGTCATTGGCCTATGCAAAGTAGCAAAGCCGTCTCTTTCATTTGTCGCATTTGGTTTTTGGTCAGCAATAAAACATCGTTTTTCTTTCATTAGTTCCTTAATTTATCATTTGTGTTTCCGTCATTTTATGCCATGATCTTTCATCTCATGCTCTTATATTGATATATTGTCCTCTTGTACAGTTATAATGTATCAAATGTTTGAGGAAATCCTTATGTGAGATAAGATGTTAAGATGATGAGCTTTTGTATAAATTGAAAATTTTTCTTGAAAGAAGAAAATATAAGAAAATTAAACTTTGAAGTAAACCAATAGGAAAAGTTTCCTTCTTTTCATTAAAAGGAATCAATAAATTAATGTGTTGTTTCAATTTATTTTCAAGAAATTGTTATTTACTTTTATTAATTTTGTTGGATTTTTTTTTTGAAAAAGTAAACTAGTATTTATGATGATTTACGAGAATTATGTGTATAGAAGTTTATAAATGTGAATTCCATTAATGAAAAGACCTCTCTAAATGACTTCTCCATTTTTGTTGCTTCAACAAAGCAAGTAAGCAGTGATGGAAAAACCTCTCTAGATCATTCGATTCAGAGGTCAACGAAGATATCCTCAAGATACGACTGCATACGTAAGAATTCAAATAGTCTTCAATTACTTGGTTTCACTTTGAAAAAGCAAGGATACTATATATATATATATATATATATATATATATATATATATATATATATATATATATATAAATTAGACATTTTGACACAGAACTGGTTGTCATTATCACCGAAAATTGACAGGGAAGGAACGTATTACTATGAATTTAATTTTGATGTACTGTTATTGCAATGTTTTATATTATTAACTAAATAGAAATTATTTTTTATCCGACTTCTGTAAAGAGATGAGAAAACCCCTTCTTAATTTTAGTAGAAACAAATCCCACTTATAACCCCTTCATTACAGTTTTCTATCTTTATTTAGTTTTTTTTTGCATTTTTTAATTTAAAATAAATTATAAAAAACTAGCCATACTTCTCAAATGTTTTAATTTAAAGAGAACGGAGTATATAATCCACGAGTATTGAAAAAAAAATTAAATAATTTTCTATTGTTAGTTAAAAAACAAGTGAAACTCATGGGGTACACATCTACACAATCTGTTTTTTTCTTCTCCTGCACACAATTACACCATATGCAATAACTTGTTATTGTAAAAGAAAAAAATATTGTAAATAAAACAATTAGTAATAATATTTAGACACTCCTAAATGTCAAACATCCTATTAATATCTCTAATTTTTTTATTTTTGTATTTCTATATCAATAGATATTAGATATTAATATATTTTATTATATTTATATTTTTCTCTCTTCTCTCTATCTCTCTTAAGTGTCATTTGACATTAACACAATAAAATCTGATCCCATGAATTTTCCTAGTATTTTGAATATTAGACTTGGACAAAGGGAATGGCCAATAGAGAAAAAGGATGAATCAATAAAGCCCGTGGCCAAATGTCAAAAACTTAACGCGTAAGCCATATATTAACATAATAGAAAAACCGTATTAGAATTTTTTTAAAAAGAAAATCTAAGATGACTTTTTAAAAAAAATGTCTTAAATGGTACTTGTTAGTTAAAAAAAAAACATTGTAAGATGATTTTCGTATTTAATACGGTTCAATTTAAAATTGTCTCAGGAAAATTATTATTCTAAGACAATCTTAACTTGAAAACCATTTTAAAATAGTATCATTTTAAGATAGTTATTTATTTAAAAATCATCTTAAAATGATAATTTTTTAAAACGATTTTTTAGGAATCAATAAAGATGACTATTAATGTCGAACAATTTTAAAAACTAATTGACACCTTTGTGTTTCCATCCTATTTGATTATTAAAATATATAATTAATCAACAAATTAATTAAAATTAAAAAAATATATTTAACCAACATTTTGAATTAAACTAAAATATTTAAATTACAAAATAGATATAAAATCACAAACAATAGAACAAAATATTTAAATTTAAATAATACAGTAAATTTTAAAATACAAAAAATATGTTTTAAACAACTTGAGAAAATCAGAAAAATTGTATTATTTTAAATTTAAATATTTTATTATATTATTTATAATTTTATATCTATTTTGTAATTTAAATATTTTAGTTCATTTCAACTTGTTGGTTAAATATGTTTTTTAATTTCAATTAAGTAGTGGATGAATTATGTATTTTAATAATCAAATAAATTGAAAATATAAAAAATTTCTTCTTTAAAAAAAATTAATAACATATATAAAATAATATTATTTTCAGTTTAAACAAAACATAAATATATATAGTTAATAACACAAAAAAATAGAAAAAAAAAGTAGTTTGAAAATCGATTCTCTAATAATCGATTTCTTAACTTGATTTTAAAAAAAGAATATTTAGAAATTGATTCCTCAATTGATTTCTAAAAATATACTTAAGATATATGTAAATATGATTTCTTAAATAAAAACAAAAAACAAAAGATGAAAATTGATTTGGGAGAAACCGATTTCTCACTTTAAATAATATTTTATATTATGTATGTAAATAATTTTTTGAATATATTATTTGGATAAATAATTAATATACTTATATTATTTGGGTAAAAAACTCGAAATGTATAAGCATCAACCGTCTTTTACCTCATACCCATATATATTTTTATGAGTTTAATTTTTATACTCTCAGTTAATTAGAAAGTATTTTTTTCATAATTTTAAGATATCTATATATTATAAGAGAAAAAATATTAATATTATTATTTTTATTTAATCATCAATTATTATATATGAAAAATTTATTAATTTTTATTATAATTATCTTAAAATCCATACCAACCATAATTGGTGAATTAGTCATTGTCGAATGCTAATGTAAAAATGTTTTACCGTCACATTAATACATAAATTATTTACTCAATAACTATTACAAGGTTTTCCATCTTGTCATTTTTAGGCGTGAAAGTAACCGTGAAGACCCTTAACCTAAAGTGTGTTTTGACATTATAGGGCCGCCTATATAGTATATACGTTGAACTTTCAGAACTTAATTGCAAACTTTATGCTTTAAGTTCTTCAACTCATGTGTATTGTCATCTGATTATTTGTCCATCATGTAATCTAACGTAATTAACTCTAAAACTAAACCTGAGTAAGTGGGGTCGTTATGACTTATGAATGTTGATGCCATTGAGATTTCTGAAAGAGGAAAAAAGTACAAAATATGAGTGTCGTTCAATTTTTGTGCGAAAGTGGGAAGAAACTTGATAATGAAAAAGAGGGGAATATTGTCCAACATGAAGCAAGAATTCTTTTTAGTATTTTACGTCCTTGTTTTTGCAAGTGCTGTAGACACGTTTGTTATGGTAGTCCTCTCTCACTTCAAGCCTGCTTACTTTGCAAAGCAGAGCGTGATGCCATCTTGAATTTTCAATTATACTAGTGTTTTAACACCTGAATTGCATAAAATATTTTATATCATTTAAATTATATTTTATATTTATAATAAACATGTGATATAATGTTATTTTTAATTTTTAATATTTTAAAATAATATTGAAATTTAACTTAGAATTCAAAATATTGAAAATGATAAATTGAAATAGATAAGAATTAAAAAAATGAATTAATTAAAAATATTTTTGTTCAAGAATGACAGCTGCTATAAACATTTTCTTTCAAGATACATATTCTAATTTATATACATAAAATATATAAGATTATTACTATTAATTATCAAGTTTCAACTAAAATAATTTTAAGGAACATCAATTATTTTAATTTCTTTAAAATAAAATATTAAATAACTTTTATGTTTTTCATAAAAATTTATAGTTTTTCTGACAAATTTGTTACTTTATTTTTTTCAATCAATAGTCGAATATCCTTAACCACAAGTTTTTCTTCTTATATCCTATATACTGTATCAAATGCATTAAGAACAAATATTTTTTAATAAAAAAATTATTCGTAGACATTAAAAACAAAGAACATAAAATATATAATAATTCACACAACTTATCTAATAAACGCTAGATTTCTTAATTTTCCTTTGAAATATTTTATACTTTTAAATATATTTTTTTATGGCAAGTGCATTCCTTTAAACCAGTTTGTTATTGGTTTTAGTTTTTTTTATCCCGGGAAAACACTAACATTTACTTTAAATAATTAACACTTCAAAATATATATTTAATATTCCATAAGTCATGTACTTATACACAAGATAAATAAATAATTAATACTGTTAAAACAAAGATAAATAAATAATATATGCTTAATTATATTATAGTAGTCCAAAACAAAGATAAATCTTGCCGTAAAAAAAAAAGATAAATAAATCATTAATACTGTTAAAACAAAGCTTTTATATTGTAGTAATCCTAAGTTTTTGTGAAATTTTGATTCTCAAGTTTTAATTATGTGAATTTAATTTTTAAAATATTATAATTATACAATTTTAGTTTTAATCAAAATTATTGACACTAACACGTGTTGACATGGCGACGACATAGCGACATGGCATCACGGCACCAAAATTATCTAATTGTGATACTTTAGGGACTAGAAATATACACTTAACTAGTATTAATATTATTAATGATATTAATTTTAATTATTTAATTTTTAATTACCGCTGATATAGAAAATATTATATCATTGAATTTAAACCCGCAACAATGTTATAGGACTACCTTTAAAACTGAATTGACTCTATCAGTTCAATAACCAATTCAGTTTTAAAATCCTTGATATAACAGATAAAATAGAAAAATATAATTAAAAATTAAAAAAAAAAATGAAGTGATACTTTGCAAAACCTATTTTAACCAACTTTTAAAAATAACACCATTATAAAGAAAAATTGTTGAAATAGATGAGTTGTCAGAAGACCCATATAATCATTAAAATGTGCTCTAAATATACCAAGAAGCTCCTTTTGAACTGAAGAAAAGAAAGTTGAATATGCTCACATTTCCCCTCTCCACCCTTCACAGGTTAGACTATATACACAAAATAAACAACCGAAGGTAGAACCTGCTGAAATATGAACAAGACATGCCCCGTCCCTGAACCTACTACCTCTAAGGCCTATCTGTGTTATGTACAGGTACTTTCAGGCCAAAGCAAAATAAACAGAAGAAAAAGGAGCTTTTCATACACATCTTATCTGACTAATTAAATAACATCAGATGGCACTGGCAAGCCGTTTCTGAAGCAACTACTACCACTAACGTTAGTCACAGTCTCATCTTTGCAGTGCCCACTAGATTTGAGTTTTGATTCAGAGTGTTGGCATTTCTGGCAAACAAAACGTGCTGGAACAGGATCAGTGTCGTGGATGTCAGAACACCTGGTGTGTCGCCACACTCCACATATATCACACGCCAACATTCTCTCTCCATCATCATCCTTGGCTCCACAGCTGCAATCTACCGTCCACCTCTCAAGTCCACGTTCCATTCGGAACTTGCTCAACCCATTTTTCCCAATGCATCTTCCTCGGACACAAACTACATCTCTCGATCCTAACAAGAGCTTGACCAGGGTGGAATCGTCGACACCGCTATAGCCATGTAGCTCATCAACTTGAAATCTTCTGAACATTAGATATACATCTTGGAAAGCATTTGCTGCTTGATTCTTAAGCTCAGCCACCGTGGCATTCAGGGGCAGCACAATTAATTCTGGTGGAGTTATAGCTTCTGAATCTTCAAACTCATCTACAAGTTCAACATGACATGAGAGGCGAAACATCTGCGAGTCTGACAATGGCAACATCTCAGGATTATAATCTTTTACAAACTGCTTGCAGTCAAAAAGCTTCTGAGCTGAGCTCATTACAAGAGTCCTTGTCCCTGCTTCATAGTTTACCATCATCTGAGGATGAAGCAAAGAGTCGTATAAATATCTCAAGCATTGTAGGAGATTTTCTTCAGATGGATACTTCGAGCCTGAAGAATTATTGTTTGCTAAAATTCCATAGCAAGCACCAGTTGCAGCCTCAACTCTAAAGCAAATAAAATACCACAAATCCACAATATCAGAACCGTTACACATGATCACATCGCATAAAAGTAGAAGGAAGAGAATCTTGCAAATAATACAAATATAGCATCAATGCTTTGAAAAGAACATCAATATATCAAGACCCAACCTCAATATTAAGAGAGTGCTAATGGATTTTATATGCAAACACTTTAGTAACAGTCCAAAGGAAAATCCACGTAAAACAAGCTGTAATTAGATTGAAGTCTAACCTGAACTCATAAACTCCAGTTTGAGGATTGCATCGGCTATTAACAACCATTCCACCATAGACCATTTTCCCTCCCAGTTCTCCAAGGCAATAATCAAGCAGCTCTGGAGAGCCCAACTTGGAGGCTGCGCCCCTAAGAGCACGCCAGCTCACCCACTTAGACTCAGACACTGCACGCAGCACTCTGATCATGGCTTGCTCCACACGTTCAATGTCACTCTTATCCCAAGATATTGACAGTCCAGAAGCATTAAAACGACGCTTCTTGCAGGTTGTCTCATCAACATTTGATGCAGTCTTGTGAGCATCACCAATCAAACCCATTATGAAACAAAAGAGGTCCCTTATATTTACAAGCTCGTGTTCTGACAAAGATTGGTAATATTTGATCATATCCTGCACACGAGAGTCAGGCATCTTTCCCTGGGAAAAGGTGGACAAGGGTAGATTGGATAGGCTTTCAACAGCAGACTTGTATGATTCATGTGTAAGACAGTAGCTGCCAGAGCCAAATTTATAACCCCAGTCACCATACCATGGATGTCCCTTCATAATGGCATGAAGCAAGCGATACTCTATCCCATATTTCTTTGAAACATCCATCACGCTGACTTTTCTGCCCATGACAAAAGTGAAGAAAACAAAAGAGTTAACTCATAGCTATATCCATATAAAATACAAATAACCAAACAAATATTCATTATTCCCCACCTCACTGCTAACTAGGTGAGGAGTGTCAGAAAAGAATTAGCTCCAGGACAATGGAAGTACAAGTCAGAAAAGAATAGAAATGAGTAATTACAATCAAGAATCCTAACCTGACTCCAAGAGTCTTGCATAGGCGATCCCAGAAATCCATAATATGAATACCAGAAAGAAATCTAGAGCCCCCTTCTCTGCCATTAACCCGAAGAAGGTGCCCATATCCATTGGTGTGTACTACGCCATGTAAAAGATGAGTCGTGTTCTCTAATTGGTGGTACACCCAATCCTCGACATCATCAGTGGTAGTGACATGGTTGCATGACTTGCATCTGAAGATAGAAAGAAAGCATTACCCAAAATGTAAGATCAGGGACAGCAGCATTGCATTGATCCAAAATAAGTTTTGCTTAACACCATTTTGGTGATAAGCTATTTTCAAACAAATAACAAGGCAAATCCAAACATGCACTGAGCCTCAAACGAAAGGAAACTACCCTCTCCTTCGGCATAAGGTGAAATTTCATACTAACAGAACTACTTCACTCGTAGTAAATTGAAATTAATCAAAGGAACCTCAAAGACACAAAGTCCCAACAAATTTTGAGCTCTAAGATATAGGCATTCCATTTCAGCAATCAACCAGATTAACTTAGAAAATTAACTCGGAAGCTATAATGTTTTTCATTTAGAGAACGGCTAATTTTCGAGACTTTGATTCCCAAATTTGAATCTAGAATAAAAGAAACAGTAGGCGAATTAGCAGTAAATGGCTAACAAAAAATTGACAGAAATAAGAATAGCAGAGACATATTCCAATTTATTCGGTTATCAGTTACTCTAGACATCAATTGACAAGCAAAAAAGGAAAAACAAAAAAAAAACAAAAGATGACAAAGGTTTCATGAAATAGATTTTTTATAATAAAAAAAACTGCTTGGATAGCATGAAGTTACTCACTTGGATTCTGACAAATGCAAGATGTCTCCACAGCACATACACGGCTTGTGGTACCCACCAATGGAGCTCCCATCGGCTTTGATTATAAAATGGTAACGTTTCCCGCACACCGGATGGCCGCTCCAACCTAAATAATAAATCCATAAGTTTCAAAGAAATAACAAATATTACAAATTAACCAAAAAAATTGACAACCCACGCGAATGTCCTCATAAATAAGAATTACTAGTAATAAATAAATAATAAAAATCATAAACAGTAAACTAGGAAAGAGCATGATTACGATTTATGAGAATTATGATTTATCAAAAAAGATCAGTATGCGGGGCGCGCATAACTTGAGAAGCACGTCAGTACTAAGCAAAAAAGACAGAAGCAAAGTTGGACAACAACAATGACTAAATATCTTCAATATATTAAATATTAATATTAATATTAACAAGATGACGATATAATCATAGCTGTCACGCAACAAAGACAGCCAAGAACATGGCCCACAAAATTATGACAGACACGAGGCAGCTCACATTCCTGCCATCTGTCCCAATTTCTTATAGGCCCCACCAATCACCTACCCCTTCTTTTCTCTTCTGATCTTCCAATATATCTCTTCTGGATCTTATCGTCACCGTGTCGACGATACGTTACACATGCACTTCTAGTTATAATTTATTAGACACTTTCCTTCTTAATTCTTATAAAGATAATAATTCAATAACTGAATATTATTCTGCTGTAAGCATAGTTATAAACTTCATTATTTATGATGATGATTGGGTTGGTAATTGGCATATTAAAGTAAATAATAAAAATAAAATAAATGTCATATCGCGAAAAGAACACGATAATTTCGGGGAATCGATTCATTCTTTTCAGTTTGCATGTTTTCAAGTAACCGGGAACCGAAGAGAAACCTGAAAAAAGCGATAAAACCAAAGCGATTCATGGAAAAAAAGAACCGGCTGAAGTACTGGCGAGTCAACTCACCGAAAACTCGGCACTGATCACAGTAAACAGATCTGGATCTGGCGACGTCCTCCTCGACGACGTCGAGGCACACTACCGGCGCGTCGGGGCCCTCGGTGAGCTCGCCGACGCGGAAGACGATCTGCCACGTCAGCAGGTGCGGGAAGAGCGCGGACGGCGGCGGAAGAAGCGCGTGCTTCGTCAGAAAGGCGCGCACGTTGGAGCGGAACGGTCCACCGGCGAAGTTCTCAGCTTCGGCGAGCGACGGCGTGGGGAACGTGAGGAAGTCGTAGAAATCGGCGGTGACTCTCTTCTTCGCGGCGCGTTTGAGGCCCTTCCCTCCGCTCACGACCATGATGGAGGCGGAAACAGGCGCGTGGTCCAGCGTTGGAGGCGCGTGAAGCAAGATCTCGACGGGGAAAGGATTGAAGCCTCTGGATCGGGTAGCGAGGAGAGAAATACGGGATCGGAGTTTGGAGGTTGATAGAGAGAGAAAGAATGTAAAGAGAGAGAAAGAAAGAGAGGGAACGATGGTTTCAGATTAGGGTTTGGTAGTGTGTTTTTCTGTGTGGATGGTGAGATTTGATGGTCGTCGTTGGATTAATCTGGGATCAGTATTTTTTGTTTGTATTTATACGCACAACACATTAAATCATTCTTACAGTATTGGAAAGAGGAAAAAGGAAAAAAGAAATATTCGTTCTGGGCATTCGCCTGTTTTGGAAAATTGCAAGAGAGAGAGAATTTCAAGGATCGCAAATCTTAGCCGTTAAGCGAGTTTACCGCCATCATAGGTCATGCATATTAGACCACGTTTTTTTCGTATTTTTTTTTAACAAAAATGGGAAACCTTTATTTTTTACAAGGTTGATCCCAAAGATGACTAGATGCATTGCATTTTTAGAAATAAAAATAAAAAAATTTATATCTTTCTTTTATTGAATTTAAGATAACTTTTTTTTTATTTTGCTTTATTTGCAAATTTAGGGTGTGTTTGGTTTGTATTTTTATTTTCTGAAAATTATTTTTATTTTTAAAATATTAGAATTATGAAAATATGTTTGGTTTGACTTCTTATTTTCTGTTTTTAGGAAATAAAAAAATTAAAAATTTATGATATATTGATTTCTTGTCTTTTTTATATTTTTAGATTTACTTAAAAAACGAAATTTTATTGTTTTCATTTTCTAGTTATTTTTTGTATTTTCACTAAAAATATTTTCAAAAATCTAATCAAATACATTTTGATCACCATTTTCTATTTTTAGTGAAAATAAAAATAGTCAAACTAAACATTCCTTTATCTTTTTATTTTTTTAAGTGTTCACGATTACATGTTCACGTGGAAGAACTGATTATTTAAAAAAAAAAAAAAAGCAATGCATGATTAAAATAATCCTTTATTTCCTAGTTAATATTTGTTCACACTGTTCACATAAATCGTAATCACATGTCAATGCCAATTTTCTACTAAGAATTGAGAAAGGGATAAAATGAAAGGTAGGAGATTTATTTCCAAAAAGGGAAAAAATATATCTGTATGAAAAATAAATTAAGATTTAGAAAGACAAATAGTCAAATAATATGAAAAAAAATTAAAAACATATTTAAAGTTGAGATTTAGAAATTTAAAACAGAACATAGAAAGGATTTTTCAGATAAGAACAAAATTCCATGTGAAAGAAAAAATTGAGAATAATTAATAATTCAAAAACATAAAAAAAATGATAAGTAACAATAAAGCCACGTATTGTGAGGAGGAAAAAAAAAACATAATAAGAGTCCACGGGATATATTTATGTGTAGAACTGAACATTTGAACTTTGATATAAGGACAACTCGTTAAACCCGCAATTCACACGTGTCATGGACCTCAATATTAGTAGATCATTTAAGGGGGTAGTCATACAAATTTATTTCCAAGGATATGAGTTGAGAATATATCATTTGAATGTTTAATATAAGTTATAAAAAATTATTCTCAGGCATGATTTATTTTCAAGAATATATATTAAGTGATTTCTTTTCTCTCTATTTTCTTGTAAAATGTTAGAAATCCAATATTTTTATGGGAATAAAAGTTATTTTTTAGAAAAATTTCTCACTTCCATTCTAATTTTTTAATATTTTTATTTTTAACAAATTTATATCACTGCTTATTTTTATTTTTAAAATAGATGATATAGCATTGCTAATATAAACATCTTTGCTTAACAAATTTATATCATAAATAATATATTTTTCAAGTATCGTAAAACTCGTAAAATTAAGTTAAATACTCATTTTAACAATCTTAACATTAGAAAATACTTAAAGTTATGTGAAATGTTAAGATCCACGAAATTAAAATAAGTAACTCATCTAATCAACTATATATTGTAGATGCTCTTATATAAGCAATCATTTTTTAACAACATTATACCATAAATAATATATTTTCATGTATCATAGGACCCAAAAAATTAGTTTAAGTACTTCTTTTAGCAATCTTAACATCAAAGTGAATTTTTATTTAAAATATTTAAATCTATATGAAATTATAATACTTACAAAATTATGATAAGTATTTCATATAAATAATTATACATTGGAGATGCTCTAAATGAATTAAGAAAAGGACTAAAATATAGTATTTTTAAAATTTTGGCAGTCAAATTAAAAGAATATTTTTTGAAAGGACTAAAATAAAATCTAGTATATTTTTCAGAGGATAAAAAAATATATTTAACACTAAATAAGAAATACTTATTAGTTAACTTATGTTAACTTTTTAAAAGTTAATAAAATTTAACCAAGTATTTGTTATTTATTGTCAATTACTATTATTTAGTCAACCTTAAAATTAAAGAAAGAATACTTAATTTTTTCCAGCTACATTATTAACTTATATTGACTTTGTTAGTATTAGTATCTTATTAAAATTAATTACTTTCTCAAAGACAATTTTAATCCTATCATTTTCTTAAATAATTTCTTAATTGATGCTCTAATTTAAAATAATTATATAACAAAAAATTTCATTCATAATTTTGCTTATATATATTGTTTATCATCTAATTTAAAATAATTAAATCACAAACAAAATTCATTTATTTTGTTTCTATAAAAGTTTGTTCTCTTATTATTTAATGCTCATTTCTTTCACAAAACATTATTTTGTGTCCTAATATAATTTTTTTGCGTGATCTTATTTTATGTTTCTAAACTTGGTTAGGAACTAACTTACAATTATTTAAACTGATAAGAGATAACTAAAAAATAGTGAAATACAAGTATATATTTTTCTTTTATAAAAAAAAAATGAAAAGCTATTTCTTTATCACCTAATGTTAGAATTCTCCTCTCGTCCTCCAAATTTCCTTTTATCTTTTATCCTATTAAGCCTGCTGCTTTTGTGACACTGAATGACCGAATTCCACAAGAATACGAGTGTAGGAAATGTTCACTAATTAATGCCTTTCAATGCTGGAAACCAAGCCAAAATTTGCATTCTCTACAGCCATGCAGTTTCTACAGCAACATATAAACCTTTCATAATTAATTATATACAAATATGTTTTTCATACTCCCATTTTCAATAACCATTAAGACCACTGCTGCAGAGGATTCAAGTGCGTGAAACCATGACTTTTGGATGGTATAATAAATCCAAGCCAGCGGCATTTGCATAAGACTGAGAAAAACTGGATGGAGATCTTCTTTTGCAGGGGTTCAAATCCATATGGTTAGTGATGAGGCAATTTCAGTTGACAATGCCATTGGTTTCGATCAATTTTCAAGCAATTGTACAAAATTGGCACCCACCAAAAACTGAAAAAAAATCAAAGGATTTAATTAGTCAGTGAGGTCTGCGTAAAGTTGCTGATTAAAACATTATAAGCCAAGCCAATGCTAGTCATGGAAACAAAGCAAACGAGTTTAAGCAAATTAAATATCGCTTGCAATAATGGCTTCAATGAATAACCAAGAAGCAATTGAGCTCTTTGAGGGCCAAAACCTTTTGTACATGCAGCTATATGGTAGCCTAACATCTATGTGTCTTAAATGGGTTGTGCAACTAGGTATTCCAGACATGATACACAACCATGTCAAACCCATTACTCTTCCTGAGTTGGTCTCAACTCTACAGATTGCAGCGGCTAAGGCTTGTTTTGTGCAGCGGATCATGCGCTTTTTGGCACACAATGGAATATTTGATATTCATGAGAGCCAAGAAGATCATGAATTAATAACATATGCTCTAACTCCTGCTTCAAAGCTTCTAATCAATGATAGTGGCCATTGTTTATCTCCAATGGTTCGGTTGCTCACTGATCCACTTCTGATGAGTAGATTTCATTAGTTGGGGCAATGGATTCGTGGGGAGGAGGACGCCACAGTATATGAGACAGCCTTAGGGACAACCCTTTGGGGACTCCTTGAGAAAGAACCTACATATTTGACTCTCTTCAGTGAGGCTATGGCAAGTGATTCACAAATGGTAAACTTGGCACTCAAAAATGGCACTTCAGTTTTTGAGGAGTTAGATTCCATTGTAGATGTAGGTGGTGGAACTAGAACCACAGCCACAATTATCTGTGATGCATTTCCTAAGTTGAAATGTGTTGTGTTTGACCTTCCTCATGTTGTAGCAAACTTGACAAGAACCAATAATGTAAGTTTTGTTGGTGGTGACAAGTTCAAATCTATCCCTCAAGCTGATGCAGTTCTACTAAAGGTACAAATATATCTTAATATCCATTTGCTGGTTTGATTTGCAAAAGAATATTGCAATCACAAAGACGTTTTTCTTAATTCTTTCTTTTATTTTATTTTGAAGTGCATTACATGATTGGAACGACGAAAAATTGCAAAAAGATCCTGGAAAAATGTGTAAAGATTGTATTTCAAGCAAAGGCAACAGAGGAAAAGTGATTATCATAGATACAGTAATAAATGAAAAGAAAGATTACCAAGATATGACTCAAACAAAGCTCAGTATGGATATAAGTATGTTGACCATTAACGGAAAAGAGCCAACTGAAGAACAATGGAAACACCTCTTTCTTGAAGCAGGGTTCAAACACTACAAAATATTTCCCATTTTTGGTTTTAGATCTCTTATTGAGGTCTATCCTTAGGCCCTGTTTTATGGTGTATATGAAACACCATCCCCAGATATTTTGATGATGTATTTATTTAGCATTATTTCATATGTTGTGAGCTGTCCAGCACTGTCAACTTTGTGGATCTTTGTTTTCATCGCTAAGCAGTTAAATGTATTATGTACGAATTTCTGCTTCCTATTTACCAAAATTAAATTGAATACACTTGATGCTCAACCATGAATTATCTGTTGTTAGTATTTTTGGCTCATCTTTAGTATTCTTGCTGTTTGTTATTAATAAGGAAAAAAATAGTAGGAAAAAACATTGTTACATATAAGTATGCATGGGTGCAGCAATGAATTTAGGTAGCAACCGACAATCATAGGACTCCAAGCTACTACATCCCTTGTGGAAACATTGAAAAGATATATGGTTTTGAATGTTCTGATATTTTAGAATTGACTTCATTCTGGTTAACCGTATCCTTTTTATTACTACTACTATTACGGTGGACCTTTTTCTAAAACATCTATACATGCTCATAAATATTTTCTAACCATTCTTGATGATTATGTTCAAAATGTATGCTTGTGGCTACATTTTTGTCTTTGATCTTTGACTCTTTTATGGAGGTACAGGAATAAAAAAAAGGTAGGTGCAGGAAATAAAATCCCCTTCCCATTGTGCCAATCTTTAGAAAAATGTAGGTTGTTACTTCCTGCACCTCCAAGTTGCTTCCTGCACCCTATCTAGAATGTTCTTTTACCTTTCGGATTGGTCATTCCAAAAGCCAAAAAAAGAGATTCATTTCGGAATATAATTTTACATTCGGGATTGACCATTCCAGAAACCATAAAAGAGGTGCAGGAAGCAATAGCCGAAAACGTAACTAGTAGGTATGGTATTGATATTGGACTTAATCCCAACTTAGTGTGAAATTGCCCAAAACATTACTTAAAGAGAAAAGCTGTAGTCCGATGAATATGACCAATATGTTGACAAAGTAACACATGAAGCCTCTGGAACACGTTGGAAAACTCTTGCACCCTCTTTTACGGTTCTCCTTCCAAACACCAAATCATATTCCAAATTAACGTAGAACTTTCTTCATCTCTCTACACTAAAACAAGTCCCTTTCACTCTGTAGCATCCATATGGCATGGATTCTTCAAGAACCAGCCTAACTTTTCCCCACATTTGTCTCTCAACATGCTATATATATATATATATATATATATATTCCTGACTTGAACTTATGTCGTCATCACAAGCTTGAAGACTCAACAAATTTCAGTACCAAAATCCAACCAAGTCTCTACTATTATCCATTATTGTCTGCCACATCTTCCCTTAGTACTAGAAATGAGGCTGCCACAACTAAACTTGTTCTTAGTGTCATTTTTGTTGCTCTTTGTTGCCAGAGCAAATGGTTCTCTGCTCCCATTCATAGATCCTCCCACCACTCTCTTGGCTGATCTCTGGTCCGATCGCTTCCCGGACCCGTTTCGAGTGCTGGAACAGATTCCATTTGGTGTTGACAAAGATGAACCCTCCATGGCTATGTCACCTGCTAGAGTGGACTGGAAGGAGACACCAGAGGGGCATGTTATAATGCTGGACGTGCCGGGGCTGAAGAGAGAAGAGATAAAGATAGAGGTGGAGGAGAATAGGGTGCTGAGAGTGAGTGGTGAGAGGAAGAAGGAAGAGGAGAAGAAAGGGGATCACTGGCATAGAGTGGAGAGGTCCTATGGCAAGTTCTGGAGGCAGTTCAGGTTGCCACAAAATGTGGACTTGGATTCTGTTAAGGCTAAGATGGAGAATGGGGTGCTCACTTTGACACTTGACAAGTTGTCACCTGATAAGATCAAAGGTCCCAGGTTGGTCAGCATTGCTGGAGAGGATCAGCAACAAGGTAACCTCAACAGTGATGGGGTCAAGCAGGAGCTTTGAATTAGTGTTAAATGATCATGTTATGTTAGTCCTTCTGAGTAATGTCATTAAATGATCTGTGATAAAAAAGAAAGACGCTTTGTAATTCTGTGTTTAATTTGTGAATAAAAAGGGTTCCACTTCCACCAAGACCTTTGGTGGTAGGGGTTACTTGTTGATCTTTGCTGATGATGAGTGTGCTCAGTATTGTATAGCCTTTCCTAATATCTTAATGAAAGAGTTTTCTTGTTCTATATTCTCTATGTCTTGCAGTTTTACTTTCTTATGGAGCTAAAGGCCAAAACCATATGAGCCCACATCCTCACACCATTCTCTGAAATATAACAACACAAGACTAGGACAAAAAAATAGAGATTAGAAGCAAACAAAAATAAAAGCCAAATGAAAAAACAACAGCCACTTGAGACAATTTAATGACAAATTATTCTCTAAATTTTTATTAATTTATTATCGCATTATATTTTCAAGAAGAATTTGAGTATTTATCCCAAAGAAAATATCTTTAGGTCTCATTTACGGTTTGATGGACCTTGTTTAATGACATGGTAGCTACACTAACAATCACAATGACTTGCCACATTATAAAAAAATCTTACAGTGACGTTTAATTTTTGAATCCCTCTTTTACTTGCCTGATGTCATTTCAAAAAACAAAAAAAGACATCATTAACCAGTTTACATGCTATCGCACGTCTAAGATCACTTAAAGGTAAAGCAATTTCTACAGCCAGATTTTGGCAGTTTTGGCACAAGAGTTTAAGGTTAAGATAAACTCTTAGGTGATTATCTGTACTACACTACACTTTGCATCGATGACAAGCAGTTCAAAGTGTATTTGGTTTTGTTGACTCATGGGCAGAGGTTGAAGCATGTTCTTTAGCAGTCTTCTTCTAACCAGTACTTAAACTAGAGGTCTTGCCAAAATTGTTGACACGCTTTTGCATTTATCTTCTCATCATATGTGAGCCTTGGATATATAAGGTTGGCCCTGTGATTGGTGAAGAATAAAGGGAGAAAGAGAGGGGGAGGGGGGAGAGATTGCGGATTCATATCTTCTAATTAACATTTTTCAATAAAAAAAAAAAACTTTCAGCCTTATTTGATAGTAATCTTCATGCCTCTGATATCAGCTTAAATGTGTCTCTGTAATATCACAATATAAGACTTGGCCAAAGAAACAGAGATTAGAAGCATACAAAAATAAAAGCTAAATAAAAAACACTAGCCACCTGAGATAATCAAAAAGAGAAGAGCTAGAATCATGTAACCGTAAACAATAGGAGAGGTTGTCCTGCATGGTTGCTTGTGTGAAACCAAATCCAATGCCTTTTCATCATTTTTTTTTTTTAATAAAAATTCCTCCAAATTGTAAATCCAACTTGAAATTTAAACCCAAATTGCTGCAATGTTAAACAAGGAATTTATGATTTGAAATTTGGAATGCAATTGCAAGCGGTCCGTGAGAATTAATGTAAATCCTTCCCTAGCAAGTTAACAAGGGAAACAAAAGCCAGGTAAAGATGTAAAACCATACCAAAACATTGTATATTTGTTAAATCCATTACATGTTTATTCAATTTATTTTGGCCAAATAGGAATGAGAAATCCGTACACAGACCATTTAACAACATAGCGGGGAGGAACATAATGTAATTCCACCAGAAGTTGAGACAATGCTATGCCATCATAGCTTTATTCAGCTCACAACACGCAAACTATTAAATACAATTAACACGTTAAGTGTGACACACACATCATAAAAATGTTCAAGGATAGACCTCAATCAAAGATCTAAAACCAAAGATGGGAAATATTTTGTAGTGATTGAATCCTGCTTCAGTGAAGAGTTGTTTCCAGTCTTTTTCCGTTCTCTCTCTTCCATTCATAGTCAACATAATTATATCCAAACTAAGCTTTGTTTGAGTCATATCCGGGTCATCTAGCTTCTCGTTTATCACTGTATCTATGATAATCACTTTCCCACTGTTGCCTTTGCTTGAAATAGAATCTCTACACTTTTTCAGGATCTTTATGCAATTTTCGTCAGTCCAATTATGTAAAACCCACTGCAAAGAAAGTAAATAAAGGAAAAAAAATAAGAATTATGTATGATTGCAATATTCTCTCAAAATGAAATCTGCAAATTGACATTATAAAATATATATTTGTACCTTTAGTAGAACTGCATCAGCTTGAGGGATAGATTTGAACATGTCACCACCAACAAAACTTAAATTATTGGTTGCCATCAAGTTTTCTACAACATGAGGAAGGTCAAGCACAACACATTTCAGCTCAGGAAATGCGTCACAGATAATTCTTGCGGTGGTTCCAGTTCCACCACCTACATCCACCATGGAATCTAGCCCCTCAAAAACTGAAGTGCAATTTTTGAGTGCCAAGTCTACTATTCGGGAATCACTTGCCATAGCCTCATTGAAGAGACCAAAATATTCAGGGTTTTTCTCAAGAAGCCCCCAAGCACTTGTTCCGTGGGCTGTCTCAAATACTGAGGGGTCCTCCCCACGAATCCATTCCCCCAAGTGATGATATTTAACGTTCCGAAGTGGATCGGTAAAGGCTAGAACCATTGGAGATAAACAATGATCACTACTATTGACAAGAAGCTTTGATGCAGGGGTTAGAGCATATGTTAATTCATGTTCTTCTTGGCTCTCATGGATCTCAAATATCCCATTGTGTGCCAAGAAGCGCATGAACCGTTGCACAAAACCAGCCTTAGCTGGTGGAATCTGAAGAGTGGAGACCAAGTCAGAAAGAGTAATGGGTTTGGGATGGTTGTGTATTATGTCTGGAATACCTAATTGGACAGCCCACTTAAGACACATAGGTCTTAGATAGCCATATAGCTGCATGTACAAAAGAGATTGGCCCTCAAAGAGCTCAATTTCTTTTTGGTTATTCATTGAAGCCATTAGTACTGCAAGTGATATTTGCTTAAACTCGTTCGTTTTCTATGTTTCCATGACCAGCATTGGCTTGCCTTATATAATGCTTTGATTAACCAGAAACGTTACACAGACGTGGCTGAATAATTAAATCCTTTGGCATTGTCAACTAAAATGGCTCCATTACTAGAAAATAATTGTTTGACTAAGGAAAGCTTTTCTCTCTCTCCTATGTAACTGGGATTGCGCTTGGATTCATTATTGGCATTTTTGTTTTCCTTTCACGTCTGCATCCCATAATATGAGTAGCTTCTGCTTGGTGGAGGTGGTTTTACTTAATTACGAGAGTATTATAATTCAAGGAGTACTAGAAAGTCTTATAAAGCTCTGTCGTATATTGTAGGGGGGATTGGATCAATTTTTTTTTGTACTGTTTAAAGGATATATATACTGAAAAGTTCGTTCAGATATCTAACATAAATACTAGTTACTTGCACTGAAGAATTACAAAAGGATAGATGGAATTTCATTTCCCGGAACTTACTGCAATAGTACTGCTTAATTGTATGTTGAATTGGTCTATGTGCGTTATTCCAGCATCTGCCTAAGCAGGTCAATGTTTGCCAGCAAATATAGAAAAATAATAATCACAGATGATGAAGACTAAAAAAATTTAACATTTATCATGTTTTCAGTCCTTAAATTTTTATCATTTTTATTTTTAGTTCTTATATTTTTTTATGTTTTTAGTTTTTTATTTTTTTTATTTTTAGGTTCTTAATTTTTTTTTCTGTTCTTACTTTCAATTCCTTAAAATAATTAAAAATAAAGATGAAAAAAATAACTCAAGAACTAAAATTAAGGATAAAAAAATTCGAAAATAAAAAATTAAAAGACTAAAAATAATTTTTTTTATAAATTTTAAGCACCAATAATAAATAGTTTATCCAAAAATTTAATGTACAACATTCAATGGTCCACGACATTTATCAAGTGGCAGAAGAAGTTAATTGGAGTTTGACATATATTTAATTTAATGATAAAGTATGCAATCCTACCAGGATATCTTTTATTAGGAAGATTAAAAACAACGGCCAGTCTTGAATTTCAACTTTAATCAATGTGAAAATCGGTTGGATCACCAAGGTTGAGATAATGGGATAACGATCGAATAGATCACTAATTAATTTGGTATATATATATATATATATATATATATATAATAATATTTGATTGATAAATTCATATTACAAATTTAAAAATATTAACAAAATAACTGTTGAAGTATCCAAAATGACATTATACTATAAAAAGTATTTTTCTCATACAATAGATAGAATATATATTAAATTTGTTAGTTTTTATTAATAATAGATCTTGACTGACCAAGGCTGGGTCAATTTTCATAATTATGATTTAAAAACGGTTCTTTCTTTTCAAATGGTGTGTTTTTTTTTTTTCATCGGACCAGGTTGGAGATTCTATGTAGGATGACCGATGTTACTCACGGTGAGGCACTGGGGCTTTGCTTTCGCCCTTTGGTTTACAAAAGGTTTCAATGAATATTAGGGAATGTTTAAGAATCTTTGGTTAAAGTTAATTTCTAATTTGACACACTGTTGTTAATCGTAAAGCAACAATTGTCGGTAAAACAAAAGTTTGGAGGTGTTGCCATCGACGGCGGCGTAGATGGAAGTTGCGTGAATTGGAGTGAAAGAGAAGACGAGGACAAATCCAGAAAGACAGAGAAAAAAGAAGAAATGAAAAATGAATAATAAAAAACAATCTGACTCCATTTAAAACTAAAAGATCCAACCATGGCGATAGTAGTCTTCTTCTGATCAATACTTGCACGAGAGGCAATAGTAGTCTTGGCAAAATTGCTAATTTGCTTTTGCATGGATCTGTAATATCAGAACACAAGACCGGGCCAAAGAAATAGAGAATAGAAGCACGTAGGGAAAAGTAAAAGCCAATAGTCCCCAGCGATAAACAAAAGAAGAGCTAGAACGTGTAAACCCACAAAACTAAAACAATAGCCAATAAGCAAAAATAGAGGTTGCCCTGTTTGTTTCTGCAAAACCCCAAATCGAATGCCTTTTCTTCACCTTATTTTTTTTTTACTAAAGTTCCACCAAATTGCAAACCCAAATTGCTGCAATGTTGAACTAGGGAAATTTATGATTTGAAATTTGGGATGCAAGTAGTACTTGAGAATTTTTGGTTAAGTGTTTTCATCTCATTTTTAAATAAAGAAAAGTATTAATTAGAGTTCATGTGACTCATGTTATTAAAAACAACTTAAAAAATTAAAGATTAAAATATATTTTTAAAATTCGTTCCTACAAAATTATAATATATTTTTAGTTCTCATAAAATCTAAATATACAATTTTTAGGTCGGAACCTTTTCTGAACTGGTCATGACGAACCTTAATTAGTGTCCAATATGTGCTCAATTATTTTTCACAAAAATTATTATTCTTTTATTGAACCCTAAAGCATTGTATGTTCCTTCGAAGACCATATCTATGCCACCACCAACCCGTGCCTTCTTAGTCGCACATGCCACCAACCCTGAAGACTGTGCACAATCACCTTGGTCCTCCTCCGCACGAGACCTTTTCACACTAGATTTGTGTATCGTGCATGATACCCCACCTCCTTGACCATCACCACCACCATCACCACATCCAAGACCACAAAGGAAATGCATGTGACCACCCTTGGTCCAATCCGCTTTGCGTGCGGCCCCAACTCCAGTGCGACTCAAATCCAAGTGTATGTCCACCTTTGCGCCACTAGCCCAACCATCATGAGAGAGGGAATTTGATATCAACAAATTTGGTTTGATGGTGGTGATTAGATTTGGTTGTGTGATGGTCGGTGGTGGTGAATTGATGGTGGTGGTTGGATTTGGTTGTGCAATGACAATGGATTGATGATGATGTTGGGTTTGCTTGTGCGGTGGTGGTTTGGCGTAGTGAACTCTGGTTGTTGATGTCTCTCGTAGGATCACGGGGAATCGAGGAATTTTCACATCGATTATAATTATAATCAATATACAATAACATTTTTTATATTGGTTATCGATTATATTAATAACCGATGTTAAAAAGATTTAAAAAATTGTCAATTTTTCATACACCTATGTTCAAGTTATCCAAAGCTACATCCGAAAAAAAACAACACATTCCAATTTTGCAAGGAAGGAAAATATATCAAAAATTTTGTAAGGAGAATTCTGAATATTTCAATATTTATAGGAACGAAAAATATATTTTTAAAAAAAAAAATCATAAAAAAGATCTGTATGTAGAAGCCAAAGCTAAATTTCGATCCATTGCTATTTACTTTCATTCAAATAATGCTAATTAATGTAAATCTACTAGAGAAAACGAGAAACGAAAGCCATACCAAAAGGTTGTATACTTATTAAATTCACTACTTATTCATTCAATTTATTTTGGCCAAATAGGAATGATCGAGATTCGTACACAGAGCATTTAACCACCTAGCAAACATAATGTAATTCCAACAGAAGTTAACAATGCCAATATGCCATCTTAGCTTTATTCAACTCACAACACGCGCAAACTATTAAATACATAATAACGATGTCTTAGGATGTTCATATATATATATATATATATAAAAAACATGTTGAGTGTGATATACAGAAATAATATAAATGCTCATGGATAGACCTCAATTAGAGATCTAAAACCAAAGATGGGAAATATTTTGTGGTGTTTGAATCCTGCTTCAGTGAAGAGTTGTTTCCATTCTTTTTCACTTCGTTCTTTTCCATTCATAGTCAACATAACTATTATATCCAAACTAAGCTTTGTTTGAGTCATATCCGGGTCATCTAGCTTCTCGTTTATCACTGTATCTATGATAATCACTTTCCCTCCGTTGCCTTTGCTTGAAATAGAATCTTTACACTTTTCCAGGATCTTTATGCAATCTTCGTCATCCCAATCATGTAAAACCCACTGCAATTAAAGTTAAGAAGGGAAAAAACAATTAAGAATTATGTCTCTATGATTGCAATATTCTTTTCCAAATCAAATAAGCAAATAGACATTAAGATATATTTGTACCTTTAGTAGAACTGCACTAGCTTGAGGGATAGATTTGAACATGTCACCACCAACAAAACTTAAATTATTGGTTGCTGTCAAGTTTTCTACAACATGAGGAAGGTCAAGCACAACACATTTCAGCTTAGGAAATGCGTCACAGATATTTCTTGCGGTGGTTCCAGTTCCACCACCTACATCCACCATGGAATCCAGATCCTCAAAAACTGAAGTGCAATTTTTGAGTGCCAAGCCTACCATTTGGGAATCACTTGCCATAGCCTCGTTGAAGAGACTCATATATGCAGGTTTCTTCTCAAAATATTCCCAAATGCTTGTTCCGAAGACTGTCTCAAATATTGAGGGGTCGTCCCCACGAATCCATTCAACAAAGTGATGGAATGCACCCATCAGAAGTGGATCAGTATTGACCCGAACCATTGGAGATAAACAGTGGTCACTGCTACTGACAAGAAGCTTTGAAGTAGGGGTTAGAGCATATGCTAATTCATGATCTTCTTGGCTCTCATGGGTATCAAATATTCCATTGAGTACCAAAAAACGCATGAACCGCTGCACAAAACCAGCCTTAGGTGGTGGAATTTGGAGAGTTGAGACCAACTCAGAAAGAGTAATGGGTTTTCCATGATTGTGTATTATGTCTGGAATACCAAGTTGCACAACCCACTCAAGACACATAGTTCTTAGGTTGCCATATAACTGCATGTACAAAAGAGATTGGCCCTCAAAGAGCTCAATTTCTTTTTGGTTATTCATTGAAGCCATTAGTACTGCAAGTGATATTTGCTTAAACTCGTTCGTTTTCTATGTTTCCATGACCAGCATTGGCTTGCCTTATATAATGCTTTGATTAACCAGCAACGTTACACAGACGTAGCTGACTAATTAAATCCTTCGGCATTGTCAACTAAAATGGCTCCATCACTAGAAAATAATTGTTTAACTATGGTAAGCGATGGCATAACCCTAATATCTGAATTTTAATTAATTACGAAAATACCGTAACACTATCATCATCATGAAATTGATTCCAAGCAAAAAGAATCTACCCAGCTTTTCTCTCTCTCTCTCTCGTATGTAACTGGGGCTGCGCTTGGATTTATTATTGAAATGTTTGTTTTCCTGTCACGTCTGCATCCCGTAATATGAGTAGCTTCTGCTTGGTGGAGGTGGTTTTACTTAATTACGAGAGAGTATTATAATTCAAGGAGTACTAGAAAGTCTTATATCATAGGACCCAGATGAAAACTTACTTAGATAAATTCCTCATCTACATGTATATAAATATATAACGTGAAAAATCAAGGGATTAGCATAATAGTTTAAGGTTTCGATTTCTATCATGTTTAAAAGTTTCTTGTGTCAATAACAATTATATATCATGAACGGATATCTAATCTAATGGATTGAAAAATACTTATAATGTGTGACTTAGAAAAAAAATATATACAATACGAAAGAAAGGGATATATATAAGAAACTGGTCCAAGAAGTATATATATATACACTGTTGTTGTTCACAAGTCCTCCTTATGAAGAATCTTACTACTATTAATAAAGTCTTTTTTTATGGTGATTCAAAATGAAAGGCAGCAATTTGTCACTCCCTCAAAAGGGAACCAAACAGCTTTGCCAATGACGTTGATAGGCAAATTTCCCCAGATGGGGTATTTTTATAAAATATTTTTCCAAATGGGGTCGTTTTCAAAAATTTTACAAGGGGAGTTGTTTTTTACGTAAATTGCATGGGGCTCTTAGCAAACCGCCATTAGCAATGGTGGGTTTGCCGGGCATCTCCCACGTGGCAAGGAAAACGTCAGTACCACTGGCGAATCCATAGAAGCTTGAACTCGCTACCCCTGCTGGCGAGTCCATAGAAGCTTGAACTCGCCACCCCTGCTGGCGAGTCTGTGCATGGTTTTGGAAACCGCTAGTTTGACTAGCGGGTTGGCTTTGCAGGACTGCTCAGTCGTAGCCTAGGCGGTGCAGCTATGCTGTGGTGCAGGTTGCAGGCGCAGCAGGAAATCGCCAGTTATGGTGGCGATTTGCTTTGTTCAAAATTTTTTTTTCTTCCCTATAAAGCAATGCAGGAGGTCGTTAGTTGCTTCGTTTTTGAATCTTCACTGCATTGCTTCTTCCTTCTCCTCCCTTTGCTATTTGCTTCCTCCAGTGAACTCATATTATTTTGTTGCCAAGGGCTGTGTTATTGGTAATTATGTTGTTAACTGAACATTTTTATTTTTTTTGTGTGATATATATGTTTAAGTATAATTGATATATTAATATTAATTGATACATTTTTTATATTTTGTAGGTGAAGTTTTTGTTCTTCTTTGGCCTACACCTTTTGGTTGCTTTTCTTAGTACGTATTTGAGGTTAGTTAATTTATTTTTATCTTGTTTGCTATATACTTTTATGTTATATACATATATGTTAAATTAATTTTAGTTGAGATATTAATGTTATTTAGGTTAGATTTTTGTAAGTTGTAAATTATTATATGTTAGGTTAGTTTTAGTTAATTTATAAATATTATTTTAAGAATATTAGTTAGATTAATATACATATGTTAAGTTAGTATTAATTGTGCTTTAGGTTAGTTTTTGATAATATTATTTTGTTTAGATTTTATAAATTAGTATGGTATTATTTGTTTTATATATTGTGTAGATTTTGGTTAGTATATATATATAGTATGTTTGTTTAGTTTAGGTGATAATTTTAAATTTTAAGTAGTATCCTAAAATAATAAAATTATTTGTGTTATACGTATATTAGTTGTAGTTAATTTGTTAATATGAATTTGTTTAAATTTTTTTAATTGATATGTTATTATTATTTGGTTTAGATTTGTATGATATTATTTATGTTATATATATAGTTTGTTAGGTTTAGTTAGAATGTTGATATTATTTAGTTTATTTTTTTTAATTTTTCTTGGAATATATGTTACGTTGTTAATAATATATATAGTTTTTAAATTTTTTTTAATTTTTCTTGTAATATATATAATTTAATTTAAATTTTATTTATTGGAAAATAATTGGTAATTTATTTAAATTTATCTATGTATTTAAATTTTTAATTTTGTTATTTGTATAGTATTTTAGTTAGTATTTAGTTAGTATTTTATGTTTTTTATGTAATTTAATTTATAATTTTGTTAGAATGTTAATATTATTCAGTTTAAAGATTTTTAATTTTGTATAGTATTTTGTTGTTCAAATTTATGTATTTTGTTATTTAGTGACATTTTAATTAATTTGTTGTAAGTCAAATTAATTTTTTTTATCTTAAATTTTTGTTGTCAATTTTTGTGATTATATATTTTTTTTTACAGTATCGATGGCATCTTCGTCCTCGTCTTCATCAAGTATACAAATCAAGTCTGGTCTAATAGAAGGAGACGTTTTATGGATGCAACCCAAACATGTTTCAGAACATGTTTGGAATGGGGAACCAGACAGAAAATTGCATATTCGACGAGCTGTCCCCATTTATCAAGGTCAAGAAGAGATACCAGAGGAAATTATTCCTCTGCTTCGACAATCTGGCTTTTACTGGATAATGAAGATGGGCTACCTCAAAATAAATTCGTCATTAATTACTGCCTTAATTGAAAGATAGAGGCCCGAGACCCATACATTTCACATGAGATGCGGAGAGTGTACGATTACTCTTCAAGACGTCTCTGTATTATTAGGTCTGTCGGTTGATGGGGCACCATTAATTGGTCAGACTAATCTTGATTGGGCGAATTGTGTGAAGAATTGTTGGGCGTCAGACCACAAGAGGGTGAACTACAAGGCAGTGTGGTAAAATTAAGTTGGTTGGCTCACCATTTCTCAGAAATAAATATCCATGACGGTAACGTAGAATATCTACAAAAATTTACCTGTGCATGGATCCTCAGATTCATAGGAGGTGTTCTATTTGTTGATAAAAGCAACAGTAAAGTTTCCCTAAGGTACCTTCAATTTTTACGGAACTTTGAACAGTGCAGCACGTATGCATGGGGACCTGCCATGCTTGCTTATTTATATAGAGAGATGTGCAGCGTCACCGATTACAAAATTAAATCAATCGGAGGTATGTGCATCTTGATCCAAATGTGGGCATAGGAACGCTGCACGACTTTGGCTCCAAAGAGGACTCCTCCTATACTAGAAAATAAACCACTGGGGCATAGGTTTGTTGTTTTAAAAAAAACTTCATTTGAAAATAATCAATAATGTAACGCGTCGCCCACTAATTATTTCATATTTTTTTTTGTAGGTGGCTGCGACGTGGAAACCAACATATTGGCAATGATGATCTAATAGTTTTCCGTCGCAAATTGGATATCATGAAACGACATGAGGTAAGAAGATCATTATGTATTTGTTAAATAATAAATAAAATGTCATGTTTAAGTCAAAATTAATAATTGTCTTATTGTATGCAGTTTCTGTGGGAGCCTTACACAACAACTGTTTTGTTGATGTTGCCTCTCATTTGTTTGGTTTGTAGTGTGGCGTGGTGCGCAGTGGTGCCACTCATTTGTTTCCATGTTGTAGAGTGGCACCAACCCGATAGAGTGTTGCGACAATTTGGAATGCAACAACCTATTTCGGAATCTCCTTCGCAACCACATAATATCCATGGGCTAACGCTGAAAGGCAAACAAGATGAAAATTGGTTCCAGCTGTTGGCCCCAATGATCAGTCAGTGGAATAATCGAGCTGACTTTAGGGTCGACATTTATCCTCGACAGAGGGCCTATTGAGTTTTAACTCAGATTACATGGTCTGGTATAGGCGAAAAACAAAGATGTTTGTCGACCAAAACAATGCAAAGACATCTACATTGGTATTTATTTCTTTTTAAATATTTAACTTCAATTTTTTTTAAAGCATCGACATTAATTTGCTGACCCTAATAATTGCAGGGTGAAGTTGCCGAGACATTGCAGTATATGGTGTCACCACAAGGGCGTAACACATGGACAGTAGATGATCTCGTGCCTTATGTGGAGAAGCTGACGATTTTATCCGAAGAGCAAGAGAGGATCACTGAGCCTGTGGCACATGGTCCACAATCAGAGCGTCGATTTCACCCACAACAGTTTCACATGCTTCCGTCCAGTGTGGAAACTCGAGGTTTTGACAGACGAAGAGAGATTGTTCAAGCGAAAGATTTTTCCCAACAAATGGAGCAGCGTGACCATGGAATGTACTATACGTCACCAACATTTTCTCAGTATCCTTCGCAGATGTATCAATATCCTTTCGAAGGTCATGATACTGATATGTCTGCAAGCGAACATTCGTTTGGTGGTGTTGCGGAACCACATCCTCATTTTTCATGGCCGACCATGAACCCTTCGCAGCAACATGATGCCCCAATGGCAACACCTAATGCCCCATTAGCTCCGTAATGGAATGTACTCGGAGCAATACCTGATATGGGTGATTTATTAGGTGTTGATTTGCGTCACGAGTTTTCTGCTGAGGCTGAGCAGCAAGGGCGGCGACAGTGGGCAAGAAGAAATCCTGATCGTGAAGCCCGAAGGTGGGATCGACCATGTGGCACAGGCTCACGCCATCACGGACACCATAATGACTGATTTTTATGTCTCTATTTAAAATTTGTGTTGTATCTTTGTAATTTGAATTTCAAACTTAATTTATGGTATCTCATAGTACTTGTTATGGAATGTGTTGTGGAATTTCGTTTTCAATGACTATTTGTTATGGAATCACCATCGCGGACACCATAATGACTATTTTTATGTTGCGCATCAAACTAGAATAATAAATAAAGTCGTAAAGAAAAATTAAAGTAGACAAATGAAAATAAGTAATGGTACTGACTAACGACAAACACCATTTTCAACTTTTAAATGAAAAATTAAAGTAGGTTTAGGGTTTAGGAGTTATGGGTTAGAGTTATGAGTTTGGGTTAGGGGTTATGAGTTATGGGTTAGGGTTATGAGTTAGGTTTAGGGTTTATGAGTTACAGTTAGGGTTATGAGTGAGGGGTAAGGTTTATTAGTTAGGTTTAGGGTTTATGAGTTAGTTTTAGGACTTAGGGTTTATCACTTAGGTTTAGGGGTTATGGGCTAGTTTTATGAGTTAGGGTTAGGGTTTATGAGTTAGGTTATGGGTTAGGGTTATGGTTTAGGGTTAAGGGTAGGGTTTATTAGTTAGGTTTAGGGTTTATGAGTTAGTTTTAGGACTTAGGGTTTATGACTTAGGTTTAGGGGTTAGGGTTATGGGTTAGTAATCATAATGACTATTTTTATGTCGTGCATCAAACTAGAATAATAAATAAAGTCATAAAGAAAAATTAAAGTAGATAAATCAAAATAAGTAACGGGTGTAATAAAAAATTAGGGTTAAGGGTTAGATGTTAGGGTTTATGGGTAGGGGTTTGGGTTTAGGGTTAGAGATTAGGGTTTAGGGGGAGGGGTTAGGGTTAGTGGTTAGGGTTTAGGGGGAGGGGTTAGGGTTAGAGGGAGTGGTTGAGGTTAAGGGTTAGTGGTTAGGGTTTAGGGTTAGTGGTTAGGGTTTAGGTTTAGTGGTTGAGGGTCAAAATTAGTGGTTTAGGTTTAGGGTTTATGTTTATGATTTTAACTAACGAATTCATTGAACCCCACAAATAAGTCATGTACAAAAGGCAAAATGTTTTTAACTACCGATTTCATTGAACCCCAGAAATTCAATACATTGAATAGAACATAAACAAATACAAGTCACTCGACTAACATACATAAATCAAGGATTTGAACAACTCCCACGCTCAGATTGCATTGGACAGCGACGCCTGTTATGCCCTTCGGCTCCACATCTACTGCATTTTGTTCGGTGCTCAGATGGTTCAACCCAATCTATCTCATTTCTTATCCTTGTTGATTTTGGCCAACCTTTCGCACGAATTGTAGTTGGGTCAGGGATAAGTGTCCATGCGTCATCAGAAGGAGGAATAGCCGCTTCATTCCCAAGAGGCCACCATTGTGCGGAGTAAGCTTTTAAGATGTGCTCGTTTGTATAAACAACATCTATATATTGGTAGTAGTTCATGCTCACGTAACCACAAGCTGCAATAATGTGTGAACATGGATAATGAAGCGCAGAATACCTTCCTCATTGACAATGACGACCATTCAAGTTTATTGCCCACTTTTGTCCGCCACGTTGCGTTATAGGGTTGAAGCTCTCCTCTACTTCAAACCTTGTGGAGTGGATATCATATACGCGAACGATGTGCGTACAAGCTTGTTCTTGATTTTTCCTCAGTTCTTTAACAAGCTTTGAACAATATACTTGGCCTTCATTTAACTGTCTTTGGGCTTGGCGGCCACGCTCAACAAAGTAATTTCGACACCTACTGTACGTTGATTTCACCAATGCTGTTATGGGAATGTTGCGACAATCCTTTAAAACTTTATTGATACATTCTGAGAGGTTCGTTGTCATGTGGCCATATCGACGTCCTTCTCTATCGTAAGCCATCGTCCATTTTTCCTTTGAGATGCGATCAATCCATGTTGCTATGGCTGGACTCAGTTCACGAAATTTTTCTAAATTTTGATCAAAAATGTGCTTGCAAGGAGTGTAGACTGCATAAAAATAGTTATGAATAACAATTTTAAGTATAAATGAAAGTAAAATAAACATGACCATCAAATATGAAATCTTACCCAATTTCTTCAACATTTCTTTTTGTTTCACATTATTGAATTTTCGATTGAAGTTGCTTGCTATGTGTCGCACACAGTAGACATGATAACCGTGGGGAGGTTGCCAGCCAAGTGCTTCGTTAGCGACAGCGGACTTTATACTCGCGTGTCGATCAGATATCAGACAAATACCATTTTTATCTGTGACATGTTCACGCAAGTGTGCCAAAAACCATGACCACGCTGCCAACGTCTCACCTTTGACCACACCGAATGCTAGAGGAAGGACACCACCATTTCCATCTTGTGATGTGGCCATTAAGAGGGTCCCACGGTATTTGCCGTACAAATGTGAGCCGTCAACTTGTATGATTGGCTTACAGTAGTTGAAAGCCTCTTTACATTGGCCAAAAGTCCAAAAAACTCTATGAAATTGGCGGTGTTCGCGACTAACCGTATTTCCAACGATAAAATCGTCATGTAGTATTTGAAAATACGATCCAGGAGAATGATTTTGCATGTGTGTTAGCCACGACGAAAGTTTCACATATGACTCATCCCAATCGCCATATTCAATAGCAATGGCTTTCTGTTTCGCCAACCAAGCTTTTTTGTACGACACCTTGTACGCAAATTGACTGTTAATCCTCTCTTGAATCAATGAAATTTTTATGGATGAATCTTCTCTGATCATGCCTGTGAATAGAATAACAAAATTTAAATGACAATTAAGGCTAAACAATAACATAATATGAACATAAAATACGTACCTACTACAAAAGTGGCAATTAAATCTGAATCAAGTTGCTCGTGATCTTGGGTCATGGTCATATTGAGACATGTGTGTGGTCCACCCCATTAAGTGACTTTCCATGAATCAGTTTTTTTAGATAGAATTGCCCTCATGTAGAAAGGGCAAGGACAATCTACATATTTATTCACGCAACAAACCACATACTTGTCCCATTTGCTTTCAACCACTTTGAAACTTTGATGCACCTTCATAATATATTGTTTGACCGCATTCTTGACCGCATCTTTACTATCAAATTCCATGCAACATATAATTCTTGGCCAACATTAAAACTGGATGGCATCTCCAAACCACAAATGTCCTCCTCATCAGGATGACTCCAATTGATATTATTATAATGCAAAGCATCATTCCAAAATGAATTCTGAATTCCTTGTACACCTTATAGTACAAAATGAAATTCAAATCATACTTATTTGGCCTTTAATACAATTGTCGTCAAATAATAAATGTATTGACGTATTTTTTAAGAGGAAATCATACCTTCTGCTGGGTGAACAATTCTTACTGGTGGAATCATGTCGGGGACTTCATTGTCTATATCTGATATACCGTCAACACTGTCATCTTCGTCTAACGACTCTTCAACGTATGAGTTAGACACAAGATAATCATCATCATCATGATCATCATCTTCGTCAAGATTTAAATTGCTCATATTTGTTGGCGGTTGTGTGTCATCATTAGATACATAATTTTCACATGATGTAAGGGAATTTGCAGAATGAAAACATTGAACCACCAGCCACATCCTTTTCTATGTACAATTCTAGAACTGACATTGCTTGTTGTTGTTTAAAACTTTCCAGCATCGTTTCAACGTCTTTGTCATCGCAAATTTGCAAGGCAATATATTTTCCTGACACTAAAAATCTACAACTGATAGCAGAAATAATTTCATTATTTTCTAACTTTACCTTGTCTCCAATTTTTTTCTTCAAAGCATTGAAACTAATTCCACGTTTAATCTGAATCGCTTTTCTACTGCCTTCAAATATTACAACATCATTATCTTCATATACCCTTTCATTGAAATACAACACTGTTATAACCGAATTCATCATGTACCTACAAAAACAATATTTTAATTAATTATTCATAATAAATTAAAAATAATAAAATGTAAGAAATAAAAAAAATTATAATACAAATTATTTTACTGCAAACTAAGAAAAAAAATTACTTAAAAAAATTACTTGAAAGCTGAAATCTAGTTTTAATTAAAAATTACTTAAAAAAATTATAATACAAATTATTTTACTGCAAACTAACAAATAAAAAAAATTACTTTAAAAAAATTACTTGAAAGCTGAAATATAGTTTTAATTAAAAATTACTTAAAAAAATTATAATACAAATTATTTTACTACAAACTAAGAAATAAAAAAAATTCTTCAAAAAAATTACAAAGCTGAAATCTACTTTTAATTAAAAAATTACTTTAAAAAAATTATCATACAAATTATTTTACTAGAATCTAAGAAATAAAAAAATTACTTAAAAAAAATTACTTGAAACCTGAAATTCACTTTTAATTAAAAATTACTTAAAAAAAAATTTTCATACAAATTATTTTACTGGAAACTAAGAAATAAAAAAAATTACTTACAAAAAATAACTTGAAAGCTGAAATCTAGTTTTAATTAAAAATTACTTTAAAAAAATTATAATACAAATACAAATTATTTTACTGGAAACTAAGAAATAAAAAAAATTACTTAAAAAAATTTTCTTAAAGCTGATATCTAGTTTTAATTAAAAATTACTAAAAAAATTATGATACAAATTATTTTACTGTAAACTAAAAAAATAAAAAAATTACTTAAAAAAAATTACTTGAAACCTGAAATTTACTTTTAATTAAAAATTACTTTAAAAAAAATTTCATACAAATTATTTTACTGGAAACTACAAAATCAACTATAAATCTAATTTAATTATAAAATTAATAAAAACTATACATTCAAACTGCTATAAATAATTACTTACATAAAATTATAACACAAATTATTAATTTCGAAAAAGGAATGTATTATTTTGACTTCCAAAAAAGGAACGTATTATCAATTATAATTTTTTTAATATATATAAGAACATGTTATTTTTACTTCCAAAAAAGGAACCTATTATTTTTTAAGTAATAATATAAATAATTTACACTAATCATGTTTTCATATTTATTTTATTAAAAAAACTTTAGTAACCTATAAATAAAGTAGTATGTTTAAATTTAACATAATTTCAAAATGCACGTTTTTATTCTAGTCAGACATAACCTATATTAATGATACTAAAATTTGTAGTATGGTAAGTATTATTGTTTTTTTTCCTCCTTGTGAATAACACAATAAATGAATTTATTATGAAAATTTTAAAATAATGCAAACATGAATAGTAACTGTGTGAAGTTGATCGCAAAATCAAACAAGGGCATCTGCAAATTTCAAACAAGGGATTTATCTTTAAGCCTCAAATATCAAACCTTATGCAGATAAATCCCTAAACACTCATAGTTTTGAAAAAAATTATAACACAAATTATAGCCTCATTCAAATATTTAAAACTGAACAACCAAATACAAAACTTTATGCGCAATTCCTAAACACTCACAATTTTAAAAACTGAAATCTCAGCAATGTTGAGATGAATTTCACGTATATAAAGCCCTTAAATCTGAGTACTCAGCAACGTTGAAGAAGCAAATAAGCACAATTCCTAAACAATCACAATTTTAAAAAGAGCACGCAGCAACGTTGAGAGGGTATATATAGGCCTTAAATCGCCACCAGAAGTGGCTAATTCTTGTGCTCTAACTCGCTGGTGGGAGTTGCAACTTGCCTTTAAGTCGCCAATGGCAATTGCAACTCCCCTACCTGAAAAACGTGCCTTCTTTTATCTGAAAAGGCTGGAACAACATGCCTCTCTCTGAAAAGTAAAACTGAATCCTGCAAAAGCAAAACCGCCAGTCAAACTGGCGGTTTTACTTACCTGTGACCAGACTCGCCAGGAGAACTGGCGACTTGCACCTGCTACCAAATCGCCAATGGTACTGGCGTTTTCCTTGCCACGTGGGAGATGCTCAGCAAACTAGCCATTGCCAATGGCGGTTTGCTAAGAGCCCTATGCAATTTACGTAAAAAACAACCCCCCCTCGTAAAATTTTTTAAAACGACCCCATTTGGGGAAATATTTTATAAAAATACCCCATTTGGGGAAATTTGCCGACGTTGATAAATGCCAAAAAATTTCTAAGACCCAAGGAGGAGGATCTGTTAGAATTTTAGGAGATCCTTATAAAATATCAATATAACCACTAAGAACACATTACGTTAGATTATCAAAGAATTTTAAAAATATATGAATCTATAATAATTGATAAAAAAAATGTAGCGGAATCTGAATTTGTAAGTAAGTGATGGTTTCATGGTTCATCCTCAACCAGAATCTTTTCATTCCTTAATAGGACCTTCGTAATTTTTTAGATGGGGGAAAGAAAAATTATGTGTGATGACTCGGTATATTGGAGACCAAAGCCTTCTTATAGCGTATTAACTTAATACGGTTTCCATTATTTCTTAATGGGCCAACACTGACATCTACTCGTTTAAGTCCATATCATTTTATTTAGTTGTCTAAGAGACTCACTTAATTTGATCACATAAAATAAAACTCGTTAATGATAAATAGCTAATATAATTGTCTTATAATATTAGCTCACATTAATCATTGGAATAGAAAATTTCAACAGTATCGATTGAGATCAACAAAACCAACCTACCTCAAGATGCTAGAAGAAACAAGATGTGCACGTACTGCAGTCATGGCAGACACGTCATGAATGACTGTTACGCCAAGCATGGATACCCTCCGGGTCATCTACGCTATCTGAGCAAGCCCTGATTCCATAACTGCGCAGCAAGAGCAGTCAACAGTGTCAAATGAGAAGAAGAAATGGGCAACATGAAGGAAGAAACTCAACATGGACTAGGCTTTCATTTCACACCAGCCCAACAACAAAGATTAATGGCTCTCCTTGACCAAGAACAACTCAGTAGCTCATCCCACTTAGGCCAATTTTTCTTTGGTCATGGGGGCTTTGCTTCTAAAACAATAGCTAAGAAGCAAAAATAGAGGTTGCCATGCTTTTTTCTACAAAACCCTAAATCGAATGCCTTTTCTTCACCTTATGTTTTTTTTACTAAAGTTCCATCAAATTGCAAACCCATATTGCTACAATGTTGAACTAGGGAAATTTATGATTTGAAATTTGGGATGCAAGTAGTACCTAAGAATTTTTGCTTAAGTGTTTTCATCTCATTTTTAAAAAAAAAACAAGATGAAAACACTTATGCAAAAATTAAAAAATATTAAAGATTAAAAATATATTTTTGAAATTCATTATATTCATGCAAAATTATAGTATATTTAGTTCTCATAAAATCTAAATATGTAATTTTTTGGCCTAAAACTTTCCCGAACGAGTCATGACTGACCTTAATTAGTGCCCAACATGTTTCCAAATATTTTTCACAAAATTTATTATTTTTTTTATTGAACCCTAAAGCATCGTATGTTCCTTCGAAGACCATATCTATGCCACCACCAACCCCTGCCCTCTTAGTTACACATGCCACCAACACTAAAGACCATGCATAGCCACTTTGGTCCTCCTCCGCACGAGACCTTTTCGCGTCAGATCTGTGCATCGTGCATGATACCCCACCTCCTTGACCACCACCACCACCACCGTCATGACACCCAAGACCACAAAGGAAATGCACGCAACCACCCTTGGTCCAATCAGCTTTGCATGTGACCCCAACCCCAATGCGACTCAAACTCGAGTGTATGTACACCTTTGCGCCACTAGCCCAACCATCATGAGAGAGGGAATTTGAGATCAACAAATTTGGTTTGATGGTGGTGATTAGATTTGGTTGTGTGTTGGTTGGTGGTGGTGAATTGATGGAGGTGGTTGGGTTTGGTTGTGCGATGGCAATGGATTGATGATGATGTTGGATTTGCTTGTGCGGTGGTGGTTTGGCATAGTAAACTTGGGTTGTTGATGTCTCTCGTAGGATCATGGGGAATCGACGAATTTTCACATCGATTATAATTATAATCAATGTACAATAACATTTTCTATATTAGTTATCGATTATAGTAATAACTAATACTAAAAAGATTTAAAAAATGGTCAATTTTTCATATACCTATGTTCAAATTACCCAAAGCTACGTCCGAAAAAAAATAACACTTTTCAATTTTGCAAGGAAGAAAAACATATCAAAAATTTTGTAAGGAGAATTTTAAATATTTCAATACGAAAAATATATTTTAGTCAATAATAAAAAAAAATCATCAAAAAGGTCTATGTGTAGAGGCCAAAGCTAAATTTCGATCCATTGCTATTTACTTTCATTCAAATAATGCTAATTAATGTAAATCCACTAGAGAAAACGAGAAACGAAAGCCATACCAAAAGGTTGTATACTTATTAAATTCGCTGCATGTTCATTCAATTTATTTTGGTCAAATAGGACTGAGAGATTCGTACACAGAACATTTAACCGCCTAGCGGTGAGGAACATATTGTAATTCCAACAGAAGTTAACAATGCCAATATGCCATCTTAGCTTTATTCAACTCACAACACGCGCAAACTATTAAATGCATAATAACGATGTCTTAGGATGTTCATATATATATATATATATATATATATATATATAACATGTTGAGTGCGATATACAGAAATCATATAAATGTTCATGGATAGACCTCAATTAGAGATCTAAAACCAAAGATGGGAAATATTTTGTAGTGTTTGAATCCTGCTTCAATGAAGAGTTGTTTCCATTCTTTTTCACTTCGCTCTTTTCCATTCATAGTCAACATAATTATATCCAAACTAAGCTTTGTTTGAGTCATATCCGGGTCATCTAGCTTCTCATTTATTATTGTATCTATGATAATCACTTTCCCTATGTTGTCTTTGCTTGAAATAGAATCTCTACACTTTTCCAAGATCTTTATGCAATTTTCGTCGTTCCAATTATGTAAAACTGACTGCAAAGAGTGTAAAAAACAAAAAGAAAAAAAAAAGAACTATGTCTCCTGAGTCCTGATTGCAATAATCTTTTCTTAATCAAATCAGCAAATGGACATTAAGATATATTTGTACCTTTAGTAGAACTGCATCAGCTTGAGGGATAGATTTGAACATATCACCACCAACGAAACCTACATTATTGGTTTCTGTCAAGTTTGCTACAACATGAGGAAGGTCAAGCACAACACATTTCAGCTCAGGAAATGCGTCACAGATAATTCTTGCGGTGGTTCCAGTTCCACCACCTACATCCACCATGGAATCTAGCCCCTCAAAAACTGAAGTGCAATTTTTGAGTGCCAAGTCTAGTATTTGGGAATCACTTGCCATAGCCTCATTGAAGAGACTAAAATATTCAGGGTTTTTCTCAAGAAGCCCCCAAGCACTTGTTCCGTGGGCTGTCTCAAATACTGAGGGGTCCTTCCCACGAATCCATTCCCCCAAGTGATGGTATTTAACGTTCCGAAGTGGATCGGTAAAGGCTAGAACCATTGGAGATAAACAATGATCACTACTATTGACAAGAAGCTTTGATGCAGGGGTTAGAGCATATGTTAATTCATGTTCTTCTTGGCTCTCATGGATCTCAAATATCCCATTGTGTGCCAAGAAGCGCATGAACCGTTGCACAAAACCAGCCTTAGCTGGTGGAATCTGAAGAGTGGAGACCAAGTCAGAAAGAGTAATGGGTTTGGCATGGTTGTGTATTATGTCTGGAATACCTAATTGGACAGCCCACTTAAGACACATAGGTCTTAGGTGGCCATATAGCTGCATGTACAATAGAGTTTGGCCCTCAAAAAGCTCAATTTCTTTCTGGTTATTCATTGAAGCCATTACTGCAATCGATATTTGCTTAAACTTGTTTTCTTTGTTTCCATAACCAGCATTGGCTTCGCTTATATAATGTTTTAACTTTTAATTAGTCTGCAATGTAACCTACATACGTCGCTGCTGATTATCAACTATAAAATTGCGTCACCATTAACCCCTAGAAAATAATTAATGGACAAAGGAAAGCCATGATAACTCTGATATCTTTGAGTTCTAATTAAAATAAATTAAGAACCTTATTCAATTTATCTGTCTTCTTATGTAAAATATGATAGAATAAATTATTCTATGTTACCTTATTCAATTTATCTGACCACCAAATCAAGTTGATAATATTTTACTATTTACCTTCAACACACAGCATATTAAACCTCTCCATTCATTTGGCAATAACATTCAGTTTGGTTGGTCAATCACGATCATGACATAGATAAAAGGAAATTAACTTTTTTGTTTTATCTCTATTCAAAGTATAATTTGACACTCAAAGTCATGATAAAAGACAAGACATTTATAAATTTCTCAAACACATTCAATTTATATTTTTGAATTAAGATTTAAACATGCAAATTAATAATCTAAGCATCCATGTTGAACGCTCAAAGATCCCAGAAACTTATAGGGGGGTTTCATCCTCTGCTATTAATATTCCAATATATAATTTTTAATAAATAGTTATTTTATAAATATTGACTTCTATAAAAGTAATTACTGATTTTAAACAAATTTTTTCTTCTTAAAAAAAATATTCCGTATAAAAGAAAATTATGCGACTAACTTTTAATATGTAAAGATCACGAAAGTTGATAGGACCAAGAAATCAAACCCTTATACTTAAGAAATTTGGTCATTTATCAATAGTGTTGAACCTTCTTGAAACTGGTGATTGAATTAATATTTTATTTCAGATAATAAAAAATAATAGAAATGTCTATCACCAATATAATTTTTATCAAATAAAATGTAATATTTATTTCTTAGAAATTTCTATAATAAATCTGAGCAGGTTGTTAATTTTCCTTCTGCTTGCCACCATAGATTTTAAGTTGCAGCAATCTCAAGCTAATCCTTCAAAGTTCAAACACAATGTAAGTCGTAAGAGCTCATGTATCAGTTTTTCAAAAAATCAATTAAATTTAAAATACTGGGTGGCAACTGCAAGTTTCCTTGAAGTCAACTCGATACTTGACGCTAATATTTTGTTTTTTTTGTTTTTGTTTTATTCCTACTTTATTTTATTTTATTTATCCTCTTCCCCGTTCACTCACTCACCCTCTTCCATGATGGTTAGCCTCCTTCTTTGTTCACCCACCCCGCCAGAATCATGCATAAACAACACCTTTAATATCAAAATCACAGACATAGCATATATATATATATATATATATATATATATATATATTACATATTTGGGAACGTTACAACCACAACAATAATAAAATTTAATTTGTTTTTAGCATGTGTTGCATTTTTTTATTATCAAATTTATGTATTTTTTATTTGTTTAACATTTAGTTGTAAATAAAAATTAAATTTATGCTTATTTTCCTATTTCTTAATATTTATAAATTTTTTCCTTATATATTTTATTAATTATATTTAATTTAATAAATATTTAAATAAAATATTTAAAAATGATATTCATGTGAGATCTACTAAAGATTTTGAAAGAGATCTTCAATTTTACCTAACACTATATATCTATTAAAATATATTTAAGATTTCAATTTAAAATCTCTCACTAAAGATATTCTTACACACCCAAATTTTCTATTTTAGTCTTGACAAATCTTTCTCCTTATTAGTCCTCAACGTTTTTCCATTGATTTTCCGTTATTTGATGCTAATGTGGTTAATGAAAAGTCAAATCACCTATGTCACGTTAATTAAGTAAGGGCATGGGCTGCTTTCAAAAAAAAAAAAAGGCCATGTGTTCATCTAAAATCTTCAACTAAAACCCTTATTATACTCCCCATTTGAATTTCCGCCCTCCCTCTTATAAAATCAAATCTCCAACACAGTGGCTTGCGATTACAAATAAAAGACATTTTGAAAGACAAATTTATTATAAATTGCAGTGTTATTCTGCAACTGTTATTTAAATTATATTTCAACTACAAGTGAGTTACACATTGTAAAAGGGGATAGGCAAGACTTACTGATTCAAATTAATTTTTTTTATAATTAAAATCAAATTGCAGTAGGGCTGGTCGAACGCCAAGTGAGGTCCCAAAGAAAATTTGAAGAAAAATATTTTACTTTAAATGAAAAATTATATATTGAGGCTTTTCTTCAACATATACAACTTTTTTTTTCTAATAAATGTGGTTTTTCTTTACTTCATAAAAGCTAAAAGCAAATTTATTTTATCGGTGAACTTAAAGTTTGAACTTTAGTTACTTTATAATTGGGTCGACCCTATCACTAGTTTCGGATTGCAATGTACCGATGTACGTATGGTTCTGTTTTTGGTTCATAGGTGATGCTTATATTTGGAAGAAAAAAAATGACATATCATCATAATCCATGGACGAAGCATTTTATGGAAATTGATAGGTCATGTGGAGTATACAGCGCTCATGTTACTGAGGTTGTCAAAGTTTGGACCACACAAAACACTTTAAAAAGAATTTTTCTTGGTTGTAAAACATCAACCTAGAGGGATTAAAACAATTCTTCAAATTCATGTTTTGGCAAAAATTTGTAGGGATTGAAGTTGAGTTTACTGGAAAAACAAAAGCACACTATTTGAAAAAAAGTGGAATAGTGACCAAAATTATTGGTGCAAATGGTGACCATTTTTGCAACCAAAATATTCAAATGCAAAGAATATAGATGCTAAATCAGTCATAACATGGCTTAAACTTATAAATGTTATTAAGAAATAATAGTGACTGATATGGCAATTGATTTTTCATTCACATCTTAATTGCATTCAATCACTAAAACAAAATAACAATTGATATATTCGTCCAGGCGACCAATTACATTTTAGTTTCTAACTCTCATGAATATCAACTGATTTTATTTCAATTACACGTTAAGAAAAGATTTTTGTTGCTAGTTGATGATTGATTATGAACTAATAAAACATGAGTCTAACACTAATAATTGATTAAAGTCCAATAAAATCCAAGTGTAATAAAGGTTGATTACTTTGTTCTTTAATTCTTTTAGCATGACCCCAGCTATGTCGTTAACACCCATTGGTTCTACTTTCAAAAGCGGTGAACACACTTGTGAGGGACAATTTGAGTTTTTGACTGGTTTGAAGAAGAGTGGAGCCTGGTGAATGTGATCTTAAGAATGATGTTGGATGATGAAGAAGTTTCAAAAGTTGTCAAAGGACGTGGGTGCCAACAATTGGAGTAGACATGTGTGAGATTACTTAAATAAAAACTTCCCAAAAGAGATACCAAAATTAGGAATAGAGAAACTTTGTTATTTACTTCTCAGTTCACACTCACACTTCCCAAATGGGGCGTTTCAATGAGTTTTTGTTTAATTAAAAACTAAGGGTGAACATTAGGTTTTTAAAATTCAATTCATATTTAAACCATATTTGTTTAAGTGGTTTGGGTTTTAAATCCAATCCATTTAAATGAATACAGATTTATTAAATCGGTTTGGATATTTTTAAACTGAATTTTTATTTTAAATTAAATATGTTTTGGTTTTAATTTTTTATAAGGTTTTCTTTAGTTTTCATCCATTTAGAATATAAAAATATATTATTTTTTATGTGATATCGATGTTGAATAATTGCTCAATATAGGGTTGTGCAAAATTTGATTTTTTTTTAAAATCAAATTGATCCAATTTCAAACCATTTTTTAAAAACTGTTCAGTTAGCCAACTGTTTTTATAAAGTGGATCTACGAGTTTTTTTAAAACATATTTTTAGTTTCTATAATTTACTATTTTTTTGTTTTTTATCCTTACAAAGTTATTTTTTTATTTTTATTCCTTGTAAAATGAAAATTATGTATATTTTATTTCTAATCCTTAAGACACTCTAAATAACACTTTGAATAATAAAAAAAATCTAAAATATCTTAAAGATTAAAAATAAAAATAAAAACTTAATTTGTCATGATTAAAATAAAAAATAATTTTATAAAGACAAAAAATTACTAATTACGTGAAGTAAAAATATATTTAATTTTTTTTTTCAAACTGGACTTTATGGCCACATATGGACCGGAGTTTTTAAAGAACCAAATCAACCAATATGCTTTATAAAAATGTGTTAGTTTTAGATTTTTTATTTAAAATATTTATATCATCGCATTTTTCATTCTTTTGTTTATTTCCTTTCATTTTCTTTCATATATCTTAGTTTAGGTTTGTGTGCGTTGTAAAACTCTTTTTTTATGAGTGTTGCAAAATTCATTTATGCATACAAGTGCACGTCAAAAATAATGAATTATTTTCTATTAACACCTTTATAATTAATCTCCGCTCCAACATGAGTCATCACAAGGTTGAATTTAATGTTACTTGAATTAATAATTTGTTAATATTATAAAGATCTTTGATATTATCCTTTAATTACAAACTATAAATACATTTATTTACTTTTATAATAATAATTTTTTATTAATTCATGAGTATATTAAATAGGGTATTAAAAATTGAACTAAACCAATTATAAATCATAAAATCAAAAAAAATTGAAAACCACACAAAACAAAAAACTAAAAAACACATTTTTTTATTTGATTTGGTTTTTGAATCTTGTTATAAAAAATTAAACCAAACCGAATAAATCACATTTTATAATTATATTACTTTTTATTGTGATAATTAATAATAAGTATTAAATAATTTACTACTTTTTTTTTTACTTTACAATCAAGATGTATATTTTATTTTTATATGTTAAAAAATGATGTACTAACATTGTTAAAAAGTAGGGTAAAATATGAAGTGATATACAAATTATTATTATGTTAAAAAAAAGTTAGAAATATCATTTTATATTAATGTTAAATAAAAGTTAAAATAATAAATTTGAATTATATGGAAAAAAATTTTAAAAAATCTACAAAATCAAACCGAATCAAATTATAATATGTGATTTGGTTTGTTAACCAAACGAATCACATCTTAATTCTATGTTTGGCTCAAATTATTTTTTTTCTAAAAATCAAACAAATCACACCACAAACACCTCTAATATTAAACTCATAAGTTATTTAATGTGATTTCCCTAAAAAAATTAATTGAACTTGATAAAGTCATATAAAAAATGCTATAAAGAATATAACAAAAAGATAAATAATAAATATAATAACAGTGTAAAATTATTTCATACTTCACAAAATTATTATACTTAATAAATTTATTTATTTTTGTAATAAATATTTTCTGAATAACATACATTAATAATTTTTTTTTGTATAGATCACTAATATAGTAATACCTTCATGGAAGATCATTTTGTTGGAATCTCTTCATTTGCATATCCAAAACGCAAACTCTTATGAAACAAGTATGGATGGTAAAGTATCTCTCCACAAAGATTAACATTCAATCGATCTTTAATAATTAAGAAATCATTAGATAAATAATAGGTTAAAATATATTTTTTGTCCCTATAAATATAAAAAAATTTGAAATTTGTAAAATTTTCGATATATTTTTTGTTCTTGTAAAACTGAAATGTGTTATTTTTTAACTCAAAGTTAGACTTGGACGAATTTAAGTCTATGTGACATTTTTTAAAACTTAAATTATAGGTTAAATTATGTATTTCATCCCTATAAATATTGAAATGTTTTTAATTCGTCCCCCTGCAAAATTTTAAGCCTTTTTTCATCCTTGAAAAAATGAAATTTATTACTTCATTGATGGTTGTGAGAATGAATGATTTCTAGTGGTTAAAAACCACAACAAAAAATGCAGAAAAAAGTCAAAAGTTTGTAAATCCCTCTTTCCTAACCTCCTTATTTCTTAACTTTCTTCACTTCTCCAAATTTTAATAAAAAAAAAATTTCTTTTTCTTTTTTAAGTGTATTGTTCAATTGTAATGGCTATCACCACCTTATTAATCATGTCATCTTCTTTTTTTCTCTTTGAATTCTCCTTCCTTTCGAAAACCTAACACCTTCACTTCCAAACTCAATGTTACGAATATCAATTCTAATGTTCTACCGGAATCAAAGTCACCGACAAACTCAACAACCTAACTTCCGAATTCACCTCTCTCTCTCTCTCTCTCATTAGCCTGGTGGATGAAGAAGATGAAGAAAGTCAAGGAAGAAAGAGCTTAGGAAAGAGAGAATTACAAATTTGTGGATTCTTTTTCCTTTTGTGGCGATTTTTAACCCTGGAAATCATCAACTCTTATAATCATCAATGAAACCAATGAAAGAATCACACGTATGTTTAGATACCTGAATCTATCTGCGGGCCAAAAAGTAATAGATTTCAATTTTTCGAGAATGAAAAAAGACTTAAAAATTTGTAAGGATAGATTTCGAACATTTCGATATTTATAGGGACGAAAAACATATTTTAGCAATTTAAGTTTAAAAAAACATCACTTAAACTCGGATTCATCCAAGTCTTACCACGAGTAAAAAAATAACGCATTCCAATTTTACAAAAACGAAAAACATGTTAAAATTTTTGTAAAAAATCAATTCTAATTTTGTTGATATTTATTAAATTAAAAAACATATTTTAACCTATATAAGTGTGTGTGGTTTGCATTTTCATTTTCTGAAAATTGTTTTTATTTTCAAAAGATTAGAATTCTAAAAACATATTTGGTTTGACTTCTTGTTTTCTGCTTTCAAGAAATAAAAATACTGAAAATGCATTTTTAAAAGAAAATGTATTTTTAGATTTACTTAAAATTATATTTTTTGTCACCGTGTTTTCATTTTACCCAAGATGAGATTATTGGAATTTCAACTGAAGGACGCTGAAAATGAGATTGTATTGTTTCCTGTCTTTAATTCGTTTGAGAAAATATTTTCACTAAAAAAATAGAAATCCTAAACATTTTTTTATCATTATTTTCTAATTCCAAATAAAAATGAAAACAGAAAAGAAAATAATCAAAGAGACTAAGGGGGTGTTTGGTTTGGTTGTTTTCTGTTTTCATTTTCACTGAAAACAGAAAACAGTGATGAAAATGTGTTTGGTTGGATTTCTGAAAACATTTTCAGTGAAAATGAAAACAGGAAACAACCAGAAAATGAAAACAATACATTTTTGTTTTCAGTGTTGAACAGAAACCTAATCTTTTGAAAATGAAAACAATTTTCAAAAAATAAAAATAGGAAATGAAAACAGAAAATGAAAATACAAACCAAACACACCCTAATATATTTTATATATCTGAACTAGAGGTCGATTTGGCAGTTTCCTTTCGTACTATTAAACAGAACTACAGTAGTATTTTTCTTTCCAATCCTTTTCGTTCTGGTTTTGGGTGCCCGATTCATTCGACCACAAAAGAGCGCAAATAAATGGAATTAACAACAACGAACGAACGGATCCCAAAGCTGTTTTTCCTTATCCCGACCTACCAAAGTAATACCAATCCGCTCTCATCTCTGTCTCTGTCTCTATGTCTCTATGTCTCGAATCTTCTCCGCATGGAGCAAGAGGAAGCTGCACCTCAACTTAATCCCCACTCTTTTCTCTTCTTCCCCCATCAACTTCAATAGCGGGCTTCTACAGCAATGGGGAGTTACCAGAGGATTGGCCTCACGATCACGACGCTGCTTCGGCTATGCAAACTCCAATTGGGCCCTGGGACGACAACAAAGCTGGGTGGGTCGGAGGGTCCAATTTGGGTAGGGATTTTCCAACTCCGAAGGAAATCTTCAAGGGTCTCGACAAGTTTGTTATTGGCCAGCACATGGCCAAGAAGGTCCTCTCTGTAGCTGTTTATAACCACTATCAAAGAATCTACCACGGGTTTCTTTCTTTCTTTCTTTCTCTCTTCTTTTCTGTAAAGTATAATGTTGTTTGAACAAATTGAAATGAACAAGTTCTTTTTTGTTCTTTAAAAATGTTCACTTGCTCTCCTAAGTTTACATAGCATTTACAAACATATATCACACTTTCAGCACATCTTTTTGATGAACTTTACCATGCTTCCCACATATTTGTTTCTGGGCTAATGTATGTAACGATGTTCCCTATGTTTGGTGCTTTTCCTTGTTTATAGCAGATAATCTGCATGTAGATGTCAGGAAGCTAGTGATAGTTTAACTTAAGCTCCTCATCAACTGTGGCAAAGGACTGTCCATGGTCTTTTTCAAGACGTGTTGCTATACAAATGCATTTAGTACAAATATTTTTTGGTCATAAATCACTTCTATATAAATCATATTACATTTGCTTTCTTTTCAATCGTTGATGGTTGTAATACTTTTGTTATTAAAATCTACTTGCATATAATTTTAGATTTTTCTTTGTCAAATTTGCTTTTAGACTTCTCAGAAGATATCTTATGTTGTTTCTAGTTCTACTTGCCATCTCTTTGTTATGACTTTTATTTTTCTCATATAGGCAGCAGAGTTCAATGTTCAAGCTGCTCAACAAGGGATTATTTACATTGATGAAGTGGACAAGATAACTAAGAAGGTTCTTTGCTAATTTAATTGGCTAAGTTCATAAACATGTGTCCGCTATGGCTTTTAATTTTTAACTGTTAAATATTACAGGCTGAGAGCTTGAATATTAGCCGGGATGTTTCTGGTGAGGGTGTTCAGCAGGCATTATTAAAAATGCTGGAAGGAACTGTAAGTAAAATAATTCCAAAATGTAATTGTTGATATTTGGTTTGCTTCTATGTAAATGAAGTTCTAAGTGAACTCGTTTAGTACTTATCTCCTGTTTAATAACCCATAAATAATGACCATAAGAAGCTAATATCCTATTCTACGCCTGAATTCTTCAACGTGATATAAGTAATTTCTTTCCATATGTTCTCTCAGTAAGGCCATTTTGATCTTTGAGATTTCTATTGCAAACTCATACGACAAACTTATGCTGCAGACATACATACTGGGTAGAATTTGAGTATTTATTAGGTACCCATAGTCATTAATTAGTTAGTTACATTAGCTAGTTAATTAGGTTAGTGTCCTGAAATAATTTGAAGAAGACATGTTGCCTATAAATAAGACAAGAGGTTGAGAGAGAGATCTATTTGGCATTTTGAAAAAAGATTATACTCTTAGAGAGTGGGGAGAGAACTTGATCTCTTTATTTTAATACCCTAAATATTCAATAAAAATAATTTCTTTTCTAGTTTCTGATCCAGTTTCCAGCAGTTGATAAAATTGTCATGGCATCTCCTGTCTGTTTCTTGCAACATTGTCATTTTTTACAAATCACTAAATGTTTCTGAAAAAATAATTCGTTGTAGGAGAGTTAGAGCCATCTAATAGTATCCTTAACTTGGAATGATTTCTTTTTGTCTAGATAGTAAATGTTCCTGAGAAAGGAGCGTGGAAGCATCCACGGGGTGATAACATATAGGTATGTTGTTTCAGAAAGTGCAACATTTGTTACTTGTTTTCTTGTTAGTACTTGGATATGATATGGTATGTTTTTCAAAATTTCTTGTCTGGTATGTTTTTGGGGGTTGTCTTTGTATCCTGAAACACTTTAGAATGATGCACTTTTTTATTAGGTTATTATTTTTAAAGACCATACGATCATCTAATTAACTGAAGTGCACTAATGCATTGACACATCAGAGGCTATAGGTGGTTCAAGGATAATTAGAAAGATGAAAATGTAAGATGGATTCTTTCCTTAGGAAGCCTTTCATCCCCTTAGCAAGTATTTGTCAATGTCAGTTACCTTCAATGATCAGTTGATCACCTATTCACCTAGTGCAGTATGCATATGATTCTGGAATCATTTACTCATTGTTTTTCTTTTGCATTACTGTCCACTCATTTTTTTATGATATGCAGATTGACACAAAGAACATTCTTTTTATATGTGGTGGAGCATTTATTAATCTTGAGAAAACCATTTCAGAGAGGTATTTTTTTTTTGTCTTGTAAGAATGTTTTTTCACAAATGTTCTGCATTCTTGGTTTTGCTAGATTTTTCATCAAATTTTGATTATTTGTGAAATAAACCAGACGACAAGATTCTTCAATTGGTTTTGGAGCACCTGTCCGTTCCAATATGAGAGCTGGTGGAATTACAAATGCTGCAGTCACATCATCTTTACTTGAGTCGGTGAGAATTCACTATGATTATCTGACTAAAACTTTTTTATTCCCCTTCCTGTAAAACTTGATAGGTAGATACTTTGAGCAATTAAACCTAATAAATTGTGAACTTAGCTATTATGTTGTGCACTTCCCCTACTTCTACATCAGTAGAGAAAAACACAAAAGTTAGAGATAAAACTATAATAGCCAATAACCTTCCTAATGCATCTAAAATTAACATTAGTAATTTTCAGGTGGAAAGTGCTGATCTTATTGCATATGGTCTCATACCCGAGTGTATAGGATGATTTCCAATCTTAATTAGCTTGTCAGCTCTAACTGAAGACCAACTTATGCAGGTATTATACTCATTGTTCATATCTTTGATATTATTGTAGCTTTTCCTGCCTTTTCTAGCAGTTTAGTGCACCAAGGCCTAGTTCTGCTTGTCTTTTTATGATGGTCATTCTGTTTTCTGATTTTCTCACTCATTGTTGATACACACATATATACAAGACCAATAAACCTTATGGTCTTTTAGCCTTCTAAAGGCATTAAATCTCTAGGAATATCTCCAATTGCATAAGGGATTGTTTTTAAAACAATATATTTTCTTAAAAAGCTGGATGTTAATCTGGCCATTTCCTTTTGGATTTATCAAACAATATAATGAATGACAGCTTGACAATATGGCCATCTGACATATGCAAGCGCTTGGTTCACATTTAGTTTACGAGATGCAAAAGGAACAAGAAGTTAGGATAAGGATATGGCAGTTCAGAATGGATTTGTAACTTTTGGGTATTGATCTGTTAAGAACTTAAGATTTCCTCATGTACAAAAGAATCATGAGATTCTCTCCGGTGGACCTATAATTTGTCATCCATATATTCTTTTTATCGTTTTAATTAAATAAAAAAGTGTCGGTGTCTATTAGTTTAAAATTCTTGATTTTTGTCTTGTGGTATATTTAATTTTAAATGAAAATGCATAAGCCTATTTTAGAATTCAGAATAAATTTCTAGATTTTGCACAGATCTGATCATATGACTATTGAAATGTTGGCTTTACAGGTCCTCATAGAACCAAAAAATGCTCTTGCTAAGCAGTACAAGAAATTATTTAACACGAATAATGTAAGCAGTTCTTCCTTATTCTCTCTATCTCAAATACATACATTTTGAGTTTTGGTTTGCTTGAATGTGGTATGAAAACTCAAGCAGTTATCACTATTATCTGGATCGTCCCAACCAACTAAATGATCAGCTTGTTTCAGAATCATTCAAGCTACTCCCTTCTACCCTTCCTCCAGTTTTGAGTTGTATGAGTGTTTAATGTACTTGTTATGACTTATGAGTGCAAGCAAGTGATGGGGAGTGTCGGCAGTAAGAAGTAAATTCGTCTAAAACTTTACCCCTAAACTTCAGGTAAAGCTACACTTCACAGAGAAAGCTCATAGATTGATTGCAAAGAAGGCAATGGCCAAAAAAACTGGTGCGAGGGGTTTAAGAGCACTACTGGAAAGCATTTTAACCGAAGCTATGTATGAGGTACGAAAAAGTCTTTTTTACTTATAAAATATATTGCTGTCCTCAAGCATCTAAGACTATCAGTGGTCCCTCTGATCTTAAACTAATATATTGAGTGCTTGTATGCATCAGATTCCAGATGTTAAAGCAGGAGATGAACTGATTGATGCAGTTGTTGTTGATGAGGAGTCAGTAGGATCAGTAAATGCCCCTGGTTGTGGAGGAAAAATTCTTTGTGGAGATGGTGCTTTGGAACTGTACCTGGCTAAGATTGAGGGTTCAGTGGTATGATATTGCGGCTGAATACATGTTTGTTGATGCTTTAGATTTAGTTTTTTGTGCTGGCTGGTCTGTCCAAGTTGCCTTGTGAACTCCCTGCTAATAAAGGATTTCATACAGATGTTTTGCAATAGTGATGAACTATGAGAATGTGATAGGTGATTTTGACCTGATTTGCTTCATGTATTGTAGGTTAACGGGGACGTAGCTGAGCCAGACTTACAAGAAGGGGAATCAGAAATTTCATCAAGAGCCGTGAGCATGTAATATTATATATTATATTTACCACAATCAAGGTGTATAATATATCATTGTTGTTATCTGTAAAAATCACATTCATAATCTGCTGTAATTATCCCTTGTATAACGGTGTAGCTTCTGTTTTATGTACATTGGATAGGAAAGAGATAAAAAATTGAAGTATGTAGCATTGCTAATTTAGGCATCACGTCATCCAAAATTTCAATTGGTTTTGATGAAACTCTATTTTGAGACAATTTTCTCTTCTGCTGCCCCACTAATATTAAGGGGTGTTAGCAAAATACTTTTTTTTTTTAAACTTTTTTTTAGCATTTTTTTTATTGGCCAAAATTTACATGGGTGTCATTAGTCTGGAAATGAAATCTACTAAATGGAGAATGGGATTTACATATTTGGTAAGATCTACATAAGTTTTACCTAACAGGAGAATGTGTTAAAGAGTTTTAGAAAAGATCTACATAAGTTTTACCTACATATAGGGTGGACTGTAATTGTATAAAAAAATTTATACTGTTAGTATATAACATTTTTGTATCTTTAGAAATGTGTTAACATTTCTCAAAGGTTAAAAAACTAAAAACACAGACTGATTATGAAGTATTATTGCACCCCTCCCCCTTTTTATTTGGACGAATGTTGAAATTCGTTATGTTTCACATGAAAAGTTGTTTCTCAGATATGAAAAATCTATCCAAATGAGTTATGAATAGTTCAGTCGTTAGTATAGGCGAAGATTTGATATGGGTAGGATTGAAGTTTGGGATACCATACAAACATACAACAATAAAAAAAAAAAAAAAAAATCAGGTGGGCCATTTATATTGGGAGCTCAACAATGTCTTGCGACAAAACCAGTATGTTATATTCGTATGGCATTATGAGAGTTGATAAATTAATTTGATGATATATTAATCTTTTTTGTGTTAAGCCAGTATATTATATTTTGATTGGATAATCTTCGTTTTTAGGATGTTATATGTGATACCCTCTATCCCAACGTACATATAGTGAAAGAAAATATGAAACAACGAGAATAATTTAAAAAGATTTATTTCACAACTAAAAATAAAATTTCTCAACGGAGTAAAAAGTTTGTATTCACAATTTAATCAAGTTAAAACTTATCGGTAAGAATATAAAAATGAGTTTCGACTCCAAACAAAGATCATACTGGTATTACAACTAAAATTCCAATGAAAAACAAAGAAGTAAATTATGTTTAACTGCATATCTCAAATAGCATATGATAAAAATAACATAAAATCCTAAGCCTCGATGTCACATCCTATCAAAGCATAGTGTTCCCTCATCCTCTAGGACAAGATTCTCCTTAGTCATCCACCTAATCATTTGCTCCCACGAACACAAGTTTTGAGATTATCATAGGATTCAAGCACAAATAACACACAAAGAGTGAGTTATTACATTCCTAATAGGTAAAGATAAATGAAAGCACATATATATAATATAAGTATAACAAGACTTAGCACAATTTGCATTATTTTACCACTCATTGCGTAACACCATTTGTCCCAAGGATTTAATTACAAAATCATATTCCACACATTCACATTAATCGTGTGATCAGATCAACACATCTCAAGTACAACACAACATCTCACACTCACACAATTCATTACCCATCATTACGTAACAAGTCACAATGATCATTACACAAATGTTATGCAACAAATACACTAAGACTCAATCCTATATGCAATGTGGTATCATTTCAGTGAAAAGCCTTGTCAGGCACTTAGGAGTACATGACAAGACAAATCACACACTGGTAAATCAGGTCACTCTCACTAGATAAAAACATAGGGAGACCAGTCAGGTCACACTATTTTGCGAGAATGCTCCAACCATGTGGAATCGACACAGGTTTAAAGGAACACTCAAATCAAGTGTATTTACCCTAAAGACCTAGACTCCGAAGAGTCCGTCAGGGCTTCTCCCTTCTGATGTAGGTTCAACCTAGAAAATTTTTTAACATACAAACTCTATTTATAAACTATACAAAACACATGACTCCTCAATTGTTCTCAAAATAATTTTAACTCATCGCGCCTCAAAGTGATTAAACTTGTCGGGTTTCCACACTAGATCCCATCACAATACTCGTCGCGTATTAACTCATCGCCCTTAAAGGGTTTTACTGTCGTGTGATTGTACGATTCATAACTCACAACTCAATGTGCACAACATCTCAATGTGATCTCACAATTTAACACACAGTTCATCACACTTTCATAATCCTAAGACATCATGTTATCACGCCTTATGCTTCATATACATGTCACACAATAATAATATTAATATGTTATATTCATATGATTAATTATCTCATTAAAATAGACATTTAAAATCATATATGTGCCACTAGAGTTTGAACTATGCAATACACACAACTACTCAATTGTTTTCAAAATCATTTTAACTCGTCATGCCTCGAAGTGATTCAACTCGTCGGGTTCTCATAATGGATCCCATCACAATACTCATCTCACTTAAAGGGTCTTTGTTCGGGTAGTCGGCAAGTGTACCGATTCGCACAAGTAATATATAAAACGGTAAGATCGAGTATCGTATCCACAGGGAATTTGTTTCACCTAGACTATGTATATTCAGTATGTAAACACTTCTTAACTTTGAAATAAGGTCAAGATTAAGTGGTGAAATAAGTTTTCTGCAATATTAACTATTTAGACAAAAGTAAACTACTCGAAAGCTGTAAAATGCAACAAATATCAAGATAAAAGCGTTGGGGAGTTTCCTACTAAAAATTCTCTTGTCGTATAAAAGGGTTTTTCTCTATTTAATGTTATCATAGTGTTCTTACACCGAGAAAATACTGAGACCATGATTCCTCACATGAATGAACTTAACTCTCTTAGCTTTTGTTCTTGATTCCTCAACAAACTTGTTCTAAAAGAGTTGCACTAAGCATACAGTGTAAAATATACTAGATTATTGCACTCTATTCCTAAATATACAGATTTCTAGCTTGGTCTATCAAGTTCTAAGGTTTTAAAGTATTTTCCAACACTAAAAAGCCTAACAACATATACAAATGGGTGATCAAGCCACAAACATGTAAAATAAGTATAGATAAAAGCAAAGAACACCATAAAATAACATTAAATAGATATTTAGAACATTACATCAAGAGTTTCAGTAGCCTGCTCCCCAACAAAGAAGTTCTAGCCTTCCATTACGAGTAAAGCTTCAAAACAACAAAGAAAGAAATGTTTTTGGTGAAAGAAAATGGAAGAAGATGAAGAAGAATGTCTTCTCCAGCCTCTCAGCCCTATTTCTCTATGTTTTTCATGAAGCAAATGCTTGGCTAGCCTCTGGTTGTGGTGCTCATGCCCTTTTGTTTCCACCAATCTCAGTGTTTTAAAGACTCTTGGACTTCTCAGCACACGAAGGCTTGCTCAGCGAGCATGTCTTGCTGAGCGAGAGTAAGTGAAAACCTGCTAAGCCAGTTTGGACATGCTAAGCGTGAGAAGAGACAATGTCCTCGCTGAGCGGGCTGGCTGTGCGCTGAGCGTGCTGATCTCTGACTTATCATCTTCTGAGGTTTTGCATCCGTTAAGCGAGCTGACTGCCTCGCTAAGCGGATGAGGCTCGCTTAGCCAATCTGCCTCACTAAGCGAGTTCATCAACAACTTTTTGCACATTTACTTCTTTGGCCTACAAACTGAGTTGAAATCAACATTAGGTCACAAAAATGGAATTTTTACTCTATAAAATCACACAAGAAAGAAAATAAATACAATTTCCACAAAAAGAACCATAAATTTGAGGCACGTTGCTATTTTCTTGCAAATTTCCAATACCATAATAACTCATGAATAGCAACTAACAGTCTTACAGTTATGTGATTATATAATTCATAACTCAATACTCAATGTGTACAAAATCTCAATACACATGTATCTTACAATTCAACGCATACTCAATTTATTGCATATACTCAATCTCAATCACAATGTTATAATTCTAACGCAACATGTTATCACATCTTATGAATCATATAATCATCACACTATTAATATTTACATGGCATAAAACATATACATATTAAATTGAACTATATTATTTCCAATTAAAATGAGTTAATAAATAATTAAACTAAAAATGAATTGAAAGTATTTATTATTGAATCTTAATTTATTAATTTCATTCAATTTAATTTTATTATTTGAACTATTAATTCCTAATTTATTTTTATTTTAACAATTCATATATATATATATATATATATATATATATATATTATAATCATTGACACATAATAAACTTATAAGGCCAAAACATGACAAAAAATGTTTCCAACAATCTAATTCTCATGCTAATCTAGTAAATATTATTCAAAACACGAACAAATTATACAAAAATGTTTCTTACGACATGGGGAGTAAAACTCCTCAAACAATTTCACATAATTATATTAAAATCAAAGGTTCAAAAACACCAAGAGCACTCAATTTCGTCAACCAATTCGCATTAGGGCATCAATTGATCCGTCAAACATAACAATCTCATGATTATAATCATAAAGGTAGAATTACAATACAGTAAACATCCCAAAATAAACTCAAATTTGATCCTCTAAGGATTCCTACACATGTTCATTCTAACTCCAATTAAGATAAACTCATTCATTACCTCTAAGCGGGGCTCACGTGTGTAATACGACAGCGATAATAATGTCTCTAGCAGTTTCCCAAGATTACTCAAATTTTTCCTCTGATTGCTCTACTAGGATTTTCAAGCGTTAGAAGAAAAAAAAATTGAAGTCTCAATTTTACTATTTACGTACTAGGGACATATCATAATTATAATAAATGACCTAATATGTCCTTATTTATAAATAGGGTTTTGAGTCGAGTATTTATTATATTTTTTTTATTTTATTATTTCATAAAAATAGTTTTATTTTACTTCCTATTAAATAAATAAATAAAACAACATTTTTATTTTCTAAAAATACATATTTATTTTATTTACCTTAATTAATAAAATTATTTCTCCTTATTTATTTAATTATAAAAATCTCATTATCTTTTTAAAATTTTATTTATTTTTAAAAAACGAGTGTTACACTATAAGTGCCCATTGTGCAAAAAAGAGAAAAGAAGTTGGTTATTATTCAAAAACAGAAACAACAATTTCAAGTCATTGGTTATCAAAGGCTTATAAAACGAAACTCTAAAATGAAAATGAATGGGTAGTTTCCAGAAAGACTATCAAATTTGGAAGGAGAGTCTATTTGGCCTTAGAGTTGGAAATAAACTTCTCTGCCTCTGCAGCGGTTGGAAGTGCAGGAATTGCTCCCTTCTGTGTTGTACACATAGCTCCACAAGCATTTGCAAACGTCAAAGCCTCCCTCAATTTTGGTTCGTTCTTCATATTAGATTTAATAAAACAAAGATATCAGCCAATGAGACGATAATAAAAGCTAGTCTTGAAAACTAATGCTAGTGTGTGTGTGAGAGAGAGAGAGAGAGATACATGAAATATGTTAGGGTCCCTTGCCACAGCAGTGAGAAGTGCACCAACAAAAGAATCACCAGCACCAGTTGTGTCAACTACCTTGGCTGAGAATCCAGTAACCCTTCCTCTGAAGTTCTACAGTAAACCAAAATATCCAAAGGTGCTATGTTTAGATTACAGTACCACACCATAAAAGGACATCCAGCTTAAATGTGTATAAACAAATAAAAACCATCTTGAATGGTATAGCAAACCTCAAGCCAAGATCATTAATTACTACATAAACGTAACCAACCAGTTAATGATCAAAGGTATTTGTACAAGTTATACCCTTCGCCGCAACTTTGTGGTAAATTGTTAGGTATCAATATATTAGATACTTGTGATTAGATTGGTGAAATAATATCTCTCTTAAAAATAAGTATTTTTTTTTAACCATTGTAAAAAGAAAAGATTTTGTTGCGAATGAACAAAATATTGATGAATTGTCCATATGTAAAATCATAATTACATATCTATTTAGCCAAACAAACTTTATTTTCAAAACATGGGTGGATAGTACCTTGGTGAAATATCTGCAACCCTTCTCTCCATCTGTCACAAGAAGCATCTTCAACTTGTCGTGCCACAGGGTCATGACAACATCTTCCTTCTCAGGATCACCTTGTGTTAGAAAATGCACCTCGTCATCACTCACCTACATAGTCAATGATCAATTGTTTCGTACCATCACTTGAGAAAAAAAAATGCAAGCTTTGAGAGTAGAGAATCCTCTTATTCTACTAATTTGCTAACAATTACAAATGGCCCACCACTCAACAAAAAAAAAAAAAAATAGAACAAGTTCAAGATCTAAATTCCTTTATTCTGTCACACCCTACAAAATCTACAATTCATTATGTTCCAGGCTTCCAGAAAATGTAAAAAACTTTAAAAAGCTTTATGTATGTACACCTTGATGAAGTCAGCATCAAACCAAATGCTCTTGATCCCAGACCTAGCAGCCTCTTCAGAAGGCCACAAAGGAAGCCTCACATTTGGATCATAGGACAGCAAAGCACCACCTTCTCTAGCAACTTTCATGGCAGCCAAGTGAGCTGATCTGCATGGCTCTGATATCAGGCTAATAGATCCATAGTGAAATACCTTAGCCTGCTTAATCAAACCCATATTCAATTCAGACTCTTTCAGCAACATATCTGCACTGGGGTTTCTATAGAACATGAACTCCCTCTCTCCATCCTTCCTCAATGTCACAAAAGCCAATGCAGTTCTTGCCTCCGTATCAAAGCAAACACCATCTGTGTTCACCCCATTTTTTCTCAAAATGTCAACTAGCATCCTTCCAAACTCATCATCTCCCATCTGTCACATTGAAATCATTACTTTTTCTTTTTTTAAGTATAAACGATAAAGAAAATAATCAACAAGGTTTTAAAAAACAATCTGCGATTGAGATATGGGCCGAAGTTTATTGGGGGTGTCTGCCATCGCAATTGTGACCACATCAAACTACATTCCCAATATCAAGGAATGCAAAGAAATCTTGACCGCAACTTAATAATCAACAATCTCAATGCAGAATGGAAAATGCTTGTTTGTAGAAATTAAGAACCTTGCCGACGAAGGCAGCATTGCCGCCCAGTTTGGATATGGCACAAGCAACATTGGCAGGGGCACCTCCAGGGGCTTTGA